>NW_015163100.1:1000280-1006660 GCF_001447785.1 Gekko japonicus | reverse complement strand
CTTCCGATTTATCCTCACAATAGCCCTGTGGAATTAGTTAGGCTGGCATATGTGGCCGGTGCCAGGTCGCCCAGTGGGCCTCATGGCCAGGGGGACTTGAACCTACATCCAGACTGAAATGGCCACTGCGCCTCATTTGGCTCTCCAGCCCCTGGCTCCTGCAAAATGTTTCTCGGGTCCAAACAGGCACCTGGCAGTTTCTTGGAGAATCATGGTCGTCGCCTGCTTTTCTCCCCAGCTCTTCTCCCACGCAGTGTCTGCCAATGGAGAACCCGTAGAGGACCCCATGGAAGTGATCATCAAAGTCAGCGACCAGAACGACAACCGGCCCCAGTTCACCCAGCCTGTCTTCTACGGAGCAGTGCAAGAAGGAGCCCCGCCAGGTAGGCAGGGTGCCTGGGGGAACAAGGGCGGGCAGGACTCGATGCCTTGGGCGCACTCCTTCAGGAGGGTATTCCTCACTTGGACCCAGGGAGGAAAGGGGGGGGAAGGGGGCCTGGCAGGGAATTCAAGTGGTGCCAGCTGACGCTTCCTAGCCAGACGTGCAGCATGGCATGGTAGTCTAACCGCAGCGATTCCAAGGCCTGTGGATCTGAAGTTGGGTCCCTGCAGCTGCCTAGCACAAGAGAAATGCGAATGGGGCACAGATCCTGCCTGGCTTGCACTCAGCCAAGGGGGGAAGGGTCTCCTGCCGCCGTCTCAGGCGGACTTGCTTCTGCCACCTTCCTTGGGTGATCCGCTTCTGAAGATGCCTTTCTGCTGCTGCTGCTGCTTCTCTGGAAACAGAGTTTTGACCCTTTGGTTCCACGTCCCCAGGGACCACCGTGGTGCAGGTCTCGGCCACTGACTCAGACGACGCTGTGAATACCTACAACGGGGTGGTCTCCTATTCCATCCTCAGCCAAGCCCCTCCAGAGCCCCACCCCCAGATGTTCACCATCAACAGCGAGACGGGCATGATTAGCGTGGTCGTATCTGGGCTGGACAGAGAGGTGAATGTTTCGGCAACTCTGTGTGTGCGTGTTTGCACACTCGGGGGTGTGTGTGTCAGGACTGTGCTGAGCAAGACGCAGCCTTCTTCGTCAGTAGCTGTAACTGAGTCTGATGGGAAGGGCTGAGGACCAAGCAAGCTGGCTCTGAAGTCAGTCCCCAAGAAGAGGCTGCAGTCCCGTACTTGGCTAAGGCTGCCTTTGGCTCCTTCGCTCGCCCCCGCACAGTCTTGGGGAAGGAAAAGGGAGGGCCCAGCAGGGCCCCTGAGCAAGAAGCAGGTGGCCCCTGGGATGTAGCACCTGACATATCAGTCAGGATGTGATTGGTGGAAAGTGGAGTCAGGGCGGGTGGAAAGGAGAGCTGCAGGTGGGTAGGTCCACGTGAGGGTAGCAGCTGCTTGGCATGTGGAAGGCCCCGGGTCCAGTGTGGGTGGGAGACATCTCCGCCAGAGCCCCTAGAGAGCTGTTGGCAGGCAGAGGAGATGGGACTCACCCAGGGAGACCGTGGCCCGGCTGAGCACTTGGCTCCGTGTGTTGAACCACCCTGATGCCTTGTGGGCACTGAGCAGTCCTTTCTATTTGGCTGCGTCCGTTCCGGAGATTGGGGGGGGGGGAAGGGAGGATTTGGGATAACTCTTGGGGAAGATCACTGACAAGTGGCAACCTTGTGTACCATGTGGGGGGCGAGAGGGATGCATTTTCACAGCTCCTCTCCACAGTAGGGCCGTTTCCCTTGCCTCCGTCTCCTGTCGCTGCCACCCCCTCCCGTACACCTTCAGGGAGGCTTTTATATGCAGCCGTCCCCCTGGAGGAGTGTCTCGCTGGGGCTGCAGGTCCATCCACCGTGGAGCAGACATGCATTTGCTGTGCAGGCCATGGTGGTGCAGGGTTTCTTTAATACGTAAGATGGTAACATTTGCTGTGAGAGTGCAAAGGATTTGAGACAAACATAGAGGAGATTCTGAGCTCTCTCACTGTACTTCATACACCTAAGAAGTTAATTTTTCTTTCTGATGTTACTTTACGGCAATTTTTAACAACTTGATGGGGGGGCTACTGTCCTGAAGGCCATAGCACAAGTTTCTCTTTATTTGGATGTTGTCTTCTGTTGTTAGCTGTGGTGTTTGCTTGTTTGCAATGAAGCCTGTCTGGGTATCTGAAATTCTGTACCCCTTGAATCCTGAAGGGAGGCTGTGATCAACCAAGACAGGCGCATGGCTTTCTTTTCCTGGGGAGGGTCATAAACTCAACACCATTCCATTTGTGTTCTTTGCTTGCAGAAATTCCCCAGGTACACGCTGGTCCTCCAAGCTGCGGACATGCAGGGACAAGGCTTAACCACTACAGGGACAGCCGTGATCACTGTTGGTGATGTGAATGACAACCCTCCGATTCCCCCCCCAGCCACGGTAACGGGCCTCCTCCTTCTTCCCCCCAACCCCTTTTATGATGCTGTACTCAAGTGGTTAAGACGATCACTGTTGGTGATGTGAATGACACCCCTCCGATTCCCCCCCCAGCCACGGTAACGGGCCTCCTCCTTCTTCCCCCCAACCCCTTTTATGATGCTGTACTCAAGTGGTTAAGACGCTGAACTGCAGGCTGTGGAAGGTCGGTAGTTCAGCAGTTCGAGACCCGGGTTGCCGCATGACAGAGTGAGCTCCCGTCTCTAGTTCCAGCTCCTGCCAACCTAGCAGTTTGAAAACAAGAAATTGCAAGTAGACAAATAGGTACCACTTTGGTGGGAAGGTAACAGTGTTCCGTGCGCCTTGGCGTTTAGTCATGCCGGCCACATGACCACGGAAACGTCTTCGGACAGCGCTGGCTCTTCGGCTTTGAAACGGAGATGAGCACCGCAACTCTAGAGTCGGATTCGACTGGCTTTCGAGCAAGGGAACCTTTTACTAGTTCCCCAATGACACTCTCCCCCCCCACCCCCCCAGAATATTACCAGCCTCCTCCAGGGCTGGGGGGGCAGGGAAGCATGCTGCCTTTCTTTCAGGGGGGAAGTGGCTGGCCCACCCGGAGATGTCGGGCAGCATGTCACAGCGAGGCTCAGAGGAGCTGGACGGCCCCCCCTTGCCCAGCAGAGACAAAAACCTGAGCAACAAAACAGACCAGGGTCAGCCGCGGGGAAATAAAGCTCCACCGGGGTGGTTTCCTAGCCCGGCAGGCCCACGGCTTCCTGCACTGCCCCCCCCACCTGCTGGGGGCCCCCCGTCTGCCTAGCTCTCCGCTCTGATTCCCAGACTCCCGGCCAAGATGGGACTCCCCACCCTGCGCTGACGGTCCACGCGCTGAACGTCCTCACCGGCCTCCCCGCGAGCGGCCTGGCCATGCGCTGCTTCTTCCAGCGCCAGGATCCTCACCAGCCGTGGACCCCCATCACTCAGAGGTAGGCAGCAGGAGCCCCTCTCCAAGTGGGGGCGAGACGCTTGCGGGTGCCACCAACGCCTGTTTCCATTCCAGCACTACGGACCGCAGCGGGCGCTGGGGCCAGACTGCCGCGATGCCCAGGAGGTTGGAGCCGGGCACCTACAAGCTGCGCTTTGAAACCGGGGCTTACTGGCGGGAGCAGGGCCACCGCAGCTTCTACCCCTATGTGGAAGTAAGTCTCCTACCCCGGGGGCCGCGTCAGGCAAGCAGGGCCGCTGGCGCAGAGGGAGGGCCGCCGGCCACTGGGTCAGCACCTTGCACTGCGGGCAGCATCTCTGGAGAATGGCTGGAATGTGCACAGGCCCAGCCCCCGCCTGGAGGCGGCCACCTCCTCCTGCGCTCCTCCTGCTGAGAGTAGCTGCCCCCACATCAGTGGCAGAGGCCCCGTTTCCCTTTGCAGGGGGCACGTGTGCAGACAGGGAAGTCTCATCATAAAGCGGAGGGAGACAAAGGAAGGAGAAAGAGGCTAGGAGGGGTACTATTAGGGCTGGCCCATCATTGACAGATTTTAGGCAGTAGCCTAGAGCAGCCCCCCTGAAAGGGGGCACTGCACTGGCCTGCCACACTGCCCCCCCGCCCCTCCCTTGCCAAAAGCCCTGCTCAACTCACCACCAGGAGACGCGTCCTGGTGGCCGCAGGGTCCTGGGAGCCCCATCGGTTTGCAGGGAGGGAGAGCAGGGGCGCCGGGGAGTGGGAGCTGCCCGCTCTGTCATTAGGCAGTGGCGGCAGATCTCAGCAGAGAGTGGCCACCTTCGCTGCCCAGCCCAGCCAGTGCTGTGGGATGGGGCACCCCCAGCACACCGCCAAAGGGCTCCTTTCCCTCCTTCCCTGCATACCAGCAGCGGTGGTGGGGACACAGAAACGGCGCCAGAGCTGTCGGTGGAGTGCACCCCTTCCCCTGGCCCACTCGGAGCCAATGCCAGGCTGCCTGGCTGCTGCCTCAATCCTATGCAGGTGTATTCAGAATTAAGTTCTATGCTGTGCACAGGACTGCAGCCGCAGGGATTTCTTTTGCAGCATTGCACACAGGGCCGGCACGGGGGCGCCACAAGGTAACCTCGCCTAGTGTGCAAAAGAACCAGAGGAGGGCCCTGGGTACTCGGAAGGGTGGCTAGGAGGGCAGTTAGCCCGCCATCGGGTCTGGAGACGGCAGGGCCCACGGCCACGTCTCTCGTGCCGGCAGCGGAAGAGGAGGCAGAACCCCGGCCGAGGGGAGCCGGCAGCCCAGGGCACTGCTCCGCTCCAGGAACTCAGGATCCCCCACCCCCCCTTGTCTGTTTCAGATCGTCTTCACCGTCACCGAAGCGGAACAGAAGGTCCACATCCCTCTGCTGCTCAGCCCCTACTCCTACACCACTTACCGGGGGAACTAGCCGAAGGGAGGCCGGGGGAGAGGCAGACACAAGGATAATAAAAGGCTTCCCCCTCAAGGGGTGGCTGCGAGAGCAAACGTCAAGCCTCCTGGATTAGTTGGGCGGCAGCCTGGGCTCCCGCGCATGCGGATCACGTGCTCTTTGCTGAGGTGCTGCTGCTCGGGGCGGGGGGGTTGTTGCAATAGAACAGGGGCCCACGGCCGCTGCCCCACAAAGGCAGCCGAACACCATTCCCAGTCGCCCAGGCCATATGGGGACCTGAGGGGGGGGGGAGGAAGAAAAAGGGTGCCTCTGCGGAGCCAGTGTGCGAAACACCCTTGCAGGGCCTCTTTAATGCATTGCAAAGGGGAGCCGGCCGGGCCAGCCCAGTCCCTGCTGCCTGCCACCCGCAGCCGCCGGAGGGGGCGAAGCAGCCCCGGGAAGGAGGAGATGCGGTGCTCCCTGGGCCAGAGGCCTCCTGGAGGAAAGCGCCCGGGTCCGCTAGGTGGGGGTCGAGACGAGTCCGGCAGGGCCTTGCCCCAGGATGTGGCCGACCACCGAGGTCTCCAGGGGCTTGAAGCCCAGATTGTCCAAGGGGATCCCGAAAGCCATCAGCTTGGCCTCGTAGGTCCGCAGGAGGTCGTTGTGCGCCTGCAAGGGTGGGGAGAGAGAACGTGAGGAGGAGGCTGCAGCGGAGGGAAGCACGCAGACACAGACGACGCCGGAGGCCATCCTTTGCTGTCTGTAGATTTCTTTTTACCTAAGGCTGCTCGGGGTGGCCCCGGAACGCAGGTCAAAAACCCACACACAATGGGACTACACACAGGCAGGGTCCCCCTCCCTTTACAAACCTGGGGGAGCCCACAGGTTTGCAGACAAACCCAAAAGTTGCCAAACTGGAGAAGCAACTTGTGTAGCCCTTGCAGCTAAAAAAAATACTGAGTTAGATCACAATCAGCATTACATGTGGCGGGAGGAGGAGGCGGCGGTGGGGGCGGAAGCATATGACAAGGGGTTGGCAAGATGAAGCAGGGACCCGTGGCAGGGGCTCAGAGCGGAAAAGGCAGGGGGCGGGCTTTCCACTCTGCCTCCTTACCCCAGCACCTGTCACCTTGGGTGGGGTCTGGGCTTGGGGCATAAGGCGTGCCTGGTAATCCGGCCTCAGCCTCCTCTGCCTCCATCAGCTGGCTGCCAGGGGTGGGTGGCCTGGAATGGAGTGTGGGGTCTACAAGCCCTCCAGGCTTTCAACTGCAATGCGCCCCCCAACCTTCGGCTCCAGGTAGAACAAAAGGGGAGGAAGTGGGGCCAGCGGGGGGGGGGGAGGGGGAGAAATGGGACTTCCGCTCTCACACACAAGGTTTCACGGGCCTCCCTCTGGCATGGGTGTATGTTCACGATGCCTCCGCACTTAGAGGACTCTCCCAGCTAGCTTGTGTCATGGCCTCCCATTCCCAAAATGTTCCCAAAGAGCAGGAAGAGGGCAGATGAAAGGACCTGGACTACCTTTTGGAGGAAATGCCAAGATCATCAGCAACGGCTGAGGAGGTTTGGGGGAAAAATGCACGGGGGGGGGGGGGGGGGGGGTTAAGGGAGGGGGGTTTTA
>NW_015163100.1:997551-999380 GCF_001447785.1 Gekko japonicus | reverse complement strand
GGGGCAGCGGCAGGCTTCCCCACTCCCCCAGCCGCCCTCCTGGGCTGGTGGGAGGCCAGGTGTGTCAGCCAGGGACAAAGAGCGCTGGCTGGCGCCTGGCGGGGGCCGCTTGGGCGCGGGGAAGGAGCCCTGGCAGCGACAGCGAAGCGCCCAGGTAGCGAGAGCCAGACGGGAGCGGGCCTGCGGGCGGCCGGGCCGGTGTGGCGGGAGAGAGGCGGTCTCCTCCGCCCCCGAAGAGCCATGCGGCGCCCCCCTCCCCCGGGCGGCTGCCGGCTCGGTGCTCCTCGCCGTCCTCCCGGCCTTCTGGCTTGCTTGGCGGGCCCGGAGCCGCCGAGGGCGAAGGGGCAGGGAGGTTCGCCGCCGCGCGTTGCGCCTGGGCCTGGGGTCCTGGCCCTCCGAGGCTGCTGTCCCTCCCGAGTTCGGCCCTTGCTCAGAAGGAGGAGAAGCAGCAGGCCCGGGGCCGCCGCGCTCGCCCTCTCTTCGGAGCAGCCGCCGCCGCTGGCCGTGGAGTGTGAGCAATGCCGGAGCATCACTGGCCGCAAACGGCGGCGGCTTTGTGCGCTCCTACAGCGCCCTCTTGTGGCGGCCCGCATGCGACGCGTCTCTCCTCTGCGTGTCGTCCGGGCTTAAACAGAGACCCGAACTCCTCGCCCTGCGCAAACGCTTGTCAGTCTCTTGCCTTGGAAGCCCAAATCGTCTGCGAGTTGATGGCCCTTTCCTCCACCACCGACAGCAACACAGTTTACCAGACTATAGCTTTCGCTCACAACTTTAATGCCGGTAGCTCACAAAGTAGGATTTTTGCTCACAAGGCTCCACAGCTGAGAGGGAACATTGATCCTGGTATAAATGTACATTTGAAAGGTCCAATATGGAATTCACTCTGTGCCTCTGAGAGACAGTTTGGTGTCACGGTTAAGAGCTGCAGACTCTAATCTGGGAGAATCTGGTTTGATTCCCCACCCCTCCTCCTCCTCCACACGCAGCCAGCGGGGTGACTTTGGGTCAGTCACGGTTCTCTCAGAACTGTTCTCTCAAGCACAGTTCTTGAAGGAGCTCTCTCAGCCCCACATACAGCTCACAGAGTGCCTGTTGTGGGGAAGGGTGATATAAACCCCAGAGCCCATCTCTGATCCTGATGAGTCATGGCTCGGATAAAGCCCTGCCCCACAGATTTGGCCAAACCCTCGAGGAAGAGGGCAGTGGTGTTTGTGCCCGCAGAGCTGGTGGCGCAATATCCTGCCTCGCCTTTGCTGGCCTGCTTCCAAGGGCTGTTGAAACCAGCCCCCCCCCATGGGTTTTAAGGCAAACTTTGCCCTGGCTGCAGGGCTCTCTATGCTGCCCGTCCGCCCTTGGCCAGAAGTGCACAGAGGGCAGCAATCATGTGCAGGACGAGGACTCTCTGTGGGGCCGGCCTCCTGCTCTCCTTCCTTGCCACTCAGGTAGGGTCTTCCGCGTTCGCCCAAGAAAGGCTGGGTGCCAGGGGAACCTTACAGCAAGGGGGGGGAGGCGGTGTATGGATCAGTGATGTCACTGTGGTGGGGTCGTTAGGACAGTGCTGGCCCAGGAGGAATGCTATGGCATCCACGCCTGTGCTTCTTAGTGCCCGCTTGCTCATCGAGTCTTGCCAATTAAATTGAATGGGATGGAGAAGAAACCCACGCAGGGGGCTTCAGGGCGCTCCCTCCCAGTCGCCTGCCTAGCCAAGGGCTGAGCTCTTCCCGTTTAAACACAGATGCCAGCTTTCTGGTAGGCAGTTGTGCAGGCAGCAAATCCTCTCCCTTTTCTTTGGCAGCAGAGACCAGGTAGCACCTCTGCCCCTAAGCAAG
>NW_015163100.1:990788-997243 GCF_001447785.1 Gekko japonicus | reverse complement strand
CCCCCCCCCCCCCATTGCCTCCTTGGATCAGGATTGCTTCAGGAGGGGGGGGGGAGAGCAGCCTCTCATCAAAATTCCAGAAATGCCCTCAGGCGGGGAAGCCCCATTTCACTGGAATGCATGAACAGGGCTAGTCTTAACGTTGGATCAGGAAGACCTGGGTTCAGGATGGCGGTCGGAGCTCAACGAGGATAGACATGCAGTGAGGTGCTCCGTGTGCTTCTATCCTCAACCTACACTCTCTTTGGCAATTTTTGCAGCCAAGGTATTCTACTTTTTTGAGAATACTTGCTAGAGACTTTAAAAAACAACCAGGGGGGCGTGGCGCTGGGTCCGATGGAGGCAGCCGCTTGAAACCCTAGCTCCGACCCTTTCAACCCCCGAACTAGATGAATATTTAACCTAGAAACTACAGATTGTTAAAAGAATGGGCAGAACTGACTCAGCTAAAGCTGCAGCAAATACGGCAACTCCCCAAAATACTCAAAATTACTTTTTGAAGACATCTCACGGCAAAACTCTCAACAAGGGCCCTGAGGAAACCGTTAGAATGGCGACTGACGCGGCTTCAACGGCTCTGCCCAACAACCCACCATCTGAGGCGTCTCTCTTAAACATGTTTGCGAACATGGAGAAAAAATTATTAGATAGCATGTCGGCTCTCATAGCACCACTAACTGAGAAGATTGCGGAGCTCTCAGTCTCTTTAAACAAGGTCAGTCACACAGCGGAGCAAGCCCAAGAAATAAGCACCAATTTAAAAACGGATGAAGATGTCTTACAAAATGAAACTGAGTTTTTACGGGACCGGGTGGTGGCGTTGGAAACCGCGGCTCGTAAGACCCATTTAAAATTAAGAAGTTTCCAAGAAAAAGTTGAGAATAATATCGTTCTTCAGATCTTTTTAGCAGAGTGGCTAGCGCGGGAAATGAACTTAGAAGATGGCGTCGTCCCCATAATTTTATCTGCGTATCACATAGGCGCGGCAGAACCTACACGTTTCAGAGGTCCCAGGGGCATTATAATCGAAGTGCCTGACTTCAGGACTAGAAGGAAAATTTTAGAAACTGCACGGGCAAAAGGATTGCTATCATATGACGGAGCCCCTATTCAAGTCTTTCCCGATCTACCAAGAGAAGTACTGAGCAGGAGGAGAGATCTGCGCCCAGTCACAGAAGCGTTAAGGCAAGCTAAGATCCAGTACAGATGGCAGAACTTGACTAATCTACAAGTGAATGTTAAAGACGAACTTTATAATGTAAGAAAAATAGAAGTCGGGCTCAAGCTTTTACAGGCTCTGCACATCACACCGCAAATGGACACTAGCAAAGCTTCTCGTAAACGGGAGCATCCGCCATCCCCGAGCAAAGACAGCAAGCAGATCATCAGAAGTGTTTAATAGTGAATGATGGTAGTCCTGAGGGGAAAATGAAATTAAAAAGTTCCAGTTTGCAGTTTACAGTTTGTATAATGAGTTAGCATTAAGGTATTCAATCTTCTAGGTTCTGAGAACACGTTTCAAGATCTGGTTGATAGTTTTTTAAAAAATATGAAGTGAAATGCATAAGTTCGGGGGGAGGGGGGAGGGTTGTTTACTCACATACAGTATCTAACAGTCCTTTTTATTCAGAGTGTTCTCTGTTAGCTTGGGGGGTTAATTAAACTTGCCAGGCTAAGTGGGACTGACATTTTTACGTGTTTGTTGTCATTTCTTTTCTCATTAACTAATTGCTGAGACCTCATTCTATAATTAAGAGTCATTGTCTGTCTGAATAACTACAGAAATAAGCATCTAACTTTGCACGTCATTTCCTTATTGATATGGATTTAAGCTTATACTCAAGGGTGATTAACGGTGTGTGGTGGTTTTTTATTCTATTGTTTGTATTAAATTCGCAAAATCTGTTAATACCTACAAGACACAATTAATCGCCTTTTACTCTGAGGAGTCTAAATTTATTAATGTATGATTGATAGGTAATTTTAAATTAATTGAGTGTCCAGTTAATTCCATACATAATTATAAGTTATAAAGATACTTTTTTAATTCAATTTTTAAATTTACTAAGTTATAATCAACTACATCTTGTTATTATAAGTGATCTAATTAATTATAGTGAGACCAACTTGATTTTATAAAATATTTGGTAAATTGAAATTTCAAGCAACCGTAATCGCTTAAGGAATTTTTATTAATCAATTCTAAAAATTTATTACAGGGTTGTCAAGAACATCATATTCTGACGCTAAGTATAAGAGGGCAGCTTTATTCTAACTGACAAAACTTATTTATTAAAATACAATACTATCTCATAGTTCTACCGAGGTACTGGACTTGCAGCAAAGGTATAAGCAATTCTTAAGCATAAATCTTTAATTGAAAGTGTAATAAATGGCCCGCAGGCTTATTTTTATTCCTAACTTCAGATCTCTTCTCCTATTCATCAGAACCAAAATATTGTAACTTCTGGCGTATTGGTCACATCCTATTTAGTTTCTCTGTACCACAACAGTAATAATCAAACACGATGAATGCCACCCGGAAGGTCACATCACAAAATATCAGAGGTCTTAACAATTTAGTCAAGCGCAAGAGGGTTTTAACATATTTGTCCAAAACCAACTCAGAGGTGTTTCTGCTGCAAGAAACCCATCTACATTCTAAGAACCAACTAGAACTCAAGGCAAAATGAGCAACATCAGTATCATGCTAAAGGGAACTCCAGATCGAGGGGAGTTGCAATACTCCTCACCAACAAAGTCCGTTTTCAACATCAATCTACACTAGCAGATCCTAACGGCCGCTTTATTTTCATAAAAGGCCATCTTAATGAGCAATTAGTTACACTGGCTTCAGTGTACGCACCCAATGTAGCACAGCTTTCGTTCCTAACTGATATTTTGGCAGCATTAGAAACCTTCCATGAGGGGGAAATAATACTTGGAGGGGACTTTAATTTAATAATGAACCAAGACATAGATCGCTCCAATGATCGAGGCCCTGACCAAGGTTTAAAAGAATTATTACAGCAATATAAATTAATAGACACATGGAGATATATCCATCCAACTGATAAGGACTTTACCTTCTATTCTGCCAGACATGCGGTATACACGCGCATTGATTATATCCTAGTATCTGATAGCATAATTCACACAGTCATAGATTCAGCAATAGGTTCAATCACCTGGTCCGATCATGCAGAGGTGAACTGTGTGCTGCAGTCATATTCCAAACAAATCTGGCACAAAACTTGGTCACTTAATAAATCTCTACTGCTTAACGACCAAAGCATAGAATCAATTGACTTACATATTCGCCAATATCTAAAGGAAAACTGCACAGGAGAAACGTCTTCTTCAATGACTTGGGACGCACTGAAAGTAGTACTTAGAGGTCATCTTAATGAACAAAGAAAAAACAGCTATAAGGGAGGTTATACAAAACAAGATCAAGCTTCTAGAAGGAAAACATAAAACGACAGGGAGCACTAAAGTTTATAGAAAACTATTATCCGAGCGTAAAGCACTAGAACTAATGGACAGTTCGCAAATACAAAAAAATCTCCTGTATGTGAAACAAAAGTACTGGATTAACTCAACAAAAACCTTGCGCCTGTTATCCTGGCGAGTCAAAGACAAAAGACTATCCAGAAATATACTATCTGTCAAAGACCAGTAAGGGAAAGCACATACGGATCCCATATCAATTAACAAAGTCTTTGCGGACTTCTATCAATCGCTATATTCATCATACTTCTATCAATCGCTATATTCCCGCCCACCCAGCGGCTCGAAAGCAATTAACAACTAAGCGAGTAGACAAATGGGTACCTACCCTTAGATGGGTAGGGGGCATCCTCCTCCGACGAGGTGTGTGGTGACGGCACAAACAGCGACGAAACATCGGCGGCGGCAAGCATTGGCAGTGGAGGCGGATGGCGATGCAGCAGCAACAAAACGTCGACAGAGCAATCCCTGGTGGCCAGCAGAACATCGTGCGGCTGGTGGAGGCGGAGACCGGGAGGCACACGATGACGTGTAACGCGGGCATGGCGGAGCCTAACGGACAGAGCCGGAGCCGAAGCGGACATGGGTCATGCGCCTGCACAGTCCCGCCGACGAGAGTCGCCCTGAAAACACCAGAGACTGCCTGGAAGAAGCTGAACTGGAGCAACAACAACGCTCATCACCTGGGTGCCGGTAGGCAGCCCCGCCCCTGTATCATGTGGCCCAAGTTAGGGATCAAAGTGTTCTTAGAACTCAATATATGTAAAACGCCCAGAGACCCTCCATGGTTAGAGCGGTATAGCAAGTCGAAGTATAAATAAATAAATAAATAAATAAATCATCTAAACCCTCCTCTGAAGATATTCAAACTTATTTAACATCGAACATACATATCAAAAAACTTACTGAAGAACACCGTGAAATTCTAGAAAGAACTATAGAGCCGCAAGAAATCCTTGAAGTCATAAAGAACTTGAAAAATAACAAATCAGCCGGTCCGGACGGATATCCACCGGAGTTCTATAAGAAATTTGCTAACATATTGATCAATCCTTTGGCAGACGCCTGCAACAATATACTATTGACTGGACAACTCCCTCCATCTTGGAGCACAGCAGCCATAATAGCAATACCAAAACCTGGAAAAGAAGGCTCAAACCCAGCATCTTATCGTCCAATATCACTCCTGAACCAGGACTATAAAATTTTTACAGCGATTTTAACCAAAAAAACGAAGTCATTCATCGCAAATTACATCCAGCAAGACCAAACGGGTTTCGTACCAGGTAGAGACATAACAGACAACATCTTTAAAACACTGAATATTATGTCGTCATGTGAAAAATCAAAAGTAGAATCAATACTCTTATCACTTGATATAGAGAGTGTTTGACTCCCTGGAAACATTGTACCTGACTGCATTACTATGTTACATGGGTTTTGGATCTAGGTTCCTTCGAGCTGTCACCTCAATTTATAAATCTCCAACTGCTCAAATCAAAATAAATGGATTGTCATCTAAGACCATACCGCTAAAGAGAGGCACCCGGCAAGGTTGTCCATTGTCGCCGATACTTTTTGCCCTGGCTTTAGAGCTTTTGGCGGCTGAAGTCAGAAACAATGAAAACATCCAAGGAATCACGGTGGGTCCCCAAATCTTCAAATTGAGCCTTTTCGCAGATGACATGCTGGTATACATGACAAATCCTGATACATCTATGTTCCACTTGCAGCAAACCTTAAAGGATTTTGGCGTAATTTCAGGACTTAAGGTCAACCACTCCAAATCTCTCATAATGCCGTTAAATCTGGTATTATCTACGGAGCAACATCTGAAAAAACAATACAAATATCAATGGACTAACAAATCTCTTCGGTACCTGGGAATACACCTAACCAGGAAAATAGCTGATCTGTATCCCCAAAATCATCAATCCAAATTCTCAGAAATCAAAAGTGAACTGAACAAATGGGAAAAGCTTCAACTGGGCTACTTAGACAGAATGCACTTAATTAGGTCATTCATTCTACCTAAACTATTATATCTATTTCGTACGATTCCTATAGAATTATCAAATGACACACTTAACAAATGGCAAAAAACATTAAACTCATTCCTTTGGCAAGGTAAACGACCGAGGACAAACTTTATGACACTTAGGAAGAGGCCTTCACAAGGTGGGCTAAACTATCCAGACTTGCGGCTGTATTACAAAGCGACAATGTTGGTCCCTATAATTAAGATGCTGCGCCATGGCAACAATATAGATTGGGTCAAACCATTAACCCCATTGATATCTTCTATCACGATCCAGGAGTGCATTTGGAATGCATCAGGTGAGCGTCCTTGCAGCATAAAAGACAACATATTTCTGACAGCCATCCTGAAGAATTGGGACTCTTGTCGTTCATTATTACTCCCAAAATACTCAAGGTTCACATCTTTTCATTCTCAATCCTGGTTCTTACCTGGATGTGACACTGGAATAATAGAAAGCTGGAAGAGAGCAGATTTAACTCGTTTGATTGATATTATGACAAAAGATGGCCTCTCATCTAAAATGCTACTAGAAAACAAATTGGAAAAACCTATTCCATGGTTTTTTTACCTCCAACTAAATCACATGGTTCAACACTTGGATCTAACCTACTTACTGAAAGTCCCAATGACTCCCTTTGAAAAACTAATTGATCCCAAAAACACAGTGTCTAAAGGTATGATCACAGCGACATACGATGTCCTAATTCATCAAAAAGGAGAAGCACCAACGAGACAGCAACAACATTGGCAACATGATTGTGGAAACACCATAACTCCCCTTCAATGGCAGCAAATATGGGAATCTAAATTGATGACTTCGCCGGTCATCTCAACGAAATTGCAGATGCACAGGATCGTCACCAGATGGTACCCGATGCCAGAGCGACTCTCCAAGATGACTTCA
>NW_015163100.1:987291-990332 GCF_001447785.1 Gekko japonicus | reverse complement strand
AGAGCGACTCTCCAAGATGACTTCAAGTCATTCACCACTCTGCTGGAAAAAATGTGGAAACATCGGCACCTTCGCACATTGTTGGTGGCAGTGTGACCACATCCAACAGTTCTGGCATGACGTGCTAGGCCAAATCAAACTAATCACCGGTTTTGTCATACCATTTGATCCAGCTTTATTGTTTTTGGATAGATGGGACACAATAGTAATACCACCAATTCATCGGGACCTTATCACTAGTCTTCTTGTAGCGGCTAAAACTTCCATTGCAGCTAGATGGAAAGCAGATAAAGCTCCATCTCGATCCTGCTGGTTGAATAAAGTATGGGACCACCTAATCTTGGAGAAGATAACAGATCACATTCGCCGATCTGAAATCTACCCTAAACAGTCCAATTTTGCAAAGAAATGGCTTCCCTTTATGGAGTTCATTTTTGCCTCTGACCTGCAACCTATAAATTTAAGGGGGGAAGGGTTGTAAAGAAAGAGGAAAACTGCATCAAACAAGAGAAGAGAGCTATAAATTTTTTAATATAGGGGCCAGTAAAAAAAATAGGGCTTAGCAAAGTAATGTAAAAGCAATAACGACGCAGATTAAGAAAAAATAAGAGAAAATTACATGCCTGAGTACTGCCGAATTTGTGTTTGTCTTTTTAAGTCAGAGCACAGCTGAGGAGAATTGGAGAGTGGGAGAGGATCGCTGGAGACAAGCCAGGTGTGGTTTGAGCGGTGACGCAATGCGGAAGCAAGAGAGAGGAGAGAAGACGCGACGTGTGCTACGAGAAGAGAAAGGAGGGGCAAGTGATCCAGCAGAGCAAGTGAGTGGAGCGACGCAAAGAAGAGTCCCGACAGGTGGAAAGTACGCTGCAAACAGAAGACGCTGAGAGGAGGGGCAAGTGAAAGAGCAAAGAGGCGAGGGAAGGACAAAGGAGGGAAAAAAACAAAGGAAGAGAGAGACTATAAAAATAGCTGTAAAGAACAAAGAAAAGAGGATTGGTTTAGGTGGGGGGGAAAGATAGCGCGAATTACATTTAATAGAAGAGAAGGATAGGTTAAAGAAGATATTGTGAGTAAGAAAGTAAAGAAGTATAAAATTAGTGAGGACAGTTAGAAAATAAGAAAAAGTACTACCCAGTAGAAACAAAGCAAAATAAAAGCTGAACACCCAAAAGAAAATATAAAAATAATACTGAACAGGGAAAATTAAAAATTAAGATAATGGCATCTGGAACAACAAAGAGAACGCCCACAGCATCCCCAAGCCAAAGTGGAGGGTTAACCCAATTAAAATCAAATGTGCCACCAATTACTATGGCAGATCTGCAAACAATGATGTTAAATTGTTTGTCACAAGCGTCACAGCAAACTGCAGACATAATTTAAAAAGAGTTAGAACCAATCAAAAATAAAATTGGAGAAATTTCAAAACAATTAAAAACAGACACAGAGGAAATCAAAGCAGAGATTGCAAAAATAGTGACAAATATAAATAAGTTGGAAGAAAAGGTAGACGATCTAGACCAAGAGGTACAAGATATAAATTCTAGAACAAAGAAAATTGAGCAATCATTGATAATGTTGGAAATGGAAAAATCAGGGTTGATTCTCAGATTTCAAAACATTCCAGAACAAATAACCAAAAATTTAAAGGAGGAACTGGTGCGCAACATTAGTGAACAACTAAATGTAGGAACAGAAAAAGAAATAGTAGAAGATATAGAAGGCATATATAGAAGAAATTCAGCATATGCGAAAAGATACAAAACGCCTAGGGAAGTCCATGTAAAATTTTATTTAAAAAAGACAAGGGATCAAATACTATTTGAAGAAAATACAAATAAGCTAAAGATTGAAGGATCAGAAATTAGAATATTAAAAGACATACCGTGGCGTGTCAGAGAGAAGAGACATAATTATAATATACTGGCAAATTTACTGAGAAAAAATAAAATACAGTACAGATGGTTGATGCCAGAGGGATTGTTGTTCACGTATAACTCAAAAAGGAACAGGATAGACTCCATTTTCAAATTAGAGCATTTCCTAGAGAAAGAAGGGGAAGACCTAGGGTGGGAGAAAGGAGAGGAAGAAGATAGAGAAGAGGGGGAAGAGGAGGAAGAAGAAGATGAAAAGCAGAATGACACAACAAGACAGGCGAAAAAGAGACACACAATAATGGTAAAAAAGAGGGAAAAGTGCAACAGTTAAGATACAAAACAGAATCGCAAATCCGCACAAGACTTCAATTGAAAAACATAGTAAGGGGGAAAAAAGATAAGAAATAAGATGGCGAATAGACTAAACTTACTGTCAATTAATGTGAATGGACTAAACTGTCTGCAAAAAAGAAGAAGATTTTTACATCAAGCGGGTAAAATGAATGCAGACACTACCTGTCTGCAAGAAACACATATAAAAGAAGAAAATATAAAGTATTTAGACCATAAAAAACTAGGTATGTCATTCATCGCATCAGATAAAGTGAAAAAGAGAGGGGTAGTTATATATGCTAAAGAAAAGTTGCTCCCAGAGCTTATTTATAAATCTACAGATGGAAGAATAGTATTGATAAAAATAAGAAGTGGAAGAGAAACGTTGATTGCTAATATATGGTCCTAACAAGGATCAAGAGCATTTCTTTAAAGAGCATTTCTTTAAAGATTACAAAGATGGCGGTGTCGTGGGTTGTGTATGCTTGCACGCCCGCGAGGAAAAACTAAGAAATGAGCCGGGAAACAGCGGTTTGGCGTTCCACAGCCGGTCGAGCTGGTTGAGCAAACTTTAGTGAACTTATGGGCTTGCGGTATGTGGAGAAGGCTGTAACATCTCCCGCATCAGCGCGATTTTACCTGACTGATCCGACGAAGATACGTTGGCCCGGCAAGACCTTGGGCTGGCGCGGAGACGCAGCCGGCGACGGTGCCCCTGGGGCGGTAGTTGGAGTGGCGGCCTTCCGAGTGCGGGCTCCAAGCGGCGGGATCCCGGGCTGGCGTGGAGTCGCGGCCGGTGACAGTGCCCCTGGGGCGGCTGCGAGCAGTGGT
>NW_015163100.1:980801-981002 GCF_001447785.1 Gekko japonicus | reverse complement strand
CACCCTGAACAACTTTGTGTCATCTGTAAATGTAGCCACTTCACTGCTTACTCCCAACTCCAAATCATTAATAAACAAGTTAAAAAGCATCGGACCGAGTACTGATCCCTGTGGTACCCCACTGCTTACCACCCTCCACTGAGAAAATTTCCCATTTATACTCACTCTCTGTTTCCTATTAATCAGCCAGTTTTTGATCCA
>NW_015163100.1:958349-980648 GCF_001447785.1 Gekko japonicus | reverse complement strand
AAAATGTTTCTCGGGTCCAAACGGGCATCTGGCAGTTTCCTGGAGAGTCACAATCACCACCTGCTTTTCTTCCCAGCTCTTTGCCCATGCAGTGTCTGCCAGTGGAGAACCTGTAGAGGAACCCATGGAACTGTTCATCAGGGTGAGCGACCAGAATGACAACCCGCCCCAGTTCACCCAGCCCGTCTTCTACGGAGTAGTGCAAGAAGGAGCCCCGCCAGTCCTGCTTTTCTCCCCAGCTCTTCTCCCACGCAGTGTCTGCCAGTGGAGAACCCGTAGAGGACCCCATGGAAGTGATCATCAAAGTCAGCGACCAGAATGACAACCGGCCCCAGTTCACCCAGCCCGTCTTCTACGGAGCAGTGCAAGAAGGAGCCACGCCAGGTAGGCAGGGTGCCTGGGGGAACAAGGGCGGGCAGGACCCGATGCCTTGGGCGCACTCCTTCAGGAGGGTGTTCCGGACTTGGACCCAGGGAGAAAAGGGGGGGGGGGAAGGAATGGGGACCTGGCAGGGAATTCAAGTGGTGCCAGCGGAGGCTTCCTAGACCAGGGAATTCAAGTGGTGCCAGCTGACGCTTCCTAGCCAGACGTGCAGCATGGCATGGTAGTCTAACCGCAGCGTTTCCAAGGCCTGTGGATCTGGAGTTGGGTCCCTGCAGCTGCCTAGCACAAGAGAGATGCGAACGGTGCACAGATCCTGCCTGGCTTGCACTCAGCCAAGGGGGGAAGGGTCTTCTGCTGCCGTCTCAGGCGGACTCGCTTCTGCATCCTTCCTTGGGTGATCCACTTCTGAAGATGCCTTTCTGCTGCTGCTGCTCCGGAAACGGAGTTTTGACCCTTTGGTTCCACGTCCCCAGGGACCACCGTGGTGCAGGTTACAGCCACTGACGCAGACTACGCTGTGGATACCTACAACAGGGTGGTCTCCTATTCCATCCTCAGCCAAGCCCCTCCCGAGCCCCACCCCCAGATGTTCACCATCAGCAGCGAGACGGGCATGATCAGCGTGTTTGTATCTGGGCTGGACAGAGAGGTGAATGTTTGGGCAACTCTGTGTGTGTGTGTTTGCACACCTGGCTGGGGGGGGGGGTCAGGACTGTGCTGAGCAAGACACAGCCTTCTTCGTCAGTAGCTGTAGCTCAGTCTGATGGGAAGGGCTGAGGACCAAGCGCCCGGCTGGGCACAGGACGGCTGCCTCTGAAGTCAGTCCCCAAGAAGAGGCTGCAGTCCCATACTCAGCTAAGGCTGCCTTTGGCTCCTTCGCTCGCCCCCGCACAGTCTCGGGGGAGGAAAGGGGGGCCCTGGAATGCAACACCAAGCATAGCAGTCAGGATCAGTGTTCCCTCTAAGCTGAGTTAGTGTGAACCACACATTTTTGTCTCCGCTCAGGAAGGAGGGCTCCAGAGAGCAAACTAATTGATGCAGGAGCCACATCGCTCGCTCACACAACTTGAATGCCAGTAGCTCACAGAGTAGAATTTTTGCTCACAAGACTCCACAGCTTAGAGGGAGCATTGGTGGACACCCCCTGCTGCTATGAAGGCTTCTGTGTTGGAAACAGCTGCTGTGTGAATCCTGCCTTTGAGTCATACCGAGGATCCGTCCTGACTGGTGGCGACTCTGTGGGTTCTTGGGCAGAGGATGGACTTTCCCACACTTGCGACCTGAGATCTGTCATGTGGTTGGGGAAGAGAAAGTTCCTTGGCTAATTGGGGGGGGGGGTCCACTACAAGGGCGCCCAATGTCTTTGACCCTTTTTGCACCTTTGGAATACACCATTCCACGTGTGTTCTTTGCTGTGTTGGGGTCAGGCTCAAAATGGAGGAGCCAGCCACAGGAGGTGGAGCCTGCCACAAAATGGCTGCCATGGCTTACCTTCAGGCACACAGTGAAGATCCTTGTAAGTGGAGGCAGCTGCAGCTAAAGTAACATTTTAAAATACCTCCTCAGTCAGTGGAGTCTCCAATGGCCAATCCGAAGCCCCACCGCTCTCTACAAGCATCTGGTAGGTGCCAGGAAAGGCATCAGCGGGCACCAGGATGCCCACGGGCACCACGTTGGAGATCTGTGGCCTCTGCCAGTCTTCCGGAGGGAGACCCCCTCGTAGGCCTGCTCCCCAAAGGCCTGGCATCTGTGGGGATCTGAGGGGGCGTAGGGTCCTGCCCTCTGGCTATGCAATCAGCCCCCCGGAGGAGTGTCTCGCTGGGGCTGCAGGTCCATCCACCGTGGAGCAGACGTGCATTTGCTGTGCAGGCCACGGTGGTGTGGGGTTTCTTTAATACGTAAGATGGCAACATTTGCTGTGAGAGTGAAAAGAATCTGAGACAAACACATAGGAGATTCTGAGCTCTCTTACTGTACTTCATACACTTAAGAAGTTAATTTTTCCCCCCTGATGTTACTTCACGGCAATTTTTAACAACTTGATGGGGGGCTACTGTCCTGAAGGCCATAGCACAAGTTTCTCCTTCTTTATTCCGACGTTGTCTTCTGTTGTTAGCTGTGGTGTTTGCTTGTTTGCAATGAAGCCTGTCTGGGTATCTGCAATTCTGTACCCCTTGAATCCTGAAGGGAGGCTGTGATCAACCAAGACAGGCGTGTGGGTTTCTTTTCCTGGGGAGGGTCATAAACTCAACACCATTCCACATGTGTTCTTTGCTTGCAGAAAGTCCCTGAGTACACGCTGACCCTTCAAGCTGCGGACATGCAGGGACAAGGCTTAACCACTACAGCGACAGCCGTGATCATTGTCAGTGACTCGAATTACGACCCTCCGATTTTTGACCCAACCATGGTAACGTGCCTCCTCCTTCTCCCCCTTGCAATTGCATGGCATGTTGCCAAATCCCAACTGACACTCTTTACCCCCAGAATACTACCAGCCTTACCTGTTGCTGGTGGAAAGCTTTTGTACATTAAGAGTTGTGCCACAGTGGAATCAGCTGCCCTGGGAGGCGGTGAGCTCCCCCCCACCCACTGGCTGTCTTCAAGCAGCAGCTGGACAAACCCTTCTTGTCAGGGATGCTCTAGGCTGATCCTGCACTGAGCAGGGGGCGGGACTAGATGGCCTCTAGGCCCCCCTCCAAACACTATGGTTCTGTGTTGGACAGCAGGGGGGAGATTATTATGGGCTGTACCACCCGTCAAGGGGATGCTACTTAACACTTTCCCTTTGTGTTCCAGTATAATGCAGTCGTGCCAGAGAATCTGGCAGGGTTCCTGGTTGCCAAACTGAAGGTGAAAGATGCAGATGAAGAAAACACTGATGCCTGGAAAGCAAGATACCAGATCATCTCAGGGAACGAGGGAGGGGATTTCGATATCACTACCGACCCTCAAACCAACGAGGGCCTCTTGAGAACAGCTCAGGTGAACACAGGGTCATAAGAGAAGTCATGCTGGATCAGGCCAGTGGCCCATCCAGAACAACGCTCTGTGTCACACCGTGGGCAAAACCTGGGTGTTATCAAGCCCTCCCACTGTGCCCCCCCCCCAAGCAAGTTTGGTGTAGTGGTTAAGTGCGCGGAGAACCGGGTTTGATTCCTCACTCCCTCCTCTTGCAGCTGCTGGATGACCTTGGGCAAGCCATAGTTCTGACAAGAGCTGTCCTTGAAAGAGCAGTTCTTGAAAGAGTTCTCTCAGCCCCACCCACCTCACGGGGGAGGGGACGGGAAAGGAGTTTGTAAGCTGCTCTGAGACTCCAAGAGAAGGGTGGGGTAAAAATCCAGTCGCTTCTGCTTCTTCACCAAGAAGCACCCTTCTGCCTTGGGCAGGAGGCTTGCTGGTCCCTGGTCTCCTTGGCCACTTCGCTTTCTGGTCAGCACTTGCCCGGTTGCTGCTTGGCACCCCCTAAGTGCTCTCCCCCACCCCCGCCTTGCATCCTTTCCAGGGCCTGGACTACGAGCACACAAAGCAGTTTGTCCTCAGAGTCTCTGTGACGAATGTCGCCGACTTCTCAATGATCCTGCCGACGTCCACAGCCACCGTGACTGTCCGTGTGAAAGATGTGAACGAGGCCCCCGTCTTTGTGCCCCCTGTAATGCGTGTGACGCACTCTGAAGATCTCCCCGTGGGGGAGGTGGTGACCACCTACACGGCTCGGGATCCAGATAAGGAGATGAAGCAGACTCTCCGGTACAGGGCAGGGAGGGGCAGCCGGCCTGGGTCAAGGCTTTGCAAGGAGAGACGGCGGGGAGGCAGTGAAGGCAGAGCATGGTCCCTTCCGCCATCACAGCCCCAGCAGGCTGCGGCTTCCAGCCCAAGGAGGGTGCGCTCCCGACTCTGCAGGAGAGCTGGCCGGGAAGCGGCCTGGGCGTGGTGGGGACGTTGGGGATGTGTTGTGTCCATTGACCGCCCCGGAGGTCAGTGCACACTCCTGAGCTTCAGTCCGGTACAACAATGGGGACTAGGATTCTAGTCCCTCCACAGGGGGAACCAATGGGACCTTGGCGGGAGATTCAAACCCACCAATGGGACCCAGGGGTGTGCCCCTGGATGTGTATATAGTTGGCCTGCCGGCTGTTGGGGTTGTCTTTGTTGTGTACCAGTAAAGCTATGCTGATCACTGCATCAGTCTCCTTGCTTACTTAATGCGTCTAACCCACTACACTTCAGGATGCCTTATCATATGGACAAGGCCAGTCGCTGCTGCTCCGAAAGGCCGCTGAAGGGCCCTGGCCCTGGAACCCTCTCTCTGGGTGCCCCGGGAACGATGGAGCGTACGCGTGGCCTGTGCTGCTCACCGGTGCCGGGCCAAGCCACCCTGGGGTTGCGCAGTGTGGAGAAGCCGAGGCTGAAACCCCTCAGGAGGGGGAGCTGTGAGTGAAGTGGCCGCTGGCTCCCCTCTGGTGCACTCGCCAAGTGGGGAAAGCTGGTGCTGACCCATCTCCCTTCCCCTCCACCCCCACCGCCCCACGGAGCCCCAGAGCTCTTCTGCTGAATCAGCCCCACTCAGGAGCTCCGTGCCCGATTGGCAAAGAACGGGGGGTTGATGCCCCTGCTGGCTGGACGGGGAGAGCTGGGAGACCTCTGACAGTGGTCCACATTTCTCCTCCAGGTACTCCATTGGGAAAGACGTGGCCAAGTGGCTGACCATTAACCAGGACACTGGCGTCATACGGACACAAGCTGCTCTGGACAGGGAGTCGCCGTATGTGAAGAACGACACGTATGAGGCCCTCATCTACGCAACTGACAGCGGTGAGTGGGCCGGGCTGGCTTTCCCCTTGGCCTCTGCCCCTGTCCAGGAAGAGGAGGAGGGGACTAGGGGGCACTTGGGTGGCTCCTGGGGCCGAGGACTCTGCTGGACTGAGCTGGGGTCCGAACGCATCAGGGCTGGGGCAGGGGGATGAATTACTGGGCACTGCCCACACTGCACCAAGACAACTGAGCCCCTCCAACAGATTTTACTGGGGGGGGGCAGCTTGTATGTTTGTGAGTGGGGGGGAACCTGTTGGATCAAAATGTGGTACGTGCTTGTTCTGCTAAACTGCCTTGCCCTTTCTGTTCAGGGGCACCAGCGGCCACTGGCACAGGAACCTTGTTTTTGTACCTCATCAATGTGAATGACAACCCTCCGATTCCCCACCCAGCCACGGTAATGGGCCTCCTCCTTCTCCCCCCAACCCCTTTTATGATCCTGCACCGGTTCCCCACTGACACTCTCCACCCACCTGCCCACCCCCAGAATATTACCAGCCTCCTCCAGGGCTGGGGGCTGAGGGGGCAGGGAAGCATGCTGCCTTTCTTTCAGGGGGGAAGTGGCTGGCCCACCCGGAGATGTCGGGCAGCATGTCACAGCGAGGCTCAGAGGAGCTGGACGGCCCCCCCTTGCCCAGCAGAGAGTGAGCTCCCCCATCCCCACCCCGCTTCCAGCAGGTAGACACCCCTGCAGCACCCACAGGGTTAACGCTCCGTGCTGAGTCAGTGCTGCCAGGGCACTGTCAGGAAATGATGCCAAGGGGGGCGGATCCGTCACTCGAGGATCTGCCTTACGAGGAATGGAGCAGAGAGACCAGCCACAGCAACGGGACGGGACGCCACCCCTGGACAATGTGAGGCTGAGGCAGGTGGGCGGGACGGAAGCCAGCAGCAGGGCCAGCCCCTCCCTCCGTGTGCCAGGCCTGGGCCGGGCAGAGAGCTCCGCCGGGGAAGAACTAATGGCAGGCTGCTCACGGGCCTCCGCCCTTTCTTCCAGCATGGAGCAAAAGCCCTGCCTGGGCTGGCTGGCTGGCCCCCACTGCCAATCCCCTCCCCTAAGCCACGGGTGCTGGCTTGCCTCTCCAAAGTACTGGACTAGAGCCAGGATGGGGAGCGGTGGCGGCTCAGTGGCAGAGTCTCTGCTCGGCATGCAGAAGGTCCCAGGTTCAATCCCCGGCATCTCCAGTTAACGGTCTGGCAGCAGGTGATGGGGAAGACCTTTCTCTGCCGGAGAGCCTGCAGAGCGGCTGCCAGTCTGAGAAGACAGTCTGGACCGTGATGGACCAAGGGGTGTGTGTGTGTGTCAGGTCTGATTCAGTAGAAGGCAACAGAAAGGAGCAAGAGCCCAGCAGCACCCTAAAGACCAACAACCGTTGTGGCAGGGCAGGAGGTTTTGTGAGTCACGGCTCACTTCTTCAGACATCTTCAGGGATCTGAAGAAGTGAGCCGTGACTCACGAGACCTCCCGCCCTGCCACAAATGTGGTTAGCCTTTGAGGTTGTTGGCCTGGACTCCAGCTCTTTCCTAGTGCGACAGACAGAGCAACCATGGCCACCCATCTTGAGTATCAGGCAGACTGACACGTGTACAGGATGGCAACTCACTCTGCCGGGGCGAGAAGGAACTGCCTCTGCCTCCCCCCCAAAAAAAACACAAAAACCTGAGCAACAAAACAGACCAGGGTCAGCCGCGGGGAAATAAAGCTCCACCGGGGTGGTTTCCTAGCCCGGCAGGCCCACGGCTTCCTGCACTGCCCCCCCCACCTGCTGGGGGCCCCCCGTCTGCCTAGCTCTCCGCTCTGATTCCCAGACTCCCGGCCAAGATGGGACTCCCCACCCTGCGCTGACGGTCCACGCGCTGAACGTCCTCACCGGCCTCCCCGCGAGCGGCCTGGCCATGCGCTGCTTCTTCCAGCGCCAGGATCCTCACCAGCCGTGGACCCCCATCACTCAGAGGTAGGCAGCAGGAGCCCCTCTCCAAGTGGGGGCGAGACGCTTGCGGGTGCCACCAACGCCTGTTTCCATTCCAGCACTACGGACCGCAGCGGGCGCTGGGGCCAGACTGCCGCGATGCCCAGGAGGTTGGAGCCGGGCACCTACAAGCTGCGCTTTGAAACCGGGGCTTACTGGCGGGAGCAGGGCCACCGCAGCTTCTACCCCTATGTGGAAGTAAGTCTCCTACCCCGGGGGCCGCGTCAGGCAAGCAGGGCCGCTGGCGCAGAGGGAGGGCCGCCGGCCACTGGGTCAGCACCTTGCACTGCGGGCAGCATCTCTGGAGAATGGCTGGAATGTGCACAGGCCCAGCCCCCGCCTGGAGGCGGCCACCTCCTCCTGCGCTCCTCCTGCTGAGAGTAGCTGCCCCCACATCAGTGGCAGAGGCCCCGTTTCCCTTTGCAGGGGGCACGTGTGCAGACAGGGAAGTCTCATCATAAAGCGGAGGGAGACAAAGGAAGGAGAAAGAGGCTAGGAGGGGTACTATTAGGGCTGGCCCATCATTGACAGATTTTAGGCAGTAGCCTAGAGCAGCCCCCCTGAAAGGGGGCACTGCACTGGCCTGCCACACTGCCCCCCCGCCCCTCCCTTGCCAAAAGCCCTGCTCAACTCACCACCAGGAGACGCGTCCTGGTGGCCGCAGGGTCCTGGGAGCCCCATCGGTTTGCAGGGAGGGAGAGCAGGGGCGCCGGGGAGTGGGAGCTGCCCGCTCTGTCATTAGGCAGTGGCGGCAGATCTCAGCAGAGAGTGGCCACCTTCGCTGCCCAGCCCAGCCAGTGCTGTGGGATGGGGCACCCCCAGCACACCGCCAAAGGGCTCCTTTCCCTCCTTCCCTGCATACCAGCAGCGGTGGTGGGGACACAGAAACGGCGCCAGAGCTGTCGGTGGAGTGCACCCCTTCCCCTGGCCCACTCGGAGCCAATGCCAGGCTGCCTGGCTGCTGCCTCAATCCTATGCAGGTGTATTCAGAATTAAGTTCTATGCTGTGCACAGGACTGCAGCCGCAGGGATTTCTTTTGCAGCATTGCACACAGGGCCGGCACGGGGGCGCCACAAGGTAACCTTGCCTAGTGTGCAAAAGAACCAGAGGAGGGCCCTGGGTACTCGGAAGGGTGGCTAGGAGGGCAGTTAGCCCGCCATCGGGTCTGGAGACGGCAGGGCCCACGGCCACGTCTCTCGTGCCGGCAGCGGAAGAGGAGGCAGAACCCCGGCCGAGGGGAGCCGGCAGCCCAGGGCACTGCTCCGCTCCAGGAGCTCAGGATCCCCCACCCCCCCTTGTCTGTTTCAGATCGTCTTCACCGTCACCGAAGCGGAACAGAAGGTCCACATCCCTCTGCTGCTCAGCCCCTACTCCTACACCACTTACCGGGGGAACTAGCCGAAGGGAGGCCGGGGGAGAGGCAGGCACAAGGATAATAAAAGGCTTCCCCCTCAAAGAGTGGCTGCGAGAGCAAACGTCAAGCCTCCTGGATTAGTTGGGTGGCGGATCACGTGCTCTTTGCTGAGGTGCTGCTGCTCGGGGGGGGGGGGGGGGTGTGGCCCCCGAAATGGGGACCTTGGGGGGGGGGAGGATGAAAAAGGGTGCCTCTGCGGAGCCAGCGTGCGAAACACCCTTGCAGGGCCTCTTTAATGCATTGCAAAGGGGAGCCGGCCGGGCCAGCCCAGTCCCTGCTGCCTGCCACCCGCAGCCGCCGGAGGGGGCGAAGCAGCCCCGGGAAGGAGGAGACGCGGTGCTCCCTGGGCCAGAGGAAAGCACCCGGGTCCGCTAGGTGGGGGTCGAGACGAGTCCGGCGGGGCCTTGCCCCAGGATGTGGCCGACCACCGAGGTCTCCAGGGGCTTGAAGCCCAGATTGTCCAAGGGGATCCCGAAAGCCGTCAGCTTGGCCTCGTACGTCCGCAGGAGGTCGTTGTGCGCCTGCAAGGGTGGGGGGAGAGAACGTGAGGGGGAGGCTGCAGCGGAGGGAGGCACGCAGACAGACACCGCCAGAGGCCATCGTTTGCTGTCTGTAGATTTATTTTTATCTAAAGCTGCTCAGGGTGGCCCCGGAATGCAGGTCAAAGAACCCCACACAACGGGACTACACACAGACCCCCCTTTCACAAACCTGGGAGAACCCACAGGTTTCACAGGTTTGCAGACAAACCCAACAAGTTGCCAAACTGGAGAAGCCCCCTTGCAGCTAAAGAAAATATTGACTGAGACCACAATCAGTATTACATGTGGCAGGATGGGGAGAAGGAGAAGAGAAGAGAGTGGATTTATACCCCATGGCCCTCCACTACCCAAGGGAGTCTCAGAGCGGCTTACAAGCTCCTTCCCCTTCCCCTCCCCACAACAGACACCCTGTGAGGTGGGTGGGGCTGAGAGAGCTCTGACAGAAACTGCTCTTTTTCAAGGACAGCTCTTGTCAGAACTACAGCTTGTCCAAGGTCACCCAGCAGCTGCAAGTGGAGGAGGAGCGGGGGATCAAACCCGGTTCTCCCAGATTAGAGTCCGCGCACTGAAGAAGAAGAGGAAGAGATTGGATTTATACCCCGCCCTTCACTACCCAAAGGAGTCTCAGAGCGGTTTACAAACTCCTTCCCCTGCCCACAGTCAGTGGGGCTGAGAGAGCTCTGACAGAAACGGCTCTTTTTCAAGAACAGGTCTTATCAGAACTATGGCTTGCCCAAGGTCATCCAGCCAGGTGCAAGTGGAGGAGTGGGGCATCAAACCCGGTTCTCCCAGATCAGAGTCCGTGCACTCAACCACCACTCCGTGGTGGGGGCGGAGGCATATGACAAGGGGGCAGTAAGATGAAGCAGGGACCCATGGGAGGGGCTCAGAGCTGCAAAGGCAGAGGGTGGTCTGGCCGCCAGGGGTGGGTGGCTTGGCACTGAAAGTGGGGTCTACAAGCCCTCCAGGCTTTCAACGGCAATGCCCCCCCCAACCATCGGCTCCAGGTAGCACACGAGGGGAGGAAATGGGGCCCGCGGGGGCTCAGAGCTGCAAAGGCAGAGGGTGGTCTGGCCGCCAGGGGTGGGTGGCTTGGCACTGAAAGTGGGGTCTACAAGCCCTCCAGGCTTTCAACGGCAATGCCCCCCCCAACCATCGGCTCCAGGTAGAACACGAGGGGAGGAAATGGGGCCAGCGGGGGGAGAGGGAGAAATGGGACTTCCACTCTCACACCCACAAGGTTTCACGGGCCTCCCTCTGGCATGGGTGTACGTTCACGATGCTCTCCCCGCTCGCCTGTGTCATGGCCTCCCATTCCCCAAATGTTCCCGTGTTTGGGGGAAAAAAGCGCGGGGGGGGGGGGATTCAGGGAGGTGAGTTTCTAAGCGGCACAGTGAGGGAAAGTGACAAATGTCACAAAGAGGAATCCCATTTTGGCGAGCCCCCAGGATCGGCTGACTCAAATTCTTAGCAAAATCAAAAGGAAAGGCTCTCCAGCCAAGGACCCATTGCCCAGTGTCCCCACCGCTTCTCCCGGTGCCTAGAGCTGAAGGGTCCCGTTCCCTGCCCCCCCCCAAGACCCCAATGCAGCTTTCTCCCCGAGCCCCTCTCTCACCTTGCACACTCTGGCCAGCTCGTACTGCAGGTCCTTGATGGCACTGTTTTTAGAATCCAGGACGTCCTGCGAAGGAAGGAAGACCCGCGGAGGGCCGTTAGTACGCTGCACGAGGGAACTGGCCCGCGAGGCCCAGGCCTTCCCCAGCACAGCCCTACAGTGCCCCTCTTTCCCCTCTGTGAACTCTGCACCCTCAGTATGGCCCACCTCCAGAGAGACTGCAGTTCCTGACCAGTCTCCCTCAGACCTCTGAGATGGTACCCAGCAGCACCCCCCACTCACGGCCCCCTCTGCAGCGCTCAGGGCTGGACATGCGTTTTGTCCTTACCGGACAGCGGAGGTGCGTCAGGATCCCAATTTGTGTGCAAGCGGCCAAATTCCCAACTCACACAGCCTGATCACAGAGGAACAAAATGCACCCAGAGCGGATTTTGCGGGCTGCCTCCCGTGAAGACCAGGCCTCCCCCCCTTTCCCAGCAGCATCCCCCCCCCGGGCTCATCTGCCCCCCTCTGCCCTGCCAGACAGACAGTGGGAGCTAAAATCTGCAGCCCAGAGCTGCCAGTATTGCAATATCTTGGTGCAGGATCCAATACTTGGATGGAGTACCGTGCGGGAAAGTGCCTCCGGATACGCCTGCTGTACAAGTAGCATCTGAACGCAGGAATTGGGGGTGGGGGAGGGGGTGAAGAGCAGCTGGTGCAAGGAGGTACCACGGGCCATGGGGAAAGGAACCTGTTGTGATGCGTCTCCAGTTACTGGCGCCGGGCAGTGCCTGGAATGTGGAAGCTTCTAAGCCCCTTCCTTTCCCAGGCAGGCCAAGTCCTTCCAGGCATGTCTTCTGCCTGGAAAGGAGGCCTCAGGAGGGCTGGCAGCACAACGTGTGTGTGCGTGTGGGGGGGAGAATACTCCGTTCAGCCTCTGCCCTCTCTCTGGCAGGGCGGCAGGAGGAGCCTTTTGAATGTGTCAGTAGCCCTTCTGCACCTGGGACGTCCTGAGAGGCTGACTGGGCAAAGGGAGAGAGAGCAGGAAAACCTGGCAGCTCTGGGATCCCAGTGAGGCGGGAAAGTGGGAGGTGAAGCTGGGCTGACAGGGCCCTCTCGAGTCCCGAGTCCAGCTCCAAGATGGGGAGTCCCAGAAGGTCTCAGCCTGATAAGGACCATGAGAGGATCCCCCCCCCTTCCTCCCTGACCGGAGGCTGGGCAGCCCCGCCCTGGCACACTGCAAGGAGGGCACTTGGCTGACGTGTGCCTCACGTGGGGAAAGGTCATGCGGGATTCCTGCGGAAAGGCCCTGCATGCATCCCACCAGTCCATCATGTTGACACACATCCTCTCTGCAGACCCCACAAATCAGCGGGAAGGGAAAGGCACTCAAGATGGGGGCTGAAGTCGCTCCCCAGCCCAGCCCCGGGCCTAGCCAGAAGGCCAAGAGGCTTGCTTCGAAAAAGCTAACCAACACAAAATGTGGCACGCTCCAGATCCCAAAATGAGCATTAACACCACACAAAAATGCAAAGAGCTGCTGGACCTTCTGCATGGTTTTCAATGACAGAGAGGAGTACGAGGCGGGTGGGCAAAATGTGGGGGACGGGACTTAACCTTTTCTCCCTCTTGTCATCTCCCCAACCCAAAGCAGCTATTTAGCTCACAGAGGGAGACAGGCTGTTCGGCAGTATTCCCAGCCGCAGCCCCCCCCCCCCACAAGCCAACCACTGCTCCAGGGAGGAATCTGAAAGGGGGAGAGGGGTCAACTCCTCCCTCACCCGATATTGCAGCACTGGGGCTGCTATTTGCCGTGGGAATCCTCTCCCGGAGCTCACTCGGTTTGGTCAGGAGGAAAAGGGCCTCCCTTTGGGAAGCTCAGCCGCTGGCTGCTCCAGCCGTCCTCTCCAGCCACGGTAGCCACCCCTGTTCTCCCCCAGCACCTCTCTCCAGTGGGACACTGAAAGCGGTCCCCTGCCTCTGGACGACCACCACCCACCGGCTGGAGCCTGAAGTGTGGGAGGTCCTACGTGGCCTGCCCCGAGACTGCAGAGGCTGGTGCCGGCCTGGACTGCTCCCTGGTGACTGGTGTGGGAGCCCTTTCCTGCTCTCCCCCTCCCCAAGGGACTTGTGTCCACAGCTCCCCCCAAACACCATGGAAGGTCGACCTTCCCCTCTTCCTCTGCCAGGAGATCACGCTCCAGCCACACCTGTCAGGCTGCCCACAGTTTTTCGGAAGGGACTCCCCGCCCAAAGCAGCAGCCCCTCCACTCCCCACCGGTTCCCAAGGGGGTGGGGGCCGTACCTCCAGCTTGCGGGTGACCACCGCCAGGGCGCTGGGGTCCAGGTTGGAGGCCGCCAGCACCTCGTTCAGCTGCACCTCCTTCTTCTCCAGCATGCTGGAGAGGCCCTGCAGCTTCCGCTCCAGCAGCAGGTTCTTGAAGCCCGTCTTCTGCTGCACCTCGTTAATGGCTTTGGTGAACTTCCGGTAGAGCTCGTCCCGCTCTGCCTGCACCTGTGGTGGGGAGACACCCAAACGGCCACGCGGGTCAGGAGGGCGCCACGGTGGACCCTGCCCCCGAGCCCCAACGGCGATCCCATCAATGGCCGATACACTTTTGCGCCGTGCGCACATCCAATACTTTGGGCAGGTGACAAAACCCATGAGAGCCAATATTAAAAAGTGACAGAACAGGTTAAAGCCTTTCCTGCCAGAGGGCCTCTTTCATGGTGACGGCGGGAGCGAGGCCCCCCAGCATGCTTCTGGCCTCTGCCTCTCCTGAGCAGCTTCTCCAACCAACAGAGCATGGCAAAGGGACAGAGGCAACACAGGCCTCACGCTCCTGGCTCCACTGGCAGAGAGGCCCCCTGCCTGCTGGATGTCCCCACAGTGGGGGCCAGGAGGGCAGCTCCGCAGCAAAACACACACACACCCCAGTTTGACTGGGCTCCTTCCTTCCTTCCTTCCTTCCTCTGGAGCCAGGGCGATCCACAGCAACTCCTTGTCCTCAGCCGAAGCCCAGTAAGGAGGAAACTGGGGGACGCCGAAGCCAGCGGGGTAAGACCGGAACGCTTACGTCACTGGAAGCCAGAGGCACGCACCAAAGGGCGCTGGACTTTTGCCCTCTTGCCCAGGGGTGTCGAACTCATTTGTTATGAGGGCTGGATCTGACATAAATGAGACCTTGTTGGGCCGGGCAATGCGTGTCATAAAATGTGATGCCAGGTAGCCGAGACATAAACTTTATAAAGGACCCAAACACAAAGGTTTTTTTTAAAATAAAAACATGCTTAAAACATTAGCACTCTTGCAATATTTTGCTTATTTAACAGTGTCTGATAACTGACACCTCTTTCTCTGAATTATTGCATCAAAATGTCTGTGCTGTTGCAATCCTGAGTATGCTGTTCAGGTGTGTATCTGTAACCTGCAAACCTACGATGGCGCAGCAGCAGCAGAACAGGAAGAAGAAGCAGAAGACAGCCAGTTCCACTGCAGGCCTGATAGAAGCCCTCCGGGGGCCTGATCCAGCCCCCGGCCGCATGTTTGACAACCCTGCTCTACCCAGTTGGCTTATCGGGTTTTGTTACTGTCTCCTATTTCAATTTGAGAGCTACTTTTTGAATCCACAGAGTGGGAGAAAAGCTGCCTGAAAAAACATTTAACAGACAGACAATGGAGGGGGCAACTGGCGCCCTGCAAGAGAACAGCATTCAGGGATGAAGCGGCACGGGGGGAGGCCAACCTGACCCAGTTCTCATGAGGGCACCCTCGTTACAACCGGCTAGTTACCTTAATGGCAAGTTGCTAATGAGGTCTCTGTCCACTGTGCAACCGCAGATGAGCCTCATGCGGTCCCTAATGAGTCGTGCCGGGGAGAAAGTCCCCCGGCCTGCTAGGATCTGATGAGCGCCCTCCTCGTACAGCACGGGAGGCGTGGCTGCAGGGTGGAGAACAGGGGAGCCCCGCCCTCTCCCTCTGAGAGTCCCTTGCTCCCTTTGGGCAACTTCCGCTAGAGACCGGACAGAGGAAGACGTGCCGTTACCCAGCCAAGCTTCCCCCGGAATCCAAGAAGACAGCATCCCACCCCCCGGGAGTCACCTGCCCAGAGGCTCGGTGCTACCCTGACTCTGGATCCTTCTTGCAGAAAGCCAGGGATGCAGAGAGCAAAAGCAGGAGAGGGAGGGAAATGCCACCCACAAAACGGCTGGGGGTCCAGCACTGCTGGGGGTGGGCGGGCGGCAGAGGGCTCCACCAACAGTCCCCAGGAAACAGGTCTTGGCACAGCAGCCCACAGGGCAGGCCCGAGGTGTTTCTGCACCCTAGGCGAGGCCAGATTGTGGTGCCTGCGCCCCCTCAGGCAATGCCAATCTCCTGGTGGGGCCTGGAGACTTCCCAAAAACATGCCACGGGTGTATGTGCCGGGCGCCACAAGCTAGCCTCACCAGCGACTGCAGCGGCTTCCGGGTTCCAGTCAATCTCCACCTCTCCCTCCCTCCCTCCCAGCAGCCCCACTTGGGTGCCTCTTTCAGCCCTGAGGAGGGGGCGGGGTCCTGTTTGGCGCCCCTAGGGCTGGCCCGTGCTCTAGGCGAATGCCTAGTTCGCCTAGCGGGTGAGCCGGCTCTGGCAGCCCACCACGCCCACCGCTTCTGTCCCACCCCCTCCAGCAAGAAAGAAATCAGACACACAGCAGGAGTCACCAACGGGCCTCACCGTGCTGAATCTTTGCTCCAGCACTTCGTGTTCCCACTGGAGATCCTTCAGTTCCTTTTGGGCGACTTTCAGGCGGGCCTGCGTGCTCTGGAGGAGGAGGAAGGAAATAGGTTAACACAGAAGTCGGGACTCGTGTCTGTTCTACTCTAAACCAGGCAGAAAAAGGAGGAGGAGGAGGACCACCGGGGGGGGGGGGGGGTGTCCGGAGGACAGTGCCGCTCCACTCGTCCCACAGGTGTTGCTCAAGTACCATGAGCTGCAAAGACCAGAGCTAATGAAGTTCTGTGGTGGACTTCGTTGGGGGTTTTCCAATCATGACAAATACTGTGGCACATATTTCAGTAGAATGACATGACACAGGAACAGCTGCAGTCCCTCCTGTCCAATATTCTGTTTCACAGAGTGGCCGGCCAGTTGCACTGGAGGCCCAACGAACAGGTAACAGAGGCTAAGACCTTGTCAAGCATTGCCGTGAGAATAAAATGGAAGAGAGGAGAATGGTTTAAACCAGTTTGGGTCTCCATCTTGACAAAAAGTGTGGTACAAATGAAGTGTATAAGACAAAGCCAAATAAAAGGAGACACAGTAGACAACAGCAGAGATTTCGCACAGTGCAAACGTGTCTGTCCAAAAATTAAATGCACATCAGAACAGGGATGTTTTAACGCAAGCAGCCAGTAGTTACATGTCATGACATCCGGCTCAGGCAAAGCCTGGTACATGCCAGCCCCGTGCTTTCCCCACCTCACCAACACAGAGGGGGCCCTCAGCAGCGCACAGCCCCGGGACTCACCACCAGAGAGATCTTGTCCTTCTCGTAGTGGGCCAGCTTCTTCTGCAGCTCGGCCACCTCTTCTCGGGCCCGCTGCAGCGGCTCCGTCAGCCGTTTGTTCTGCAGCAGCACCTCGGCCATCTCCTTCTCCAGGTGGTCCTCCTTCTTCTTCATCTCCTCCATCTGCTCCTGTACTCCAGGGAAGACACACGGAGGGAGTGTCCCTGCTCCCGGGGGCCGGCCCCTCACGCCCACCCCATCTCTCTGGCTATGCAGCAGGACGAGTTCCTTCAGCCCTGGGCCGGGACTCCCTCTGTGGTCTGCTCCCCACCCCCAACAAGGGGTCACCAAGACCACACCCCTAAAGCCCAACGGAACTCACCAGTCTCGGGGACAGACAGACACACACACAGACAGCATCGCAAAGCACCTTGGCCCACCCAGTCTGGGTACAGGGGAAAGGGCACACAGCCTTCTCTTGGGAGTAGGCTTACCAAGTACTTACCTTGAATCGGCGGGGGACACATACGTCCTGTCAGGAACATTCCCGCGTGGAACACATCCCCGCTGCACCATGCCATCGCCCAGACGTGACGCCAGCACACTGGGCACATAGCTGGGCGACGCTCTGGCAATGGAGCTGGAAACTCGATGGTACCATGGCGTTTCCAGCTCCATTGCCAGAGCATCGCCCAGCTACGTGCCCAGCGTGCAGGCGTCACGTCTGGGCGACGGCATGGTGCAGCAGGGATGTGTTCCACCAAGGGATGTTCCAGCCAGGAACCATGTGCCCCCCGCCGATTCGAAGGTAGGTACTTGGTAACCCTACCTGGGAGCAGCCCCATAGCTAGGGAATTCTTTGGGAGAGGGCCTCAGGGGGGCCCGCCAGCTAATTAAATGAAAGTACAGTGCAGGTGGTAAGTTTGGGGGCAGCCCAGGAGGGAGGGGACCCAGAAGAAACACTAGGAGGCTGGGCCCCGTGGGCCCCGTGTTAGCTACGGGCCAGCTTGGGAGGCAAGGGGAAGGACTGTCCCAAGGGCCCGCCCTCCACCCCAGAGACGTGCCCATAGCGGCAGCCTCCCCTCGAACTGTGTGCGTGCACGCAAAGGGGTGTGTGTGGGGGGGCAGGGCATGCCTTACCTTGAGGGTGTTGATGAGCGCCAGGTTGTTGAGCGTGACATCGTTGTAGTAGTTCTTGATGTCGCTGAAGGCCTTCTCGTGGTTCTTCATCAGGGTGTTGATCTGCCCGTTCTTCCTCTCCTCGATCTCGTGGATCTCCGTCTTCCTGCGCAGGTCCAGCTCGTCGCGCAGCACTCGCATCTTCTTCTCGTACTTGGCCTCGATCTCTGGGGGAGCAGCGCCAGGCCGGCCTGACTGAGGGCTCGGCCAGCAAAACGGCTGCCAAGGCTACGCCTGGCTCTACACCGGAGGGCTGCTGCTCTACGCCTGGCTCTACACCGGAGGGCTGCTGCTCTACGCTGTGGGGGAGAGGAGGTGGGGCAGGGCGCCTCCTGGCCCCACGGAAAGGAGTGGGCCGACAGGAAAGCCTCAGGCACACGCAAAGACATTTATGGCACAGGCAAACAGCTGTCAGGGGGAAGGAAGAAGAGCCGGCGGAACTGGGCATCCACGAGCACCCAGCCGCATTTGGAGAAGCAACAGCAATGGGTGCTTTCGTGCCTACTGCATTTACCACTATCCTTTAAATTTGCCAAGTTATCTTGGAAGACTCTTCAAATTCATCTTTGGCATTTAAGAGTAATGCCTCGTCCGTTCTTTTGAAAGACCACAAGGCACACAGGACACAGACTGCCACTGAAAAAGGGCCCTAGCCAGGCAAATAATCTACGGCAAACCAGAAGAGCCAAGCTACCTATCAAACCACAGCAGCCACAGACAGACAGACAGACCTCTGTATTGGACAGACACGGTTACAGGGACACTCACTATAAACACCCACACTTTCCAAAAATGGGGGAGAGGGGCTAAGCTACTGGGCCCTCAGAGCACCTCACTGAACAGGGACGGCAAACCCCAGAACTGACCTTTCACTTGTCTCTCAAAGTCAGAGCGGAGAGCCGTCATATCCTCTTGTTGTTTCTGCCAGGGAGAAGAGGCCCATCAGCAGCAGGTCTCTATCAATGCACTGGGCTGTCCTCCCAAACAGAAGCCAGGCTGGCCTGCTCCCCGTACAGAGCTGTGGCTCCGGATGCCGCCCACGGCAGCTGGCCCAGGCCCAGAGTAGCAGCAGGAGCGCCCGCCTCGCCAGAGACATACCAGCCGCAGGTTCTTGAGCACCATCTCGTTGGCCAGCTCCTGCTCCTTCAGCTCCACCTTCAGGGTGCGCATGTCCTTGCGCATGTCCATCTCCTGGGAACGGTGGTCCTTCTGGGCCAGCTTCATGGCCACGGTGCCCTCTGCCTTCAGCTCCGTGAGGTTGTTCTGGTGCTCGTACAGCAGATGCTTCACTTTCTGCTTGTAAACCTGAGGGAAGAGGAACAGCCGGCTGTCTACAGCGGGATGGACAGGTGCCCTCCTCAGAGCGCAGCCAGAGAGAGCCCACCCGCCGCCACCCAGCATCTTGCCTTGATCTCCACTTGGTGCCGCTCCTCGGCCTCCTCCATCTCCCGGTCCTTGTTGCGCAGCTCCGCCTTCTTCTCATCGAGCTGCCGCCGAGTGATCTCCCAGAAGGTGTGGATCTTGTCCCGCTCCAGCTGGAAGTAGTTGCGCTCCTCCCGCTCACGGTCCAGCTCCTCCCGGAGACGCATGATGTGGTCCTCCAGCTGCAGGGCCAACCAAGAGAGCGGTCAGCAGAAGGCCGGGCTGAAAGCTCCCACTCGCCAAAGCCGGTTCGATTGGCGGAATGGGAGGACTCTTTCTCCCACTATCCACGCCAAGGCCTTTTCCGGGACCTGGCATGCGCTGCCAACAACTTCCTTGCAGAAAGGATGCCAGGGCGCCTTCTATCACCTCTGGATCAAAAGCCCTCTCACCTTCTGGCATCTGCTCATCTGGCCTCACCGGTTCAGACTTTGGTAACTTCTGGACCAGACAACTGTAATGCGCTCTATGTGGGCTGCACTTGACACTTTCAACTGGCATCTGGTGCAGCTGCCCTGCGGGCTGGTTGTGGGTGAATGAGTTAATTAACATAAGAATCCCCCTGCTGGGTCAGACCCATGATCCATCTAGTCCACCATCCTGCCTCACACAGCAGTCAACCAACTGCCCTGGAGGACCAAACAGGCAAGGACAGAGGCCGAGGTCTTCCCCTGATGTTGCCTCCTGGCTCTGGGATTCCGAGGTTTACTGCCTCTGAACACGGAGGTTCCCTTTAGTCACCAGCAGCCACTGACAGACCTCTCCTCCATGCATCTGTAAAGTTGTCTATGCCTGTGGCCGTCACGACCCTCTCTGGCAAAGAATTCCACATTTGAATTGCTCATTGTCTAAAAAAAGTATTTCCTTTTCTACAACAATCCCACAACGCATTGACGCTGACACATTTTCTGGAAACAATTCAAGGTGCTTGTCAACTAAAAGCATCTAGAAGAATATCCCAAAAGTGTTTTTGGAAGAAAAACAAAACCTTCTTGCGATGCTCTGGAATAACCACTCTCCAAACTGTACTTTTAGCCATATGACGAGCAGGCCTAGCTCATTTTTGAATAACACGCAGTAAGGCAGAGCGGAGGCAGGAAGGGTGTCTTCTAGCTCTGCCTGCTTCCGGCCCAGAGCCACAGCATCCAAGCAGGGCCTATCAGAAGCACTTGAGGATAAGGAGGAAGGCCTGGAAGCCAGGTACGAGGGCAGCAAGGGCCGGACTGTTCCGTGATGCCCTTGGCTAGACGGACCAGTGTCCATCAGCCTAGGGCCAAGAGCTTTCTGCATCAGTGCCCCGGGATGAACCGTCCAAAAGGCCAGGAGAGGCAGATTCCACAAGCAGTGGTGAGATGCGAGGCCTTTTGATGGCTCTTCCTAAACAGTTCAGGCCAGGCTTCCCCCCCCACCACCACCACCTTAGCTGCAGCAACAGACTGATAATCAGTTGTTGCAGGTTTTCCGGGCTGTATGGCCGTGGTCTTGGCATTATGGTACCTGACGTTTCGCCAGCAGCTGTGACCAGCTGCTGGCGAAACGTCAGGTACCACAATGCCAAGACCACGGCCATACAGCCCGGAAAACCTGCAACAACTAATGAACTCTGTCCGCGAAACCCTTCGACAACAGACGGATCATCGGTGCAAAACAGCGGAGCATTTTTACAACCTCGGTTGGGAGTCTTCCTGTCGGCCAGGCTTGGACGGCTCTTCGGAGGCCGCCCTGCTCAGCCGCCATCGCCACCCCACCCCCCCCGGCTCACCTGCTCTTTGCTCATGCCCTCCGGGGGGAGGGCGTCCACCACCGGGGAGCCTTTCGCTTTCCCCTTCTTGCCGCCAGCCTTCTTCTCTCCAGCCTTCTTCTTGGGCGCCTGGGGAAAGAGAAGAGCACCTTCCGCGTTAGGCCTGGGGAGGGGGTCCCAAGGTGGGGAGGGGGTCCCAGATCCACCACCACCCTCGGGGAGCTCCGGGTCGCAGCCGTGGGGAGGAGGAGGCAGCCCCGGGCAGGGCCAGGCAGGCTCGGTGCTCTTCTGCACCAATGATCCCTCTAAGCTGTATAGAGTCTAGTGAGCAAAAATCCTGCCTTGTGACCTACTGGCATTAAAGTGGTGAGCGAGCGATTTGGCTGCTGCATAAATTAGTGTGCTCGGGAGCCCCATCCTTCCTGAGCAAAAATGTGAGAGCCAGAGGCTATAGAACAGTGAGCGAGCTCACACCAACTCAGCTTAGAGGGAACACTGCCCTGCAGGGGGCCAGGCTCTGGAAGACGCCCCTGTGGTGGTTTTTAAAACCTCCCTGCAAGCAGAAGAGCAGCACCGCAAGCCCGGAAGCCCCTTTTGCCACCCGCTTGTCTGAACCAGACCAGAGGGAGGGAGGGAGGGGCGGCCGGGGCCGGGGGGAAGGAGACCGAGGGGGCCCTCTGAGCGCGTGCAGAGCGCACGGTTCTCCCCCCTCTCACCATTTCGACAGCGGAGGCGCCCCTCCCCGTCGGCCGCCACTCGCGGAGTCGCCGCGTCGCCCGGCAACCGCCGCCCGGGTCTCGCGAGAGCTGGTCCTATCCCGGGCCCGCCCCCTAGCAACGGGGCGGGGCTCGCTGGGAGGAGGCCACGCCTCCCGGGACCGCCTCTTCGGCTGAGCCTGGCGGCCGTCGGGGAAACCCTGGGCTGGCTGCGCTGGCTGCTGGGGCCTGTTGGGCAGGAAAGAGGAAGCCTCTGCGGCCCCGGGCGGGGCGGGGGAAGGAGACAGCAGCCGCCCCCCTCTCTCACTGGCCTTCGCCGGCCTGCAGCGCTTCCCGTACGGTCCCTTTCGGTCGTCCTGACAACAACAGCCCTGCAGGGTAGGCTCCCTTCTGCCGCTGCGAGGAGGAGGAGGAGGGAAAGCAGCCTGTAGCAGTGTTCCCTCTAAGAGGAGTTGGTGTGAGCGAGCTCACCGTTTTTTAGCCTCCGGCTCACAGATTTTTGTCTTCGCAAACTCCGCAGCAAACACACTGATGCAGGAGCCAAACCGCTGGCTCACCACTTTCATGCCTGGAGCTCACCAGGTAGAATTTTTGCTCCCAAGACTCCACGGCTTAGAGGGAGCGTTGCCGGGCAGGCTCCGGCCGAGAGAGCCCGGCGCTCAGGGCTCCCGGGTCGGAGCAGCCCCTCCCCTTCGCCACTGCCCCGAGGGCGGCCCGGTTGGGCGGCCCGAGCCAAAGACTCCGTCGGCCCCGCTCCGGCCGTCTTCTTGAGTGGGCGGGGACCCTCTGCACGCGCTCAGAGGCGCCCCGCTGGCCCAGACCGGCGGTCCGCCCCGCCCAGCAGCAGCCGGTGTCCCAGCCGACCTCGCGCCCCGCTTCCGCGGCTGCAGACTGCCTCTGGAGCTGGAGGCTCGCCAGGCGACTCTCGGGGGCTCCGCGGCCGGCCCCGCCTCCCGGCTCCTTCTCCGGGGCGCGGCTGCGGCTGGCTGGCTGGCTGGCTGGCGCGCTGGGCCCGCCCCTCTGTCGGCCGCG
>NW_015163100.1:943641-958043 GCF_001447785.1 Gekko japonicus | reverse complement strand
GGCGGAAGGGCGATTGGCGAGTGTGGCGGAGCAGCAGCCTCGGCCTCGCCGCGACCGCCGGGGTGGGGGTGGGGGTGGGTGCTGTGGAAGACAGCCGAGCCCCGGCCAGCCCCAGTGCACAAGCCAGCCAGGAGGGGGAGCGAAGGGGCGTTTCTTGGGCTAACCCCCCCTCCCGGGCGAAAGGACCCCCCTCTGGTGGTGGCCCCCTTAAAGTCTGTACTGGTAGCACAGTCTTGTGTGCGTGAGCCCCCCACCCATGGGCACGGAAGGTGGCGCTCTGGAGTGCAGCCCCCCCACTAGGACCACGCAAGGCAGGCGGCCTGGGGGGCATGCAGCCGGGTGGGACTAGAAGGCCCCCCACCTCCATCCACCCCTGTGCCAAGCCACTTTGCAGGAGGGGCTTGCAGGGGGGTGAGGCGGCCAGGCTGTGTGTGAGTGTGCGGCTTGCACATGGAATGAAAGGAGTTGTGGCTGTTTCTCGCACCTAAGGGGGGCGGGGGCTGCTTGCACAGGATGCTGCATCGCCCAGCCCAGCTTGCTTGGAGAAGGACCCTCCCCTGGCCACCAACATCTGGAGGCGACCAGGACACCCTGGGGCTGGCACAGCTGGAGTGCCCCGTGCAGGCACAACCCCACATCTGTGCTTGGGGTGGCGTGAACACTGTCTTTACCCCAGGGCAAGCCCGTGGGTTGTTTTCTACGCCAAATGCCCACTGTTCTTCCGCCCTGTGCCAGAGGTCTGCTCCGCCCAGCGGGAAATGGCCACCTGGAGGAGAGCATCCGTCAGTGGCCAAGCTGACGGGGTGGGCCAGGGCAGACTGGGCAGCAGAGCCCACAGTGCGGGGAGAGGAGAAGGGGGCTCCCCACGGGGGAGGCACTCTGGAAGGCGTGGGCGGTAGGAGATGATGCGGAAGGCCTTTCTCCACCCGAGACGCAAGAGAGGCGCTCCCCGTCTGTGGAGACCAGGCTGACTGTGACAGGCAGAGGGCCTGACTCCGGGAGAAGCTGCTTCATGCGCTCATCTGAATTCCCAGAAAACCTCTTCTCAGTCTGGGGGCTTGTGTCATCCCTGTTTTCTCACCTCGCCTTCGCAGTTGTTGAAGAAGAGAAGAGAAGAGATTGGATTTATACCCCGCCCTTCACTACCCAAAGGAGTCTCAGAGCGGCTTACAAACTCCTTTCCCTTCCCCTCCCCACAACAGACACCATGTGAGGTGGGTGGGGCTGAGAGAACTCTGACACAAACTGCTCTTTTTCAAGGACAGCTGTGCCAGAGCTTGTGACTGACCCAAGGTCACATCAGCAGGTGCAAGTGGAGGAGTGGGGAATCAAACCCAGTTCTCCCAGATTAGAGTCCATGCACTTAACCACTACACCAAACTGGCTTGTTGTGGGTAGAAGGCTGGCCTAATGCCATAGACTCGAGTTCAGATCTCTGTTTGGTCATGAGGCTCACCCAGTGACCTGGGCCCAGCCCCCTGGTCTCACAGGAGAAAACAGAAGCCCTGAAGAACTATGGAGAGACTCCCCTGAGCTCCTTGCAGAGCAGGGCGCAATAAAAAGGGCGGCGGAGAAGTATGGGATTTGGCAGATGCAGCATCGCCTCCTCATTCCCCGTCATGACCCAGCTTTTTTAGTTTCAAAACTTGGAAAGTCTGAACTCAGATTCTGAGATACTGCCAAGCATGGAGGACTTCACCTGCCTTCATTTCGGCTTCTCTGGAGACCCACGAGCACATCCAGCTGGACCCACCTGACTTCTTTGGCCATCACCTGAGCCGCTTTGAACAGAGCTGGCACACAAAAGTTTCTACTCAGGATTAAACTTTGTTGGTCTTAAAGGGGCCACTGGACTCAGACTTTGAGTTTGAGTCCAGGGGCACCTTTAAGACCAGCAAAGTTTTATTCAAGGTGTGCAAGCAGGCTTCTTCAGAGACAAAGGGGAAAGGCCTATTCTGGGGTAAATAAATGCAAAAAAACTTAGAATTTGAATCCAGCTAGAGCTGGGAGTGCATCCTCACTGGGAGATGTTTGCATCATTCGTCACAGTGCTCAGGAACGTCAGTGCCCTGTCAGCAAGCCAGAGAGCAAGCCCCCTCCCCTAAAATGTACTCTCCGCTTCTAAGCAGAAATCGCTTATGCCGTTGCTTATCACGAAAAGCCACTCCACCCCGTAGGCAAAGCCTTCCTGGGACTCAAGTGTTGTTGTTTTTTTTGAGGGAAACCTCCAGTTGAGTCCTGTGTCACCTTCAAAAGGAAGGTATTTATTGTTTCTCAGAAAGGACATTGCAGAGCTGGGAAAATTACAGAAAGGGGCCACCAGGATGATTAGAAGAGGAAAGGCTGAAGATTCTGGGACTTTTCCGTTTAGAAAAGAGACAACTAAAAGAGGACCTGATGGAGGTTTATAAAAGGCAATAGGGTGGAGAGAATTGACAAAGAAATTTCTCTGCCTCTCCCCAAATACTAGAACTGGAGGGCATCCAATGAAGCTGATGGGCAGTAGGTTCAGGACAGACAAAAAGAAATACTACTTTATACAGAGAATGATTAAAAGGTGGAATTCTCTGCCACAGGACGTAGTGATGGTCATAGGCATAGACAGCTTTAAAAGAGGATATTGGATAGATTCATGGAGGATAAGTCTATCAGTGGCTACTAGCCGCGGTGACTGAGGGGAACCTACACATTCAGAGGCAGTTAACCTCTGAATCCCAGAACCAGGAGGCAACCTCAGGGGAAGGCCTCAGCCTCTCTGCCCTGTTGCTGGCTCCAGAGGAACTGGTTGGCCCCTGTGTGAGACAGGATGCTGGACTAGATGGACCCTCCCTGGTCTGGCCCAGCAGGGCTCTCCTGATGTTCTTATTGTAGCATGAACTTTGATGGGCTCAGCTCCAGAAAAGCGGCATCTGCCACGGTCCACCTGTTCCATGCCACCAGACTTTCCTTCCAGCCTGGCTGCCCAGCTGAAGCCTGTCCTCCTGGAGCCAAGGCTGAGGGAGGGAGACACATGGCCCCCAATGTGGAGGCTTTTGCGGGGAGGAGAGACCCTTTCCCTAGTTTATGTGGCTTGCAAAAAAACCCCACATACATGGACTCGAAAGCGGGAGGTAGCCTAGCTGATCTCTGCTTGGAAATGAAAACCCTGTGAAAGAGGTTTCTCGTCAAAGTGCTCAGGAAGGCAGGCTCCAGCAACGAACCAACGAAGGGACCTTGGACTCTTGAAGCTCATTCCCGCCCCCCCGTCTTGTGGGTCTCTGTGGCGCAACTGGACTCAAATCCAGTTCTTGTACAGCAGGCTAATCCAGCTGCCCTCTGAAACCACCCAGCAACCAGGAGCTGCAAGAACAGGCAGTTCCAACTGAGCCAGGAGGACCCCTTTGACCTGTCCAAGGCTGGACGGAATCCATGTTGGGCTGGGAGAAAGAGAGGCTTCTCTTCATCTGCGGTTGGAAATAGATTGCTGGGAGTGGAGCCTCTTGGTTTGGGTCTGTCTTGGAGGCTGGTTTTGCCCCGCTGGCTGCTGCCCCCACGAGGAGAATTCCTCCTCATCCTCTCTGAGGTGAGCAAGGGAAGAAAGTGGGAGGCAGACTCCTCTCGAGGAAGCAGGCCTTGTCAAGGGTGCGCTCGCTTTGCGGGGAGCCAAGTCTCAGTTGCTGACCTCTTTCTTGCCGGGGAAACGGGAAGGGCATGCGGGATCCTGGCTCAGGATGGGAGGCGTTGCCCTTGAGTTTGGAAGAGGCACAACGTGTGCCGCTGGTCGCAGCCTCCGTGGGACTGGCGAATCCCTGCACGAATTGCAGCAAAGAGGCTGCCCTCTTTTCACGGAGGCTGAAGGCTGCCTTTCCCCTCTGCCACGGAGAGGAATGTTCCACACACACTCCCCTGCCATTCAATTGGAAATCTATCACGAACTCCGCCTTTACCACCAGCAGGCCTGTGCTCGGGAGAGAGGCAGCCAGGAAACAAAAGGACCTTTTGCTCTGCTGATCCAGCCCACAGAGATGCCCCAGCAGAAGTCAGAAAACAGCACAGCTGTGCAGCCAGGCCTGCCCCCCCCCCCCGACCTTGCCCCCCTCTGGCCAGAGAGGTAGGAGGGCTTTTGCTCCTGGGCTTGCTGAGCGTCTGAGGAGGGCCCTCTAAGCTTGTTTTCAGCACCAGAATTCACCCCAGGAACATCTTGTGCTAATAGCGATTTCTGGGCAAACACACGGAGAATACAGATTCCAGTTGCAGAGATACTCCGGACGGTTTATTGTTTGCCGAAGCAAGGAAGCCAGCGTGGGGGAAGAGGGACCGGTGATGGGAAGGGGGACAAAGAGGCAGCCAGGGGGCTCTGCTGCTGCATCAGGTTTTGGGGAGCAGAGAGCCAACAGGCATGGCAGAAGGGCTCGTTTCGTCCCCGGATGGTCTTGCAAGGACATCCTCTTTGCCAGCTAGGGGGTGGGGCACGCAGGCATGGCAATGCTGCCAGTTGTTTCTGGTACAAAATGCTTGCCCCTGTGGAATGTCTGAGAAATGGCATGGGTTTGCGGGGGGGGGGAGGGGAGTGTGTGTGTGGATTTGGCACGGGCATGAGCTGGAGAGAGATTCCCCAAGGCCTGAGTGGCACCACCTCTGTGCCTTTATCTGTGCCCTCCTTACCAGTGGCTTGTGCTGACAATGCCTCTGTTCGTGGGATGGTGCGTGCCACGGGCAAGGAGGAGAAGGGGGTGCGGAAACCGGTGTCTGTCCTAATTGTCAACACTGGGTGAAGCTGGCATCTGATCAAAACCCTTGGTGCCATCTCCAGGGGATAATATGACGGAGCCAGGGCATCAACCAATCTGACAGCTTCCGCTGACTCCACCGGCACTCCGTGGCTTACTGCAAGCTGGACATCTGCTTGACACCACTAGGATTGCCAGTCTCATGGGGGAAGGGCTGGAATCCTCCAAGAATTACAACTGATCAGACTAGAAAGATCTGTTCCCCTGGGAAAACTGGCTGCTTTGGAGAGTAGGCTGCTCGCAAGACTCCACAGATTAGAGGGAGCCTGCGGGCTCACCTTTTCTCAAATCCCCCTTTATGTGGAGGAGGATGCTGGCCTCCTCCCTGAGAACTAGCGCCTTGAGTCTCCCGCTGGGTGGACAAGCACACCCGCCTGCCCTGTACTCCTGCACAGCTGCCCCTGCCTGGCAGACGCCTGAGCTGCCACTGGCCTGCCTGCGAGCACGTGGGTCCCACATGGGTTGTCCTGGGGCCCCCTGAGCCACATCCAGGTCAGGGCCAGGCCTGTAGGCCAGCCTCCTCCTCCCTCCTTCCCTCCCTCCCACCCAACAGACAGACGGGCCTTTGTTTGCCCGGCCTGCATGCTCCGGAACAGGCTCACCCCTTTGTCTTTGCAGATGCAAAGGGACCCCGGCAACTGGCTCCTGTGCAGGAGCGCCGCACTCTTGGTCTGCGTCCCTGGGCTGGCCTGGAAGGTAGAGATGTAAAATTTCCGGAAATTTTGAAGCTTGGGGGAAAAAACGGAAATTTTCAGAAGAATTGAAAAAAAAAGGCTACATTAGCACTTCTTTTTTCTTTTCCAGAGTGACAGCCATTCTGTTACTTTAGGAACATAAAATATGACTATGGAGATTTTTACTTGGCATGAAATTATCACAACTAGCATATTAAAAATGTAGTGTATCCAAACAATTATTACAAACAGAATACCCACCCACATGCAAAAACCAAACTGAAACCTTTTTCTTTTCTTGGGACAGTAGCACCTCCTAAAGGAAGAAATGCATCTTGTTCTTTCATTGGAGAGTTCAGTTGGTAACCTAGGACTTGCTTGTCCTCAGAAATTAGATCAATCTGATACCATACATATTTTTTAGAAATGATTTCGAGAATATTTGAACACCTTGTCTTCCCCCCCGAAATTTTCTGTTTTTTTTTCCCGGGCTTTCACATCTCTACTGGAAGGAAACACCAATCTTCTGAAACCCTCTCCGGGCAGAGCAGCCTGCTCTTCTTTGTCCCAGGTGCCTCTCACGTCCCTCTTAGGCATGACTGAACTGGGGCCCTGGCCGTGGAAAGAGCCCTGGCCCCTCTGGGACTCGGCGCTCCTGCCGTGTCGCCGTAACCTGTGCAAGGCCCCTATCTGGGCAGACCATTGATGATTGTTACTTATTTGATTTATATACCACCCTCCCCCCAATTGGGGCTCAGGGCAGTTAACAAGAAGTCATAAATACATTCTCATAAATAATATGTGCAGAACACATAAAACTTAAAACAGTAAAAACCGCAATAATCGACTCATTGGCCCTGGGGACACCGGAGATCAGAAGGCCACGGGGGTGGTGGTGTTGTGCTGGGTGCTCACCAGGCCACGTTGCAGGGGTGGCAGCCCGGTTTCCGTGAGAAGTGCAGAGTCCCACGGGGAAGGGCTGCTGTCTCTGAGAAACTCTTAGCTGGATGAAAATGGAGGGACCTTCTTCGGGCAGGGAGGGAGGTCTGGCGCTCCAGAGAGCCTCCTGAGAACTCTGCTCCAGGCCTCAGAGGAGCGCAGCAGCACCCAACGGCTCCTTTCAGCCCCGACAGGTCAGGCATGAAAAGCCCTCCAGGCTGCCTGAGAAGAAAGGGGCTCCGTCACACCAGCGGGAGAGTTGCCGTGGCTGCCAGTCTGGTGTCATGGTTAAGTGCACGGACTCTAGTCTGGGAGAGCCAAGTTTGATTTCCCCCTCCTCCACTTGCACCTGCTGGATGACCTTGGGCAAACCATAGTTCTGGCAGAGCTGTTCTTGAGAAAGAGCCAGTTTGGTGTTTTGGTTAAGTGCGCGGACTCTAATCTGGGAGAGCTAGGTTTGATTCCCCACTCCTCCAGTCGCACCTGCTGGATGACCTTGGGGCAGCCGTAGTTCTGGCACAGCTGTCCTTGAAAAAAGAGCAGTTTCTGTCAGAGCTCTCTCAGCCCCACCTACCTCACAGGCAGTGTTCCCTGTAAGCTGAGTTAATGTGAGCGGGCTCACAGTTTTTTAGCCTCTGGCTCACACATTTTTATCTCAGCTCAGGAAGGATGGCTCCAGAGCAAACTAATTTTTGTAGTAGCCAACTCACTTGCTCACAACTTTAATGCTGGTAGCTCACAAAGTAGAATTTTTGCTCACAAGACCCCACAGCTTAGAGGGAACACTGGTCGCAGGGTACCTGTTGTGGGAAGGGAAAGGAGTTTGCAAGCCACTCTGAGACTCCCTTGGGTATTGAAGGGCCATGGGGTATGAATCCAATCTCTTCTCTTCTTCAAGGGCCACGTGGCGCCTTGCCAGAGAAGCGGGCCCCCTGTAGCCAGCTGCCCAGCGTCCGTGCCCGCAGGGACCCAGAGGGGCTGAGGTCACCCAGCTTGCGTCCTCCGCCCGTCTTAGTCAACGCCACCTTTTCTGCTTTCAGCGCTGATGAAAGAGGCCCCCCTGCCGGAGCAAGCAACCCCCCTCATTGCCCCCGTGCATGGATTGGTGGAAGAGCCACCCAGCCCCCCTGCAGAAGAGGACGGAGGAATCCCCATTCCGACTTCAGGGCTGCTGCAGGTGGCGGAGCGCAGGCGTGAGTACGAGGGCGGGGAAGGAGCCGGCGGCCACCATGCAGACGGCTCAGCCCCTCTTGGGCCTTGTGGCTCTGCTGACAGGCCCCTCTGCCCCTCTTGCCTCCTCAGAGCCCCTGAGCAGCGTCTCCTCCCTCGAGGTGCACTTTGACCTGCTGGACCTCACCGAGCTGACGGACATGTCTGACCAGGAGCTGGCCGAAGTCTTTGCCGACTCCGATGAGGAGAACGTGGCCAGTGAGGCCCCCCCTGGTAAGCCCGCTCACACCCCCTTCGTTCCCTTGCTCCTTCTGGTCATGACATTTCGGTAAAAGCAAATGCGAAAGGACCAGTGCTTTGGTTTTACACAGTTTGTGCATGTGTGCGAAACAACACCACAATAAGAGGCCTTCCCTCTGGTCCGGGGGGGGGGGGGAAGGGGGGGTTTTTTTAAAAGGGCCCCCCCCCCCCCAAGAGCAGCAGAAGACAGCAATGAATGAATCAGCGAGCGAACTTTGGGGAGGCGGGACGGTGAGGTTGGCACACGTACGCAGCCCGCATGTGGATCCGACTCCAGTAGCACTTTAGTGACCAGCAGGGTTTGCAGAAATATGAGGCTTCCTAGAGCTCTAAGCTGGCACCTCGGACATCTTATCGGACTCTTAAGGTGCTCCTGGACTGGAATCCAGCCGTTCTCTGGCAGACCACCCGTCCTCCTCTAACTACCGTACACCTGATCCCCAGCAGCTGCACGTGTGAAAGGACGCAGCGAGCGAGCAAAACAAAAATCCCTGTTCGTCTGCGAGGTCTCTCCTTCGTTCTTATAGAGCATCACGCAATAGGCGTGGCACAGGCTGCGCGGTCACACACACACACTAAATAATCCACTTTCCATCCACTTGGATTTCAGTCCACTTTCCATCCACTTTCCAGATGGAAAGTGCATTCAAAGTAGATTATTTAATATGTGTGACCGCAGCCAGAGAAATGCCAGCTTCGAGGTCTAGCTTGCCACGAGTTTAGCAGCATATTCCTCCTCCCTCGGCGAGTGAATCCCCTTTTCCTCCCCTGGCCCAGCATCTTTACCCCTTGTGGATGTTCTCTGTGTGTTTATTCTGGGCCATCAACTCAGTTCTGACTTATGGTGACCCTGTGAATGAGTGGTCCTCAAAACGTCCTGTTATGAACAGCCTTTTGAACAAGGAAATCTGCCAGTCAGTTGAGGTGCCTTTGAAGCTGACAAGGAGGTTTCCGTCAGTGATGTGTTGGTGGGCAGCCCTCGCCAGGAGTGGGGTGGCACCTCGCCCCGCACACGTGCTTTAAGGCCACTGAGGCCTGGCTGCGTCGAACGAACTCACCCCGAGATCTTTGCACTCCCAGAAGAGCTCCTTCCATTCGGGCTGTTGCTTCTGCAGTAAGGTGCCATGCCCGTGGGAGGCCCCCAGGCAAGTGCACTTTGGCCTCTGCCAGCCTCTTCTTTAAAGCCACCCACTGGTTCTGCCCAGCGAACGGTCGGCCCCCTCACTGTAAGCTCAGCTGCGGCACAGGGCCTCTCGGCCGGGCGTCAGCCACCAGAGAACCTGCCCCAGGAGCATCTCTGCACTCCAAGCTAAACTTGCAAGAGTGAAATAGCTTAGAGGACTTGGGGGGGGGGGCTAGAAAGGATGCTGCTCCCCTGGCCTCTTCTGTCTCTTGGAAACTGCCTGGCAGCTTCACAGCTTCCTTTCTGAAGCCGCCGACGGACCCGTGGGCTGGCTCCGAGAGGCTGGGGTGGCCATTCAGAAGGGCTGTATTGATCTCACTATCCGTCTGGTCTGTTCTGAAGTCTCCGCGCGTCTCACACATGCAGGTGGCTCAGATGGGAAAGAAAGCAAAGCCGCACCGCCGCGTGCCCTAGGGGGCCAGTTGCCCAGAGCTGGCACTGAGTCTCTTTCGCTGCAACACCCAAAGCGGCTCTCTCCATTTTCCATCCTCACACGTCTGATTCCTAAAATTAGAAATTTAAAGGCCAGCAGTTGGTGCACGTGAGCATGGCTGGGAGGCCCAGATTCCCACTCAAGATCTAGTGCGGGGGGGGGAGTATCAGGCGGCTGATGACCCCGCCCCCCCATCACACCACTCCAGGCAGCACTGAGAGGCACACAGAGACAGCCCCGGGCCGGAAGGGCACCTGAGCGGCAGGGGGGAGAGGGCGAAATCCACTGAACAGAGCGTGCGTGCATGGTGTGTGCCCCTGTGAATATGGCTCAGGAGGCCCCACCCACCGTGCCATAAATCTCAGGAAAAGCAATAAGCTTCGACAGGCGTCTCGCACTCGGAAATGTCACGGCATCCCTGGGGTTTGCGTCTTCCTTCCTTTGTGATGAAGCCACCGCCCCTGTCAGCTCCTGGAAGGAGAGGCCAACACCTCCTTCCCAGGGACGGCTTGCGCAGAGGAGCCTCCCCAGTGCCTCTGCTCCCCCCCCCCAAAATGGTGTGAGGAACACGGTGGGGGGGGGGATGGATCTGCTGTCTCCTTGTCTCCTGCTAAAGGGGGAGGGGTGAGGTGGGAGCGGTAGCAGCTGCATCCCAAGGACCAGATGGAGTGAAAATGCAAATCAGCCTTCCTGGTAGGGAAGTGTGAGTGGAATTAATGAGCCAGCGTCTTTGCATGCTGAGCAGGCTGTGGGGGTTTGGCGGGGGGGGGGGATCCAGGCTGCAGCTAGCCCTGCTGGGCCCTGGGTATGTGCACAGGTCACATCGGAGGACACACACACACGGAAAGAGGGGCGAGGCTGTGGTGGAGGAAGAGCCTCTGCTTGGCATGCAGAAGGCCCCGGGTTCAATCCCCAGCAGCATCCCCAGGTAAAAAGGACCAGGCAGGAGGGGATGGGAAAGACCTCCGCCTGAGACCCTGGAGAGCTGGAAAGAGGGGCCGTGGCTCAGTGGAAGAGCCTCTGCTTGGCTTGCAGAAGGCCCCGGGTTCAATCCCCAGCAGCATCCCCAGGTAAAAAGGACCAGGCAGGAGGGGATGGGAAAGACCTCCGCCTGAGACCCTGGAGAGCTGGAAAGAGGGGCCGTGGCTCAGTGGAAGAGCCTCTGCTTGGCTTGCAGAAGGCCCCGGGTTCAATCCCCAGCAGCATCCCCAGGTAAAAAGGACCAGGCAGGAGGGGATGGGAAAGACCTCCGCCTGAGACCCTGGAGAGCTGGAAAGAGGGGCCGTGGCTCAGTGGAAGAGCCTCTGCTTGGCTTGCAGAAGGCCCCGGGTTCAATCCCCAGCAGCATCCCCAGGTAAAAAGGACCAGGCAGGAGGGGATGGGAAAGACCTCCGCCTGAGACCCTGGAGAGCTGGAAAGAGGGGCCGTGGCTCAGTGGAAGAGCCTCTGCTTGGCTTGCAGAAGGCCCCGGGTTCAATCCCCAGCAGCATCCCCAGGTAAAAAGGACCAGGCAGGAGGGGATGGGAAAGACCTCCGCCTGAGACCCTGGAGAGCTGGAAAGAGGGGCCGTGGCTCAGTGGAAGAGCCTCTGCTTGGCTTGCAGAAGGCCCCGGGTTCAATCCCCAGCAGCATCCCCAGGTAAAAAGGACCAGGCAGGAGGGGATGGGAAAGACCTCCGCCTGAGACCCTGGAGAGCTGGAAAGAGGGGCCGTGGCTCAGTGGAAGAGCCTCTGCTTGGCTTGCAGAAGGCCCCGGGTTCAATCCCCAGCAGCATCCCCAGGTAAAAAGGACCAGGCAGGAGGGGATGGGAAAGACCTCCGCCTGAGACCCTGGAGAGCTGGAAAGAGGGGCCGTGGCTCAGTGGAAGAGCCTCTGCTTGGCTTGCAGAAGGCCCCGGGTTCAATCCCCAGCAGCATCCCCAGGTAAAAAGGACCAGGCAGGAGGGGATGGGAAAGACCTCCGCCTGAGACCCTGGAGAGCTGGAAAGAGGGGCCGTGGCTCAGTGGAAGAGCCTCTGCTTGGCTTGCAGAAGGCCCCGGGTTCAATCCCCAGCAGCATCCCCAGGTAAAAAGGACCAGGCAGGAGGGGATGGGAAAGACCTCCGCCTGAGACCCTGGAGAGCTGGAAAGAGGGGCCGTGGCTCAGTGGAAGAGCCTCTGCTTGGCATGCAGGAGGTCCCGGGTTCAATCCCTAGCAGCATCCCCAGTTAAAAAGGACCCAGGCAGGAGGTTGATGTGAAAGACCTCTCTCTGCCGGAGACCCTGGAGAGCTGCTGCCGATCTGAGTGGACAAGACTGACTTTGATGGACAAAGCAACTCCATGTGTTCAAAGAGGGGAGAAGAACAGGGAATTGCTAAAACCACTTTTGGGTCCCCACCCTCTACCTTGGTGTGGCTCCTCCCGTCGCCAGTAAGTTCACACAGGCAAATGGTGGGGTTCTGAGAAGGAGACCTTGCGCCCGGTTGGACTCAGATTAATATAGTGGCCCCTGATGAAAGGGCGGGGTTCATGCTTGGCACTTTGGAGTGGGGAGGGCAGGTCTCCTGAGGGACTGAGCAGAACTTCCGGGAGCCCCAAGACCCCTCCCCCTGGGCCCATGAAACTGCCTTCTCTCAAGCCAGACCCACCAGGGAGCCAGGGAGGGGTAGTGGTTAGAGTATTGGAGCAGGGTCTGGGAGATGATGAGTTCATAAACCCTGCGCAGCTATCATTTGACGGGGTGACTTTGGACACGTGCTGTCGGGGGAGCCAACCTCGTAAGGCTGTTTGCAAGGATGCAGCGGGGAAGGAGACCCACATACATCACTCTTGGAGGGACACTGGGGCAAGAATGTCGTAGCTCAGAGGTCCCCGGGGATGACACCCGCCAAGAGTTGCTAGAAAGTGGGCCGGGCCAGGTAGGAACACGTGCCCAGCAGGGCTTCTGACAGGTCGCTGGAGATGTAATTGACTGCAGATTTCTTTTGTTTAGAAAGTTGCCTATTCTGAAGCTGCCCCCAACGGCACAAGCGTCTCTGCTGTGTGGCTGAAGGCAAACTGCAGCAGCCCTTCTGTATGGCTGCCTCTGCCTCCTGCCGCGGCTATTTTCAGCCAACCGTTTCGTGGCTGAGCCCGCCACGCTGTGGCAGAGTCCCAAAGGTGCCTGGAGACTCAAAAAGGTCGGGGGCCCCAATCCCAGCTACATAGCTTGGTACGCTCCACCTGGCAGCAGCTCTCCAAGGTCCCGGGCGGCCTGAGTCCTTCGGCTGGAGCTGCCAGGGAGGGAGCCAGAGGCCTTCTGCGTGCCAAGCTGAGCTCTTCAACTAGGCACCGGCCCAGAGAGGCACTCTGAGGTGTGTCTCAGGCGTTCCTGCTCAGATCTCCGTCTCCTTCTCTCTCTCTGTGCAGGTCTCCACCCATCCCCCCACCCCATCCCCCGGGCCGGCTACCTGCGCTCCCCCTCCTGGACGAGGTCGAAAGCGGACCAGCGGCGAGAGAAGAAGCACCTCAGCGACTCGGAGCTCCAGGCCAGCCAAGAAGAGCCTTTCCAGACGATGGGGAAGGCGAAGGAAGAATAAGGTGCCCTGAGCGCTCTCTTGCACTAGCCACAAAAGCCAGGCGGTGACCTTCAAAGACATCCCGTCACCTCCCCCGCCCCAGACATTTGGACTGAGCTCCCTTTGCCTCCTGCTTATTGTTTCCCAGATGTGGGGAGGCCACAGAGCCCCGTTTCCTGGAGCACGCTGGAGCCTGCTGTTCCTCCGTAACACACCTGAGCGGAGAAGCAACGGCCTCACCTGGGAGCGGCCCCAGAAGGAGGGGAGCAAGAGAGAAGTCCGTCCCCCCGCCATGTGCCTTGACGGTTGGAGCAAAAGCAAGAGGCATCTCCGCCGGGTCGGGAACCCTGTGATACCAAAGGAATCCAAGGGGGGAGCCGGGGTGCCTTGTGCAGGGCCCCCAGAGGACGACGGGTCCAGCCGTTCAAAGCACGTTCTCTTCCCAGTGGCCTTAACTCCTCTCTGCTGCTCTGGAGCTCTCGCCGAAGTTCATGGTGCCAAAGGGGCTAGCATGCTGGCACTGGCACAGCTCGTCCATACCCTGTGCCGTGCATATTCCCTGGCACTCCACTGCACAAAACGTGGCTGGCGACCACATGCAGCTGAGGGCTCAGACGGCAACGCTCGCTCTCTAGACAGACTTCTGGAAGGATGACTGTGGGGCAGGAACCAGGCCAAGCAAGGCAGCGCCGGGGGCTCAGTGGAAGGCAGCCCGCAGGCTTCCTGGCAATGCAGCTCAGCAAGGGCTCGTGAAACTGGAACCCGGCCAAGCAGGCTCCCATCGATGCACCGGGCCAGTGTTGGGGAGCTGAAGGAGGGCCGGCCGAAGCACCTGCCACAGCTTCCACACCGAGGATCTCCCCCTCTCTCAGCTCAATCGGGACATCCGGACAGCTCTTGCTTTGTGTTGCTCAGCCTGTAAAGGAATTTGCAGCCCTGACAGAATTTGCCAGCCAGCCTGTAGCTCACTAATCTCCCACAGGGCTGGGGAGCTGGGACGGTGCTGTGACCCAGAGCATCTGTCGCAGAGGTGGGGCTGCGGCTGGGAGCCCAGTCTGGACCTCTAACCGCCACGGAACTGCACCGTCTCTTCAGACCTCATAGCCCTTTCCCCCTGCCGGGGAGAGGCTACTGCACAACCCTGTCCCCGGTAGCGCCGCCACATCCTTCTTTTGAGGAAGTGCTCCGCAACCTGCTACACTTGTGTATGCCTTTGTTTACGGCAGTCGGGACAGATGCACGGGGTGTTGTCTGAACGCTGCTTTCCTTGCCGAGCGGATGAGAGGATGGGGGCGCTGATGTTTGCCTCCCCGTCTGACGCAACGGGCACCTCACTGGCATCCAACTGCCAGCATCTTGGGGGCAGAAGAGCTCTCCTTAGGGCCAAAAGTACAGCC
>NW_015163100.1:937807-943593 GCF_001447785.1 Gekko japonicus | reverse complement strand
GCCGTTTCACGGCCGAACACAGATAAGCATCTGCTGACCACAGGGCAAATGCAGCCAGCTGCAGTGGAAACGCTAGTGCCTCATGCCCGAGCGACACATGAGCCTCCTGGGGGAGGGGGGACAGCAGCTGCCTCCCAAATCCATCCTGGGTCGCCAGGCCACACACAGCTGCTTGCCAGGATTTGCAGGGATTCGCTGGAGAGCCCTGCCGCTTATTTTTAAGAGGGGCTCCAGGAGGCGGCAGAGAAGGCGCCCCCGGAAGGGCTCGGTCTTCCCCAGCCTCCTCTGTAGCTCACAAGGGTGTGCCGGCCAATGCAGTGGCTGCTGGTGCCTGCCCAGCACCGTGGGGAGAAAGACGGCTGCAGCCTGCCCCGAGCACTGGCGGAAGACAGAGAGGCTCCTGGGAGTGCAGCTGTCGTGTTTCCAGGCCTGCGCTTGGCATCTGTCATCAGGGCACCGTCCCCCAGGCCCCCACGTTGTGCCCCAGTGGAAGGTGCCATCCTTGCTAGCAGGCGCACAGCACAGCACGGCTAGCCTCCCTGGTCTTTAAAGCCACAGGTCTGGATTTGGTAGGAGCTGTTCCTCTCCCCCCCCCCCCCCCCCGGTGATTAGCAACTGGTGTTCTAGGAAGGCCCACATTGAGGTAGAGTCCCTACCCAGGGCTAGGGAAGGGAGGGCCAGAAGTGACCGTGAGGGTGGCGGAGAGGGCCGTCAAATCGCAGATGACTCCTGGCAGCCCCGTAGGATTTTCAAAGCAGGAGGAGGTGAGAGGTGGTTGGCCACTGCCTGCCTCTGCGTAGCAACCCCAGACTTCTTTGGTGGCCTCCCATCCAAGGACACTACCCGGGCCGGCCCTGCTTAGCTTCTGCGATCTGACAAGATCGGCCCAGCCGGCTTAGGGAAGCAGGGACCGTGGGACACACCACCTGCAAGCTGCAAAGGCCTGGAGTCACCTCTTGCCTAGTCCAGGCAGCCCAGGGGCTTACTGGCGGGCCTGTTTGCTTCTTCACCTGCACTCCGTGTACTGCGGCAATGTTTGTCAGGGTGTGCAATGAGTGCAGGTCAGAAGGAACAGGGCAGAATGCAGAGGGGAGGCACAGTCATCTCTAAAACAAGTGCTGTGACGTAGGAACAGCCTGTGGCAAACCTCCAGTTTTGCACAAGTCGGGGCCCAGGAGCACCAGCACAACTTTCGTTAATAGCTCTGAGGCCCAGGTGGCAACGTCTTCCTTGAGCCACAGGAACAACCCCCCCCCCACACACACACACACTGGATGAACGAGCCATTGAAATGGCCCTCGCCCTCAGAGAGCCAGCTCTGGACCAGGTCATGCCCAGTGACAGGTAGGCAAAAGTAGTTGCGCCCCCCCCTCCCACTCACACAACCCGGGTTTGGGGGGGGGGGTCAGCTGGAGCTGGCAATGTGCATTTCTTGCTTCTCCGGGTCAGATGGTGCCAGGCTCAGCAGCAGAGCAGAGGCCGGCCTGTTCTGGTCACGCAAAACAGCCGTGGCTGCTGGCTTTGTTCTCCTGAAGCTAGAACCACGGCGCAAGAAAAGAGTTCCTTTATATAATGTGCACAAACACACACACATTCCAACAAGTCCCTTCCTTGACCCTGGCATGGAAGGGAAGGCTCAGCAAAACAGGCAACCACGGCGTGGAGAAGGCCCTGGATTTTGATGAGTGTTTTAGAGCCCATAAAGTCTTTTGCACACTCAAGGGGAAAAAAACAACGGGTTTTGCTCCCCCACCCAGGGATCATTTGCCACCCTCTTTCTCATACATGTTGAGCTTTGTCATCCTCCTCATCACCTGGAATGCTAGTGCCCTCGCCACATCTTTCTCACACACACCCCGCTGTAACTCTGATATACCCAAACTGTGTCTGCCTTGGTGCCTCCTCTGGCACGGCCTCTGAAGTGTACCTGTTGCTCCTCCGCGTCCCCCATTCAGAATGTCCCCGGTGACCTGCACATGGTCCTGTTCACCAAATAGATTCACTTCCGCAAGGGCCTGTGCCCCTTGTAAGCGGCCCTGAGCCCGCTTGCGGGGAGGGCGGGGTAAAAATGTCTAAATAAAAATAAATAATATATAACTGCCAGGCTGGTCTCCTTGTATGGGGCGGGGGGGGAGCAGTGTGTCTGTCTGAGTTTCTAAAGCGGGTCGTACATGCAACAAGTTCCACTTTCGGAGAAGGCTACGTTTACAGAACGTGTGCAAAAGCTGAAAAAAGAAGAGGGGCGAAACGGCTCAGTGTAAGAGACAGCGGCACAGAGTGTTGAATGCAACAGGCACGTGCGGCAGGGTGACGGGGAGAGAGATTGAGGAGGGGCAGGAGGACAAGAGGGGTTGGGCGAGAGGCACCATTGGGCACTGTTGCGGGAGGGCTGATGACCGACAGCAGCGTGGGCTGGGCACCCTGCTTCACAGAACACCTTACAACAAACCTCATATAAAACTGGAGGGGGGGGGATGGCTCTGGGTGTCACACCCCAGGAAGGAAAAGCTCTTTGCCAGCCTGAAGCAGAAGCTGCCAACTTGGGCTTTCTGAATGCAGCAGAGGTGCATCTGCTGAGTCAGGTGTTGCTTCTGCCAAGTCACCTTGTCTGAAGCAAGCTGGACGTCTGCAGGTCAAATTCACGGGAAGAAGGTGAAACACCAGAACGAGCTAGCAAGGAAGGGGAGGCTGGAGCACGGATTTTACTCTGGAGACATTGCCAACAGTAGGCAACGGGTGCCCACTGGCCACTGCCCGTGGGAATACCTTGCGGGCTTGAAGAATGCCAGGCAAAGGAACTGCAGTGACTCAGTATGTCATAATGCACTCCTCAGAGCCCTGGGAGCAACAAAAGAGACACGGGGAGAACAACAGGGTCTCCTTGGACTTCTGTGGGCAAGCGTCCTGTAGCCCGCCTGAGGTGGGGTGCTCCCAGCTGAGCAGGAGCTAGTAGAAATCCCTGGCTCTGCCAGAAGTAGGAATGCGAGGGATTGGGGGGGGGGCGAATGAGAGGTCAGTGGAAGGAGGAGGGGATATTGGATCCATACCCCGCCCTTCACTACCCAAAGGTGTCTCAGAGCAGTTTACAAACTCCCTCCCCCTCCCCACAGCAGATACCCTGTGAGGCAGGTGGGGCTGAGAGAGCTCTTTCAAAGACTGCTCCTGAAAAAACCTGTAACTGACCCAAGATCACACCAGCATGTGGAAGAGTGGGGATGGGGAATCAAACCCGGTTCTCCCAGATTAGAGTCTGCGCTCTTAACCACTACTGGAAGAGGGAGGTGGAGCGCGGAGTCAGGGTGGCCTTTGCTTGCTGGAGACAGGTTTCACTCACTTTAGCCCCCAACTCTGTCTGTGACAGAAAATACGTTCCTGGCGTGGCTGGGGTGCCTGGCAGCTTCAGCCAAGGCAGAAGGGGCCGGGCACATGGGGGAAAAGAATGGGGTGCCTGGCTCCCATCGGAGTGGATGAAAGAGACAGTGCCCAGGACTTAATGGTCTGAGATGACGGCTCCCTTCAGGGGATACCTGGTCACTGCTGGACCACCCTCAGCCCTTCTGGTCACTCACGCGATCTTGAGGTGCAGAGAAAGAGAGAAAATGAAGCTCACGCATACCACTGTGATCTGAAGCTTTAGCTAGACAGAGGTTTGAAACGCACTGTGAGAATGGGAAGGCTTCAAGCTGGTCTTGTCCACCACCCGGAGCCTTTTGTCACGAGAAATCTCTGGCAGAGAGGAAGACCCGCGTGCAGTCGAGTGGGGCAGCCTCAAATCAATGTGAGCGGGGACACTGGCTGTGCTAAGAGCTCCCAGGCCCAGCAGCCAAGAAGACAGCGGGGTCAAGGATTCAAGTAGCACCATTTTAACAAACACCATTTTCTTACTCGGCCCCAGCTCAGTGGGGCTTGATCCTCATAGACCTTCCCACTTTTGATCCCTTGCTCTCCTGTGCAGCAGCCTTTCTGTGTGTCGCACACACCACGGGCAAGTCCACGGAACTTTAAAGCCCTTGAGGCTCACACCACTTGCATCCTCCGCTGGGTCTCGGGGCCCCCCACCTTACCCTCTCTCGTCTGGCTGGAGGGCAAACGCCAAGGGAGGGGGGAGGCTGGAGGAAAGGGCCCCAAAGCACAGAACAGCTGCCCTTGGCCCCAGGGCCAGCGATCCCAGCCGGGGTGGCTCCAAGCCTCCTCTGACCTTCCTTGCCCACTGCATCTTCTGCCCCAAGGTGAAGGAGGCACAGAGGCAGTTTTCGGACAGTCTAGAGGAGGGGTGCCTGTCCCCCCACCACACACACTCGCAGAAAGGCATTCTGCACTTTATGCTGCAGACAGAGTCCTTTGGTGGAAGCACTTGGCAGTCACTCCTTCCAGACAGGTTGCGTGTGTGTTTGCGCACAGTGCCACCTGCACCCGGCTCAGCGCCAGCTCCCGTCCTTCCTTGGCAAGGCAGAGCTGAGTTCTGGAGTTCCAGATAAGAGTCTCTCCACACCCCTGCCCCACTGGGACATCCAAGCAAGAGGATCTCTTGGGAGGCCTGGCAGCCAACCTGGCAAAAGCGCCGCTGACCCCTTCTCTAGGGCGCCTTTTGCTGAGCCCTCTCCTCTCCGCTCTCCGCCTCCCGCTCCAAGTTCCAGTCCTTCAGGCCCTCGGGGAGGGAGGTGTCTTCCTCGAAACTCCCAGTCCCCTCGACAAACTCCTCATAGGTGGACCTCTCCGCAAAAGGCCTGGGCCCCAGCAATTCCACCATGTCTGCCTTCTCCAGGACCTCCTTTTCCAGGAGACGCTTTCCTACCTGCAGGGAAGGAAAACCAGTCACTGAATCCCTCCAGGGGTACCAGCTCTCTGCCAGCCCCGCACACAAACACACCACGTAAGCTGGCCAGTCACAGCTTCCTGCAGGGCAACGAAGCGTCAGAAGTCTGTGCGCCCTGTGAAGCCCCTGTTGGCCCTCCCTCATTTCCAATGCTCCCTCTAAGCTGTGGAGTCTTGTGAGCAAAGATTCTACTTTGTGAGCTACCAGCATTAAAGTTGCGACCGAGCAATTTGGCTACCGCATAAATTAGTTTGCTCTGGAGCCCTCCTTCCTGAGCTGAGACAAAAATGTGTGAGCTGGAGGCTAAAAAACTGTGAGCTAGCTCACACTAACTCAGCTCAGAGGGAACATTGCTTACGGCTGCATCCCAGTGCTGCGCTTCCTCCCGTCAGGCCACAACTAAGCAGCAGCAGCGCTCCTTGGTGGCTCCTCCTCATGTGCAAAAGGGCAAAGCATCCCACTCAGTGGGGGAAGCTTCCTCACTCCTCACCGCTAGACAGTTCATACAGGTGTGCTTTGAGTCCCAACAGGGGAGAAAAGCAGGACATAAAGAAATGCAAATACATATCCCAGGTGGGAAGCCTGCCCAGGAACTGTTTGTCAGGCGTGGCGAGGCACGGGGACATGTCCCCAAAGTCACTGCAGCTTGGGAGCCACCCGCCTGCCTGCCACGTCCCTGAGCCACCTGCCTGCCATGCCCGTGGCTTGCTGTGCTGGTGGCCGTCCGAAGCTCCACCCCATCCCACTGCCCAGAGTGTTTTTTAAAATGCCTAAATAAATCCCCAAACTGTCTTTGGAAGAGAGGGGGAGGGAGGCATCAAATAAACGGTTAAATGTGTTGGCTGGCTCGAAAGGAGGCTCAGTGGGCAGAGGCGGAAAACCACGCTTGGGGTGCAGCACGGTAGGAACAGTAGCTGGTTCAGAAGGGAAAGACGGCCTTGGCAAAGAAGCCGCAACGCCAAGGCATCCC
>NW_015163100.1:929797-937758 GCF_001447785.1 Gekko japonicus | reverse complement strand
ACCCCCAGCAATCCCCCCTTTTCTCCAGAAAATCTCTCCCATTTTAGCTAGCGCATGGGAGGTAAGTGAGCGAGTGACCTCAGAGTGAGCGAGTGACCCCCACGGGGGTGGGGGGGACGACAGAATGGGTCGCGTGGGAGAAGCCCGCCCTGCCTCCGTACCTTCTCCACCTGCTCGCGGCAGCTGGTCAGCAACTCCAAGGTCCTCTGGTAGGCCGCGTGAATCAAGGCGCGCACTTCCTCGTCGATCAGCTCCGCGGTGGCTTCGCTGTAGGGCTTCTCAGGGGCCAGCTCCCCCGGCTGCGGAAGGGCAAAGGAGACCTGGCCCAGCTTGTCACTCATGCCGAACTGCACGATCTGAAAGAGAGCGAGACGCCGCTGAGCCTGCGGTGGGGATGTCCGTCCCTGGGAATCTTGCCAAGGCATCACGGCCAGTGTTCCCGCTCAGCAGAGTTCGCGTGAGCTAGCTCGCAGTTTCTTAGCCTCCGGCTCACACATTCTTGCCTTTGCTCAGGAAGGATGGGGCTCCAGAGCAACCTAGTTTATACAGCAGCCGAATCGCTCGCTCACAACTTTTAATGCCCGTAGCTCACAAAGTAGGATTTTTGCTCACAAGACTCCCCAGCTGAGAGGGAGCCTTGATCGTGGCTCCCCCCAGTCTCATCCAGTTGTTCTTTTGCAGACAGCAGTGCCTGTTCCCAGGCTTTAGGCTGTAGCCACGAGAGCAAGAATCAACAGGCTTCCCACAAGACTCGATGCAGAAAGCAAACTGGGGTCGAAACGGCTACGCTGGCACGCTGGGAGCGCATGGCGGAAAAAACAAACTCTGCTCCCCTCACCTCTGAGCTCTCCTGGGGCTGCCTGCCCTGTCCCGTCCCCGCCCCGCCCCTGACCGCTCAGGCAGGTGACTCACCTCACTGGCCTTTACCTGAGCATAGGCAGACTGGGTCACCTTCCGGAGGTCATCCTGGGCACCGGTGGTGATACGGCCGAAGAACAGCTGCTCGGCAACACGGCCGCCCAGCATCATGCACATGCGGTCAAAAAGCTGCTCGCGGGTGTAGAGGAACTGCTCCCGGGGCAGGTACTGCGCGTAGCCCAGTCCTTTCCCCCGGGGGATGATGGAGACCTGCCAGACACACCCAGAAGCAGAGCCAAGGTAAGCTGAAGCGCCCTTCGGGGAACATCCAGGGGAGGTCTTCCCACACAACAAGCTTTTTGGGGGTTGCACTGAGAGCATGTTTGCCGGCAGCGTCTGTTGCCCTTCCCTCCCTCCCCCCTTCCCTCCCCGTCTTGCTCTGTGGGTGAGCTAGAAACCGGGGGGGGGGGGAGGGAGAAATGCACCTTCAGCAGGGGATCAGCATGCTCCAAGAACCACCCAACCACAGCATGACCGGCCTCATGGTAAGCCACCGTGGCCTTCTCGTCCAGCTGCAGGACTTGGGTCTTCTTCTCGAGCCCTGGAGAGGAGTAGGGAGGATGGACAGAGTGTGTGGAAAGGGCCCCCGCCCCACTGCTTGATCAGGCCCCCCACCCCCCAGAGAACTCCCAGGAAGACACCAGCCCAGCAGAGACTCCACACAATTCGGCCTTTAGAGCCCAAGGCACTGAAGTATCCTCAGTAATTGCAGAAGTTGTGAATGCCGACTTCTGTCTTTCCTGCATTGGAAACCACAGAGCGACGTCTGCCTGCCCAGCTGCTCAGCCTCCACTCCCCAGGGAAACCACCCGTCTCTTCCAATTCCCTTTTCCTAACAATGTCCCGGAGCAAAGCATCTGCAGCTGCAGATCCTTCAAAGCTTGGTCCCTCCGGAGGTCCCATCCTAGCGGCGGAGGCATTTGAGCGGGGCTGTGGCTCAGTGGCAGAAGGGCCCAGGTGCAATCCCTGGCAGCATCTCCAGTTAAAAGACCTGGCACGAGGGGATGTGAAAAAACTCTACATAAGAGCATGAAGAGCCGCTGCCAGTCTGAGTAGACAATTCTGGCTTTGATGGATTCAGTATCAGGCAGCTTCGTGTGTGTTCAGGCGTCTTCCCCTGGCCACACGGTACGTGCTACCTCTCAGCTCTGCTCAGGGTGGCTCTGAGCAAACAGAAGGCTCCAGCTGACGCTCTCGCCAAAGGCAGCAAGAGGAAAGCAGCAACAGCTTCAGCAGTCGAGGAACTGGCAAACCGGCAGGAAGCTTCCAGCACAAACACCCCCGCGGAAGCCGACACGGGCTGCTTCGACGAAACGTCCCTGGGACTGGGCAGCCTCCCCAAACCACCCCGCTTGCTCCCACGGACCAGGAGGAGCCCTCACCCCCAATGACCCTCTCGACGGCTTGCTCGAAGTGCCTGGCGTCCACGCTGGGGCTAGCGAGGCGGGCGGCAATCAGGGCAGCCTCGTTGCAAACATTGGCGATGTCGGCACCTGCAGAGAGAGAGAGAGAGGAAGGGTTGCTCGGATGCCGGCTGGCCTCCTGAACTGGCTCAGGGCAGGGCAAGTTGCCAGCAAGGAAAGGAAGCCATCCCCTAGATAGAGGAATCTTCGTTCCCTCCACTTGGAAGCATGGAGTTACAAGAAGAGGTCCCGGATCAGGAAGAAGCCAAGGCATTCAGAGAACAGAGACACTCGCTGCAAGGGCAGGCAGGCCAGATGCATGAACGCCCCATGCCATGGGATCATGTGCATCTCATTCAATGCCCTTTCCCCTTACAGGCCCTGCTCTGGATAAATCAGGGGAGCCCTCCTGTTCCTCCGCTATCACCGAGAACTGGAGGATCAGAAGGCCATTCAGTCCGATTCCCCTGCTGTGGCTCAGGATCAATGCTCTCTCTAAGCCGTGGAGTCTTGAGAGCAAAAATTCTACTACATAAATTAGTTTGCTCTGGAGCCCTCCTTCCTGAGCGGAGACAAAAATGTGTGAGCTGGAGGCTAAGAAACTGTGAACTGGCTCACACTCACTCAGCTTGGAGGGAACACTGGCCAGGATCACCTGCCCATCAGCCACCCTAGATCACCCAGATGCAATCCAGACGCCCGGGCAAAGAGCAGAGAGGCACTGAGGAAGGCTCCCCTGAGGAGGTGTGGGGGGCCTGTCACTACAACAAGTCCTACTGCTGCATGAAAGCAGCTTGCTCTTCCCATGCCCCGGGCACCCCCTACCTCGCCCTGGGTCTTTCTCTCACATCTCACCTGTGAATCCCGGAGTCCGGGCAGCCATCTTTCGAGCCAGAGCGTCCCTGTTGATGTCTGCGTCCAGTCTGAGTGGCCGGAGGTGAACTTTGAAGATAGATGCTCTGCCTTTGATGTCTGGTGGGCCTGGGGGGGGGAGACAGCCAGAGAGGTCTTCTCAGAGGTGGGAAGGGCGGGGCAGCACCTCCCTGTAACGCTCCCATTCAACAGCCCCCTCTAGATCTGAGAAACCGCCTCTCACTTGGAAAGCCCCACCAGACAACAGAATGAGGTGGTGCGGGGAATTCCCAACACGGAACCTTGCTACTGCTTTGGGAAGGTACCGGTCAGTGGAATGCAGCATCTTAGCTGGAGGCCCTCTGGGTAGGGAGCTTGCACATTTGCACATGTGGAACTCACTGCCAGTGGATGCGGTGATGGCTAGAAAGGTAGACGTCTCTAAAAGGGGATGACATAGCTTCGTGGAGGAGAGATCCATTAATGGATACTAGACACAGTGATTGAAGTGACCCTCCATACCCAAAGGCAGTGAACCTCTGAATACCAGTGCTAGGAGGTACCATCGGACTCTATGCCTTGGGTCCTTGACTACTGTGTAGGATAGGATGCTGGAACAGATGGACCCCTGGTCTCATCCAGCCTGGCACCTCTAAACAGGACCTGCAACCAACAGCTCACTTGCTCCCCTGCACGGGGCACCCAAGAGTTATGCTGCCTCTGAACACTGAGGATCTGTTTAGCTGCCACGGCTCAGCGCCACCCATAAGCCTCTTTCCTCCGGATCTGTTTATCAGGAGCCTGGCTGAGGATGCCGAAGCTCAGCTCTGGTCCCCACTGGCACTACCGGCCTTCCACAAGGAGCCAGCGGGCAATGGAAGAGGCTCCCCCTTGACCACTGTGCATTGGGAACGAAGAGGGGCAATGCCGGGGCCAGACATTTTCAGCACCAGGCGTGGCTCTGTCATTACCGATATAAATCTGCCGGTCAAAGCACTGTGCGACTGAACAACAACAAAGACACAGTGACTGACTGAAGTGAACCTCCATACCCAAAGGTAGTGAACCTCTGAACACCAGTGCTAGGAGGTACCATCGGACTCTATGCCTTGGGTCCTTGACTACTGTGTAGGATAGGATGCTGGAACAGATGGAGCCCTGGTCTCATCCAGCCTGGCACCTCTAAACAGGACCTGCAACCAACAGCTCACTTGCTCCCCTGCACGGGGCACCCAAGAGTTATGCTGCCTCTGAACACTGAGGATCTGTTTAGCTGCCACGGCTCAGCGCCACCCATAAGCCTCTTTCCTCCGGATCTGTTTATCAGGAGCCTGGCTGAGGATGCCGAAGCTCAGCTCTGGCCCCCCCTGGCACTGCCAGCCTTCCACAAGGAGCCAGTGGGCAATGGAAGAGGCTCCTCCTTGACCACTGTGCATTGGGAATGAAGAGGGGCAATGCCGGGGCCAGAGCTTTTCAGCACCAGGCATGGCTGTCATTACCGATATAAATCTGCCGGTCAAAGCGTCCTGGTCTCATCAACGCCGGGTCTAGGACATCAGGGCGGTTGGTGCCTGCAAGCACCACCACGTTTGTGCTGCTGTTGAAGCCTGCACACAAAGTAAAGCGAGATCAGAAGGGCCAGTGACGAACCAAACATCTGTGCTCATGTGGGGGCCTTTAATGTATCTGCCTTCACATCTGCATTTCCCAGAGAAATTCAGAATATCTGCTTGGCTGGTTCAGCCCTTCTGAGAGGTCATTACAGTGAAACCTTATTTTTTTTAAAAAAAAAATTCTGCTAAAACAAGCCCAGCAGCAAAAAGAACTGTCCAGACGGGAATCTCTCTGGTTACCCATGGAAGACTGGCTGAGGATGCCGAAGCTCAGCTCTGGCCCCCCCTGGCACTGCCAGCCTTCCACAAGGAGCCAGTGGGCAATGGAAGAGGCTCCTCCTTGACCACTGTGCATTGGGAATGAAGAGGGGCAATGCCGGGGCCAGAGCTTTTCAGCACCAGGCATGGCTGTCATTACCGATATAAATCTGCCGGTCAAAGCGTCCTGGTCTCATCAACGCCGGGTCTAGGACATCAGGGCGGTTGGTGCCTGCAAGCACCACCACGTTTGTGCTGCTGTTGAACCCTGCACACAAAGCAAAGGGAGATCAGAAGGCCCAGTGACGAACCAAACATCTGTGCTCACGTGGGTGCCTTTAACGTATCTGCCTTCATATCTGCATTTCCCAGAAAAATTCAGAATATCTGCTTTGCTGAGAGATCATTACAGTAAAACCTTTTTTTAAAAAAAATTCTGCTAAAACAAGCCCCCTTATCTCCTGCAGCAAAAGAACTGTCCAGACGGGAAACTCTCTGGTTACCCATGGAAGGAGAGTTGGCTTTTATTCCGTGCTTTTCACTACCCGAAGGAGTCTCAGAGTGGCTTACAATCTCCTTCTCTTCCTCTCCCCACAACAGACACCCTGTGAGGTAGGTGAGGCTGAGAGCTCTGAGAGAACTGTGAGTGACCCAAGGTCACCCAGCTGGCTTCATGTGGAGGAGGAGTGGGGAACCAAACCCAGGTCTCCAGATTAGAGTCCTGCCACTCTTAACCGCTACACCAAGATGCTCAGACTCTGGTAAATCTTAAGCAGAAAGGAGTTAAAGAGTTGCACAGTTGCCCCCAAATATACTCTGCTGCACATCTTTGCTTGAATTTCAGAGAACGCTCTTGGTTGATCTTAAAGCACCACAGTGGGTCATTTGGAGATAGTGCTGCAGAGCTACAACAGCCCAGAGAACCATGTTTGCATCTAAAAAACCCCAACACTCTAGAAATATTAATGTACAAAGCCAGGCCTGGGAAAAGAAATACGCCTCAGGCTGGGGCAAGTGAGGCTCTGTATTCTTGGTGCTTCAGGGGGGCAAGTGGGAGGGCTTCTAGTGTCTTGGCCCCACTGCTGGACCTCCTGAGGGCACCTGGTATTTTTGGCCACTGTGTGACACAGGGTGTTGGCCTGGATGGGCCATTGGCTTGATCCAACATTGGGTTCTCTTATGTTCTTACCAATAGAACACTTTCCCTATGAGGAAAGGTTAAGGCACTTAGGGCTCTTTAGCTTGGAGAAACAACGACTGAGGGGTGACATGATTGAGGTTTATAAGATTATGCATGGGAAAGAGCAGGTAGAGAAAGAGGTACTTTTCTCCCTTTCTCACAATACGAGAACTCAAGTGGGCACTCCATTAAATTGCTGAGCGGTCGGGTTAGAACGGATAAAAGGAAGTACTTCTTCACCCAAAGAGTGATTAACACTTGGAATTCACTGCCACAGGAAGTGGTGGCGGCTACAAGCATGGACGGCTTCAAAAGGGAATTAGATAAGCATATGGAGCAGAGGTCCATCAGTGGCTATTAGCCACAAGGTATAGATAGGGGCTCTGGGGCAAGTGATGCTCTGTCTTCTTGGTGCTTGGGGGGGTCGACAGTGGGAGGGCTCCTAGTGTCCTGGCCCCACTGCTGGACCTCCTGATGGCACCTGGTATTTCTGGCCACTGTGTGATACAGAGTGTTGGACTGGATGGGCCTTTGGCCTGATCCAACACTGGCATCTCTTATGTTCTTATGTTCTTAACTGGGGCAGGAGTGGGGGCCATAAATATTATGGGATAGTCAAGGTGATGTGAACAAAGAAGGTCCAGCTCATGGGTAGGTTTCACAGGAACCGGTCCCAGAATCTGAGCCACACAAGGAGGGGTGGAAGGATCAGACTGACAACAGGATCAGATGAGAGGTGCAAAAGATGAACGTCGACAGCAGGAGGAGTAGGATTCAGAACAATGGGGCCAACGGGCAGATTACTAAAACTATGAGGACAAATGTGAGGAAGGGGCAGCAAGCTCACAGTGGGAGTGGTGGCAGCGGCAGTGGCAGCAAAGTTCTGGAGACAGGCAGCCAGCCAAGCAGCTGTGAGTCTCCCCCAGACCTGGGGCTAGTCACAGACACCTCAGCAACATCAGGGTATCTGTTTAGGCCGAGACTGAAGCCTCATCCTGCTAGCCAGGGTCTCTCAGCCTCTTTCCCATGGGCTCCTGCCTGGCAGTGCGGAGCAGTTTACGGGACCCTTCAAGCTCACCCTAGCAGGCCCAACGCCAACAAACATCTCCAGGAACTCGGAGCCATTCACTGTGATGAAGGGGACGTTGGCTTCCCCAGCAGTAGCTTTGGCCAAGAGGGTTTTCCCTGTGCCTGGAGGGCCGGTCAGCATTGCACCCTGCAAGAGAGAGTGGGCAGAGAAAAACAGACGGCTCCGGAACAGTTCATAAATGGCTATCGGCTTCCTTACATGACTCACATACTTCTGTAACTCCCCCCAAACCAGCCATTCCCCAGAAGACCCCAGTAAAATATTGCCGGGGTCAAAGGTTCTAGCCACAAATGGACCACAGTGACTCAGTCAAGGTTGCACCCCACCAATATTCACTGTGAAAAAATTGATTCAAGTCCAATGACAGTCCACAAATTTGCTGCTGCTTCTTTTTGTTTCTTTATTATACGTCATGCAGTGCTGCTGCTGCTGCTTCCAACAATTGTCATGCGACTACAGATTTCCCAGGTAAACAATCTGTTTCCCTCAATGCTTCATCAGATCACTTTATACTCGGAGCTGTTTTACAAATAAATTACAATATAGTTACAATTCTTATTCATTTGTGGACTGTAATTGGACTTGAATAAATTTCTTCACAGTGAACACTGGTGGGGTGCAACCGGGGTCAAAAGTTCCAGCTTCCA
>NW_015163100.1:920756-929738 GCF_001447785.1 Gekko japonicus | reverse complement strand
ACCGGCTCACTCTCCAGGCTTCTGCCTCTCTGCCTGAACTGGGCTTTGGCTACAGATCACAGACACCGGAGGAGAAGCGTGTACCTTTGGGATCTTGGCCCCAAGATCTTGGTACTGCTTGGGGTTCTTCAGGAAGTTGACAAACTCCATGATCTCCAGCTTGGCCTCTTCGCAGCCAGCCACGTCTTTGAACCTCACGTCAACGTTGTCCTTCAGGATCTTGGCCGTGGTCTCAGCGACACTGAAGATCCCTCCCCCTCGCCCACCACGCCCACTGCCCAACGGCCCGCGTCTAAGCGTGAGCAGCAGAAATCCCACCAGCAGCAGGGTGGGGACCATGTTCAGGAAGAAGGAGCTGCAAGGTGAGGAGATCAGACAGGTGCATGAGCTGCGGGGGGGGCATGGGGGGACCGTGCAGCGGGGCCGCCCCTCAAGCTGGGCTGGCACTCACCCATCGCTTTCGGTGCTGTAGACCACAGGGACCCAGTGGCTGCTGTCGATCCCCAGCTCCAGCTGAGCCATCTCCAAGTTCCGCTCAAATGTATCCACGCTGCCGATGTTGAACCAGACATACTTCTGCAGCAAGCAGCAACAGGTACGGACTGATGGGCTCTGCCTCTGCAGTCCACACGCCCCCCCCACTTGCCCAGGAAGACAGTGAGGGGCCCTCAGGGGGCTATGCAAGGTAGCCTGAGCAAGGCTGCCTGGCAGGTGCAAGGCCTCGTATCGCAACTACCTGCCTAATGACCAGGGGAGCAGCTGCACTAGAAAGGAAAACAACGTCCCACAGGGAAGCTCAGGCTCCATCCTCTCCTTGGACCCGACACACGTGCTGGACCATTGCTTGGTGCAGCTGCACACCAGAGCTCAAGGTTCTGGAGAGGCCCCTGGACCCAGACGACTGTGCCTCGAGGAAGACTCCCTCTGGGGCGGTGCCTTTCCTTCTCAAGCTCAGCTCTCCCTTACCTCTAAGCCAGCTCCGGGGACAGGGAACACCCGCACAAACTGCTTGTTCACCACTTCCAGTCGTTCCACCTTCAGACCGAGAGAGAGAGGAAAGGGTGTGTGTGTGAAGATTCGCTTGTGTACAGAAGAGTATGGCAGGCCCATGAAGCGCTCCCAGGCAAAGGCAGGAACAGAACCTGCCTCCTCTCTCCTTGCCCCTCTGGCGGCAGGGGGCCACGGCAAGCCCCAGGGCTTCTGGTACTTGCTGCAGAGCAGAAGGGAAAGCAGAGCCCACAGATAATAAAGAGCACTTCGCTCAGGGCCTCACCACTCCTCTGGCCAGGTAGTAATGCACAAAGTGCTTCCAGTTGATCTCTCGGCCAGGATCTCGCCAGGCGAAGTACAGGAAGCCCGAGGCGACACCAGCCGCCATGACAGCCAGGAGGCAAAGTACAGAAAGCCCGGGGCGACCCCAGCCGCCATGACAGCCAGGTACCGGAAGTCCCTATTGTCCCAGGGGAACTCTCCCTGGTGGCAAAGAGGGAATGAGGCTCATTTAGGCCATTTGTCATTTCACACACACACACACACACACACACACACACACACACACAGAGGTTTTTTTTTTGATTCATGGGGGTAAGGGAGGACAACATATATAAATCTTTAAATCGCACACGTTCGCAGCCGACGGGGATTTTGTTCAGCTGTAGACTAGACATGTTCCAGACAGCATTTTCCCACTCGGCATGGCTTGATGACGTCAGCTTTCTCCAGGTCTGCTTCGAGTCTCAACGCCGCACTGCCACCGCCTGGCCAGCACGGCCCATTACAGGCTTCTTGATGCCGAAGAGATCTTTCTAGGCTTCCGATCTTACGAGCTGGACATTCCGTTCACCGGCTAACACCTCCCCCACCGGGGGGTTTAGTGGCACAGAGCTGGGTATCTCCAGCCTTCACCTATTCTGGTGCCAAAATGAAGGCTCCTTCCTTGTCTACCCAGGGTTTGAATGGGTCAGTTCCAGAGCCGCCTCCTGCCCCAATAAAAAGAAACTGCCCCCCCCCCACTCAATATCATGAGACAGAAGAGTAGCAAGTAAGACTGTCCAGGAGAATTCATCACACAACCATGCCTGGTTCTGTCTGCCTCTAAAGTTGTAGCTTCAACCAAACCTGGCTATCTGTGAGCCTTTCAGACAGCTGGGCCCTTCTAAATGCAACTCTTGTGCTCTGATATGCAACAACCCCACAACATCGATCTCTTCACCAGAGTTGTGACAATCAAGAGCAAGAGGCCAGAGCTGATGCTGGAGTCACATACCTTTGGGAGGTTTGGAGCTCAGCCAATCATGGAAGGATGCAATACAGCCTGGATGAACCCTCTGAAGCCACTAGAGAAGAGAGAAGAGATTGGATTCATCTTCACTACCCAAAGGAGTCTCAGAACAGCTTAGAAACTCCTTTCCCTTCCCCTCCCCACAACAGACACCCTGTGAGGTAGGTGGGGCTGAGAGAGATCTGAGAGCTGCCCTTGAGAGTATAGCTCTGAAAGAACTTATGACTGACCCAAGCTCACACGAGCAGCTGCATGTGGAGGAGTGGGGAATCAAACCCGGTTCTCCCAGTTTAGAGTCCACGCTCCTAACCACTACACCAAACTGGATCTCACTAGAACAAGCACAAAGGTTTCCACAGTGTTAGCAATGAACCCACCCCCTTTCTCCCACAATCAAGAGCAAGGTTAGAGGCACAAATAAGCAGCCCAATCATCTAAAGCAGGGGTGTCAAACATGTGGCCTCGGGGCCACATCAGGCTCCTGGAGGGCTTCTATCTGGCCCACAGTGGAACTGGCTGTCTTCTGCTGCTTCCTCCAGTTCTGCTGCGTCATTGTAGGTTTGCAGCTTACAGATACACACCTGAACAGCATACTCAAGATTGCAACAGCACAGACATTTTGATGCAATAATTCAGAGCAAGAGGTGTCAGTTATCAGACACCGTTAAATAAACAAAATATTTGAAGAGTATTTTTTTAAGTGTTTTAAGTGTCTTAAACATGTTTTTATTTTAAGTAAAAAAAACCTTTGTGTTTGTGTCCTTTATAAAGTTTATATCTCCACTACCTCGCATTACATTTTAAGACACACATGGCTCGGCCCAACAAGGTCTCATTTATGTCAGATCTGGCCCTCATAACAAATGAGTTCAACACCCCTGATCTAAAGGGCTTTGGGCTATGCACTCAGAAGGTTGTGCACATGTTGCTGCCGCAGAAGAATTGGCACATCAGCAGATGAATACAAAGATGGCCTGCCAGCTAGAGTGCATGCCATGGACCTTGGGGTCTGAGTTCAAATTCCACCCTGTCATTGGCTCAGGGTTGTGGCCACAAGGAAGTCATTCTTTTTCAGCGATCCATAAAATGGAAATTCTATCAGAGGTTCAGTATGTATGCAAGCCCAAGAGTAAAGTTTACAGGGTAAGAAAAGTGATTGATAAAGAAGACAAGCCTGTTGTCATCCAGAACCATGTTAGACAAGTTTTCTGAGGGCTAAAAAAACAAAGTTATCCAAGTGTCAAAAGGAACATAAACCTTGGGGGGGGGGGGGGTTAAAAGCTCTGCACTATTTACCACAGACATATGCATCCACTGATGTTGCTAGGCTGCAGCTAAAAGCCCAGCAATTTATGGGGGGGAGGAGATATCCCCCTCATCCCCCAATTTTAAAGCTGCAGACTCAAGCAAAATCATGTATAAAACTGGTGGAATTAGGAGGGGTGGTGTCATAGATTAAGGGGTGGTGGTGGAACAAAAGGACTTTGAAAATGCTCGCTGCTCTGAGTAGAAGATAACTTGAGGTGAACAAGCAAACAGATTTCTTGGTGTGACTCATACTTTCCAAGCACCCTGTAACAATTTCCAGAAAGTAAGACCCCACCTCTGCTATTTCTGTGCCGAGATTTTTTTTAATGAGAGGATGCTTTAGACATACATGAAGGGGAAAGTGGTTGAAATGTACAGTGCGTCCACAGGCGGCGGCAGGGACACAGTGACAGTTCTATGGTTTGCAGACCAGATTGTCTAGTTGTTTTGGATGCCTTGGCTCCTGCAACGTTAAGCAGTAACACCGACAGCTGCTTTGAGTGCAAAAATCTGACTTTATGACTGCAACAATTTGGCAACAGATGCTCACCATCTCCCTCCAAAAGCAGAAGCGAAGGCAGCATTCATGATTTCCAGATTCAGGACTTCTCAAGTAAGAAAAATTCTCCTGCAACTGCTGAGGACAGAAATAAACTGTCCCATATTGCAGATGGAAGAGCTCTGCCTTATGGCAGCTCTGGAAAGTAGCCCAGTGTTACCACCCAATGTAGTGGTAGGAGAAGGCTGAAAGTATTTTTGGGGTCAAATACTAATGTGTAGTGCTCCTTGGCCCATGCTGCAGCTGTCTCTGTTTACCACCAGCTATCCCAGTTTACCACCAACTGTCCCTATTTTGGCCATTTGGGGATGTTTGCTCTTAGTCCCTTTTCAGAGTTCCATTCTTTCTTCCATAATTTTGTAAATTAATCTCAGTGGGGAATAGGTCCACTTTGAGTCTAGCGCACCTCCCTGTAAATGCACCTGCACAAATACTGAGGGGCCCTGCAGTGCATGATTGGCCATTTAATTCTTTGCAGCTGCTGATTCTGTTTAGAAGAGCTACTAATCCAGACTAAACGAATAGAGCCTCCAGCAGCTTGCAGTCGTGGCTGGCAGCAGCAGTGCTTGGGATGAGAGTAGCAATACTTACTATCTGTGTTTCATATGGTATCTGATGGTCACATACGTTATCTCATTGCAATCTACTGGACTGTCTTGGAAGGTAAACTGGCATTATTACCTCCGCACTACAGACTAGGGACTGAGAGGGGTGGGCTGGTTTGACTCTAGTAGATAAGTTTCCATCCTACGAGGAAAGGCTGAGGACTTTAGGGGTTGTCGGTTTAGAGGAAACGACAGTCAATGGCGAGGACACGATGGAAAATTATAAAAAGTTTTCCCTCCCACGACACTTGAATTCCGGGCTCGCAATGCAACAGATAGGCAGTTACTTCAGGACAGCCAAAAGGAGGCCCTTCTTCACGTCCGGCACAATTAACCTTCAGTTAATTATGCTGGTGAAACTCGTCTCAAGCAGCTGCTAGAAAGGGATAAGGGGAATGCATGGAGGGAGAGGGCGGGGAATGGAAAGGCCAGTCATTGCTGGCCAAATGGAACCTCCAGAGCCCGAGGCAGCTCGCTTCTAAACACGGAATGCTGGGAAGGAGGCATCCCGAGGCCACACGAGACTCCGGAAAGGCACACGAGGGCCTGGATGACTGCCCGTCTGCCGAGCGCGGCCTAGGACTGGCGTTCAGGCGCGTCGGCGCGAGCGGATGACGCCATCGACGCGCGCCGCCCTACCGCCAGGACTCTGGGGGGGGGACGGGAGACACGGAGCCCCCGTGGTTTACGGCACTGTCGTAAAGGAGGCCCTCTCCTCACCTGCTGGACCGGGGACAGCTCCGCGAGCCCGGCCAGCCCGCTTCCCCGGCAGCGGCCTCCGCGCAAGGCGGCCAAAGGAGGCGCGGCCAAAATCGCCGCCGCCAAACGAAAGGCCATTATTGTCCCGACGCTCTCGAGCGGGTAGGGCGCATGCGCCTCTGCCCCCCCCCGAACCATAGAGGCGGAAAGGCCGGAGAGTCCTTCCCTGCTAGAGCGGACTCCCCGCTTCCTGTTGATTCGGATGCGGGAGGACACCCCGCCCATATATTTCAATGACACTTATATAGCCTGGGTTGACTGACAAGAATTTCCCCCGAGTTGAGGAGGGTGTTTTCTTAGGTTACTGTTATGTATCGAGCCTAAGCCATTCCTCAAGCTGTACCAGGAAGGGGTTGAGCTTGCTACTCTAGAACAATAGCTCACCAGGATCCTGGAGCAAACCAGTAGATAAGTAGTGTAAAGTAAATAGCCTATCATTGGGAGTGTGTGTGTGTTGGGTGTGGTGTTTGCATGCTTTATAAGCAGGGCTCAAGCCTTGCTGGGTGCCAGTTTGGTGTAGTGGTTAAGTGTGTGGACTCTAATCTGGGAAAACTGGGTTTGATTCCCCACTCCTCCACTTGCACCTGTCTGGATGACCTTGGGCAAGCTGTAGTTCTGATAAGAACTGTTCTTGAAAAAGAGCAGTTTCTGTCAAGAGCTCGCTCAGCCCCACCTACCTCACAGGGTGTCTGTTGTGGGGAGGGGAAGGGTTTGTAAGCCACTCTGACACCTTTGGGTAGTGAAGGGTGGGGTATAAATCCAATCTCCTCTTCTTCCTTCTTGTGTTCCTGAAATCACTAAATAAACTAGAGCTGATCACTGCAATGCGTCCAGAACCCAGTATTTAACGGTTCCCTTGCAGGTTCTTTGCGGGGGGCGCACATTCATGAGTCGCAGCGCCTTCCTGAATGTGACCCGCCACCTTGCCTTTTCTCCACCACCACCCCGAGCTCCCCTGCAAGCTTCACTCCCACTGGCAGTTGGGGCACTTTGGCTCTGGAAAGCTCGCACCCCCGAACCCTGTTGGTCTCTAAGGTGCTGCTGAACTTGAAGGTAGCTCTACTCCTGGGCAGAGCAACGCAGCCACCCTCTGTAACAACCTCCAATGGGACGTCCCCCATCAGCCAGCCTAGCCCTGGAGCCACACTTTACCCAGATGCCGCAGCTGCCTGTGGATTTTGTCTCCCACTGGCAGCAGTGGCTTCGGAACAGGATGAACCAAGTTCCGATTGGATGTTGCAACTCTGCTTGCAGCAAGAGGGTCTGGGAGGGAGCGGGTTAAGAGAATTCTCCCACTCAGGTACACTTGGCATCGGTTAGATGTTGACATCAGTTAGATGTTGAGCTACTTTAACTATTGCTTGCCTTCTGTTTTCAACTTATGTAGGACCTCTCTTCTTCTCTGTTACCTGTAGCAAGTTAACCTTTTTGAAGTTAGTCTGTTCACTGCAAGTTAAATTTACCTACATAAATACGTAAGATACACTTCCATTTTTGTGAGTAAAATTTCTTTTTACCATTTTACCATCTTTGTAATTTGTTTGAACAGCATTTTCCCCTTAACCAGGAAAGCATGGAGGATCAGAGATCCTGTGTAAAGCTTCTGTGCTCCCAAGGCAATTGATTTTTTAAAAAAACATTTAACCCAATAGTACTACCCTCACCCAAGCCTCATTTGCCTTAAAAACCTGTTAGAAGAAATGCCCCAAAAGGCCACAAAGATCCCAAAGAATGACTGCTGCCCTGCTTCCTGGCCCTCCTGCATCCCTTAAGTTCCCTCCTCTCCGGGTCACACTTCTTTTTCCTTTGCGGCCATTCCTGTTACCTTCTTCCCCTTTCTCTGCCCTTCACCCACACTCCTTCTCCACTTTACTCCACTGCGTGCCCAGTATTGGCACTAGTATCGGCAAGGAGCACACCTGAGATCCAGTCACTTCTGCAGTAAGAGCAGCAGCTTAAAAACCAGTGGGTGCCTGAGCCTACAGGATGGGTTTTTGGGGGGGGGGGGTTGAAACTGCTTCACCACAACAGCAGCTGCACTAGCAATGGAAAAGAAACCGGGGAAGGGGGACTTCATTATGGGAAGCGAAAGTAAATATGAGAGGAACAACAAGAGAGGGAAGGAAATGGGGGACCCGTGCCCCCCCCCCCCCCCGTCTCAGCCAGGAACCCCAACTCCTCCCCCTCCAGTTCCCACCCAGGGCCAGAAGCCCTATTCATGCATACAAAATGTCTGTTGTACAGGGGCTTATGTAGCGGCATCAGCTGGCTGCTGTCAAGAGTCTCTGACCCCACAAAGTCTCACCCACTTAACTAAGGCCAGCCAACACAATCTATTGCAAAAGTACCAGCAAGCTCAAACAATTAATACTACAACCTGAATGTTTATGTCCTACAAAATCATCAAAAAATCATCAACCCCCCCCCAAAAAAATAATTAAAAATACATATGGTAAGGATTAGGGCCTCCCCGAGTAGTGCCTCCTACTCTTTCTCTCCATTTCAAAGTGGCCATGGAGTCAGTAAGGCTGCTGGTCCTGGACTACCAGGGACTGTCCTAGGGCTGAAGCCGGCACATGCTTTCCTCTGTTATTTCCCAAAAGTTGTGACAGCAAGGAACACTGTCACACCAAGAGCAGGAGGGGGAGTGCAACCGCATCAACACAGCCCTGCCACAGTCTTCTAAACAAGCCAACTTCTGTCTAGCTCCTGCCTTTCTCTTTCTTCTCTCCAGGATGTCTGTTCATGCCTGATAAATGCACCCTGCACCCCAACACAGACTCTGTGGACACAGTCTTCCTCTCTAACTGGCCTAAGCAACTTCAGTTGTATCTGTACACTTCTCACACAACTTCCCACAAACACTTAAGACACCAGCAATTCCAAGTCTGCTGAGCTTGGTCAAAGAGTGGTACAATCCCCTTCCCCAGTTATCCACCAAGAGTTTTTGAGAAATGCCCTCTACCCAAGAATTCAAGCCAATATTTCAGTTATTGTGACTGTTCTCTCTCCATGCTCAGGAGCCCAGCTGCAGGCTAGTAGCTGGCACAAAGAAGTGGGTTAAAGGAAGGAGCAGTCAAGCCCCCAAGTTCTTAACTAGGCTGGTAGGGCAATTAGTTTCCTATTTCACATCCTGCCAGTAAGTCACGCTAAGAACCATAAACCATAGACTAAAGTTATAGAAGGAAAACTTTCTTAGGGGATAGGCAGGAACAGTAAGGTCACCCCCAGTGGGGGTGGGAGAAAAACAGAGGTTAGAAGGAAGACGCTCTCTTAACTCTTACTCTTGGAGCTGGAAGATATGAACCAAGCTTTCACTTACGGACTCTATCTTGTCCACAACACAAGAATACAGAGGGAAGGGTAAATCATGAGAATTAAGGTAATGCTGAACTTTAAACTATTGCAAGTTCAGGTAAACTAGTCTGACCTATATAAACATCATTTAGGAAGTACCTAGCGTAGGGAAA
>NW_015163100.1:912635-920734 GCF_001447785.1 Gekko japonicus | reverse complement strand
AAAGGAGACTCCATATCCTCACCTTTTCTTTGTGTCCTTGCTCAGCCTGAGGTGTGTGAAGAGAACCTGTGTAATATTTTATTAACCTGCCTTGTATTTTGAATGTCCTCAGTCTGACTTCTGGGAACACACCGGGCCTATTCAGTCTTGCCGTCTGAAGTGTGGTAACGGGAAGGGGCAGCTGAGAAGCTGAGCATTCCTGGAACATGAGAGCTCTAAATTGTGAAGTTGTGATAGATCGCCCCTGCACTAGTTTGTAGGAGAGAAGCAGGCAGATGCACAGCCAGGTGGAGCCTCTGAATGGTAACAGATACAGAATAATAGACATATGACTCCATCTGGCAGGAGAGACTGAGTCACTGGTGACAGTTTATTTTTGGGTCTCTAGGGTAGTGAGGGGAAGGGACAGCATTAGCAGGTGGAGACCGGGAAAAGCCGTGGAGTCTTTTGACCTTCCAGGCTTGCCAGTCTGTTCCTTCACAAGAGTTACTAGTAGCAGCCAGAAGTGGACGCAACACAAAAGCTCTGTTGGGGAAGTGAGAAGAGGAGAGACGTCACCTCTAGCCGGAAACTGGCAAGCAAGAAGGCAGGCCTGCTCAAAACCAGAGCAGCCCAGCAAGATTGAACACGACTTTATTTAAAGTGATTTTAGTGCTCGTGATAAATTATTCCTGTCATGAGTGACAAGGGCTGTCCCAACTTTACAATCCAGTCAGCCTTTGGATTTGCTACTACCCACAGTGGCAATGAAGAAGAAGGAGGAGGGAACACCTCTGGCTTCTCTCCCCACCTCTGACAGAGAAACACAGAGGACCCACGTCAGTGGGAAATGTCTTCTAGACATCCAGTGGTCCCTTGAGCCAAGCCCATCGAGTTCACCTTCCGCAAGAACACGCCGTCCTCAGTGGAGGCATCTCCCCCTTGGGGTTTGTATGCCCCCCAGATGTTCTTGCTGCTGAACACCAGCAGAGCGTGCCGATGTTACGGTGCACCGAAGAACTCCTTCACAGCACAGACAAGCTGTCCTTTCTCCAGGACTGCTCCCTGCATACCAGGAGTAATCCTTGGACCGACGTGGCACGTCCTCCTCCCACTCAGGGCCAAGACCCATAGGGGAGCTGATCTCTCAGCCTCAAGATTCCAGGCAGGGAAAGTCTGCAAACATCAGTGCGTGCAGGATAAATGCACTCTTGATTGCCCCTCCACTGGAGGAGAGTCTTGGACTGAAGCCACCCGGTCGTGTCGTTTTCCAGCTTTGGACAAAACGTTTCTGGCTGCACTCTTGTGCAAAGCTTGGGCCTCCCTGCCCATCTGGGCTGAACTCTTCCTGGGCAGCAGCGTGTGAAACCACGTCCCCCAGTGCGGCCCTTCTCCAGCCAAGGGAAGGCAGAAAGTATCTCCCTATGCCTGCAGCTCCATGCTGGGATCCCTGAGCAGCGACTGCTTTCTCAGATTCAGCCGGGCACACTTGGGGCAGGTGGTGGAGTTGTCATAATAGCAGTCCCTGCAGGAAGAGCAGAAAAAAAGGCCTGTCTGTCCCGTTCCCCTGCTGTCTCTCACTGGCTCCTTTGCCTCCCCAGCACCCGCACACCCGCACCTGTGGAAGACAGCAGAGCAGTCCATGCACATCGAGGTGTGGCTGTCGAAGGGGAAGAGTACGTCCCCTTCCTTGCAGAGCTCGCACACAAAGCCCTTGGCTTGGCACCGCTGGAGTGGGAAGAAAAAGGAAGGTCCGTCAGTCCCACCCCCCCACGCTGACATCGCACCCAAGGCCATGCTTGTAGGGGCTGCTCTTAGTACCAGGTCTGTTGGCTTGCTACTGGGTGCTGCAGCATTCAGAGAACTGCATGACTCCATAACGGCACTCACAAGCTAAGCCTGCATGCTAAGCGGTGGGACAGAAATCACCATTTTCACAGCAGTAAAATAACCAGTACTGAACGCTGCGGAAATGCAAGAGCGCCATCTGAAATGATGAACCTGAATCCACTGCGATAGCCGAGTGATCATGGCAGGCATTTGCAGCAGGGTTTCCGCAGCGGCCCCTGGAAGGCTCTCTGCCGGGCTCTGCGTGTCCGCGGTGCCCATTCCCTGCCAAAGACAAGTTCTCACCTCGCAGTCCAATTTGATGTGCTTGGCAAAGAGTGTGTGAATCTCCGTCAGGGAGCAGCTGAGGCGCCCGGCGTTGACGTCCATCAGGTCTTGCAGAGAGTACATCTCATCATTCTCCACAAAGTGCTGCCGATCCTGCAGCTGAGGGGAGAATGAGTTGGGTCACCATCTCCACCCAAGGATAAAAGAGGAAGTGGAACACAGATGGACGGGGAAGCAGGGTGGTGGTGGTGTGGGGGGTTATGGGTAGCCAAGGGGTGGACCATCTTCGTCCGTCCAAGCTCCCTTGCTCCAGCTGCAAGAGGGGCCTCCGTTGGGGGGGGGGGGGGGGGGGGAGGCCCCTGTCAGAGACCCAGCTTGGCTCGGAAAGAGCAGGAGGTACTTGGGCTGCCCTCCCCGCTTCTCGCCAGACCTGGAGCAGCAGGCGGGCCTCCATGGCCTCCTTGCAGGTGATGAGATAGGGCTTCATGAGCAGGATATCCTGGCGCAGTTTCTGCAGGAGCAAGAGAGAGAGAGAGACGGTGAGCGGGGGGTGGGGGGGAAGGCGCTTTTGCCAAAATCCAGTGTGTTTTTGTCCCGCCCGTCTTCCAGGCACATGTCTCGCCTTTCTCCATCTTATCCCAGAGCTCAGCCTCTGTTTTGGTGTCGTGCAGGGGATGTCACAGTAGATCCCCAAATCCACCCCACCAAGGGATCTGGGTTCTAGGTCAAATACAGCTACAAATTGCCCCACCCACCCAGGCACTCACCCGGATCTCCAAGAGCTCCTCGACATAGTTGAAGAGGAGCGGGTTGATCTCGCGCAGTTTGAGTACCGGACGGGACACCATCAGCGCCAGGTAACGCATGCTGCACCGAGACACCTGAAAGACCACAAGCGCCTCTTGGGATGCAGAGCAGAAACCGGGCTGGGCGGCCGCTCAGCCGTCCCCCAACACACTGGCCCCAACCCAGGGGGCGCTGCAAGGCGGGTGGGCTTGGCGTTGCTGCAGGGCCTCCTCAGCATGGGGATATCCCCCCGGTCTCTGCCCTGTCCAGGCAGCCGCCAGAGGCCCTCAAGCACTGACCCCTCTGCCGCTCCGACTGCCCCCTCTGGCGACCGTCTCCACCCAGGGAGTTTTCACCCCATACCTTGCGGGCCTCAAAGTCCCAGTTGTGGATGACCCTGGCCGGGATGACAGCCTGGTCATTCCAGTGGCAGTTGCTGCAGTAGTAGAGGCCGGTGTAGTCGCACTGCCGGGCCTCGCTCGGGACTCCCCCTGCAGTGGGACACAGAAGGAGAGCAGCGTCACTACTCTGGACAGACGCCTGTTGTCAACACCCAGCCACGCAGCAGGACTCTCTACTCTGGCTGGCGGCCACACCGTCAGGAGAGGCGTTCCCTGCTCTACTTCCAGAGGCCTGTTACCTGGAGGCCCCGGGAAGGGAACAACATCCCTGCAGGGCACGCATTTTCCTGCCCAGCCTCTCTGGAGCCCCCCCCCAGGCCTTTCCATCCCACTCCCAGAGACTGGAGCAAAAGGACTCAGGGAGGCTCGCACAGCCAGTCAACCACCCAGCAGAGGGAGCACACAGCCAGTCAACCACTGGGCTTCCATGTTCCCATAGCTCCGTATTGTTCCTTCCCTGGGACTGGCAAGCAAGCAAACCGGAGCCTTTGTTCTCGGTTGTTTTTAGCAGACGGAGCTGGCCCTTTGCTCCAGCCCAGGCGGTCTGGCTGATCTGAGAGAGCACATGACACAGAGAGAGACAGAGACCCAGGGACATCCGGGCAGGCCTTTGCAGCCCCCAGGGCCACACGTACGGAGAGAGATGGGAGCTCGGCACTCGGCGCAGCGATAATCCTGGCTGTCCAGCCCCGTCTCCGGGCAGATGCTGAGCTCGTATTCAGCCTGGTGGCTGACCTTGGAGCGCACGCAGGGCTTGGAGATGAGGTTCAGGCACTTGCTGTGGCAGCGATAGGAACACCCTGGGCAAGGAAAAAGAGGATGGCGTGAACACACCAGCAGGCCGGAGCCTCCACCCCGTTCGCTTCCATCTGAACATGAGAACAGGGATCGCAAACTTCTTTGCAGCAGGATTCCCCGAATGCAAAATCCACCAGTGTGTGTGTGGGGGGGGGCAGTTCTGACCTTGTATGTCCTATGTCCTGTGGTGGGGAGTTCCACAGGACAAGCGGATGTAGTGCACAGAGGTGAGTTAATGGAAAAACGGGGGCTCACCCTTTCCCCAGTTGGCTGGGAGCACCTCCGCAGAAGAGGAAGGATGCCAGCATCCAAACGGGAAGGGCTGACCACACCGGGGGCCAGGGCGAACGGGAGGGAGGGGCTCGCTGGGAATGCCGTCCAGGACAGACCACGCAGCTCCCAGTGCCAGAGGAGTCTTCAAGCAGCTGCCTCCCAGTCCCATCCCACCCTTCCTTGTGCAACAGCCCTCGGCTTCCCCCAAGGCCTTCAGAGGAGAACTGGCAGCCAGATGCTGCTTGAAAAGTTGTGTCCCGTCGCACCCTCACCCAGAGCCAAAGCTGAGCCCACGCCGTGCAAACCGGAGAGGCTCGGTGGGGAGAACCAGGCCAGTTTGGTGTAGTGGTTAAGTGCGCGGACTCTAATCTGGGAGAACCAGGTTTGATTCCCCACTCCTCCACTTGCACCTGGCTGAATGACCTTGGGTCAGTCACAAGCTCTCTCAGAGCTGTTCTCTCAAGAGCAGTTTGTGTCAGAGCTCTCTCAGCCCCACCCACCTCACTGGGTGTCTGTTGTGGGGAGGGGGAGGGAAAGGAGATTGTAGGCCGCTCTGAGACTCCAAGTGAAGGGCGGGGTATAAATCCAATCTCTTCTTCTTCTTCCATCCAGACCAAGCAGGCAACTGGGCCTCCCTCCCTCCATCCTTCCCCCCCTCCGCCCCCGGAAGGGCTTCTGACCTGTGCAGGTGTACCAGGTCTGGAGGAGGCCCCAGATGATGGTGCTGCACTTGTCACAGGTCTGCTTCACGCTCTTGCTCTTCTCCTTGTGGAAGCGATGCTCCAGGATCACACGGATGTTCGGCTCCTCCTCACTCGGGTCCTGCGGCGGCACGGGAGAGGCTCAGAGGCCTTTCAGCTGCTGCCCCACCGGGGAACTCCCCGGCCCGCCCGCCCGCTCCTCCTCCTCCCGCAGAGTCCGGCCTCCAAAGCTTTTGGGTTGTGTCGTTTCATTTGGCATCCCCTCCACGATCCCGCCTTCCTAACCAATGTTTTAACTGCCGTTTTTTATGTTTTGCATGTATTTTAACCCTGTTTTTAAATTGTTTTGATTATGTGTGTTTGGGGGTGTGTGTGTTTGTTTTTAATGGTTTTAAAATGGGATTGTCATCATGCCTGTTGTAAATTGTTAGCCACCTTGGTGGCCCCTGTAAGGGCAGAAATGCGGGACACACATTTTGTAAATAAATCAAATAAAGCTATTCTGCCCGGCACTCCGAAGGCAAACGTATGGGAGGCCTCTCCTGAAGGGTCACAGCCAGTGTTCCCTCTAAGCTGAGTCAGTGTGAGCTAGCTCACAGTTTAATAGCCTCCGGCTCACACATTGTTTGTCTTAGCTCAGGAAGGATGGCTCCAGAGCAAGCTAATTCATCCAGGAGCCAAATCGCTCACTCACAACTTTAACATCGATAGCTCACAAAGTAGATTTTTTGCTCACAACAGCTTAGAGGGAACATTGGACTCACAGCCAACAATATACAACTTGTCTTATAACAATTAATTCACTGTGTTTCAAATGAATAAGAGCATTTTTTAAAACCTCAGCCTTGACCAGCCAAGAGGTGCTGGGGTCTCCTCCCCTAAACCCCAGTTTGGGCTGGTTGTAAGTGAAAGAAGCCCTTCTCAGACACCGAGGCTTCCGGGATCTTCCCAGGCTGCCTGGTGAGCTCCCAGCAGGGCAGAGATTCTAACAGGTATCCCAGCTTCACATCCGCCCCCTCTCTGCTGAATGCGAGCTCCACTGGAGCTCTCACGGCCATGCTTTGGACCCGCTGCGTTGCAGCCTCCTCCGCAGGCATTCTGCTCTGCTAAAGCCAAAGTGAAACAGCCCTCTGCTTCCTCTCTGGGAACATTTATGACTTAACATCAAATAAAGCTCCGAACATTATTGAACTCTCCATTCACATGTGATAATAAGGAAACTAAGATATCTGGCCTGGCGACCACATTACTGGCTACGGCAAGATTGTCTATTGCAGCGGCATGGAAATCCCCTAGTATTCCAACAATTAATCAATGGCATGATAAATGTTGGGACCATTTTATCATGGACAAAACTGCAGACACTTACGAAAAGACCCAGGACAGTGCACCTAGGGCAAACTCGAAATTCGTATGACACTGGTTTCCAGCTCTCACATATTTTATGGTATTGTTACCGAAATATACTTATCTCTTTTATCTGTTATGTACTGAAACATTATTCTTAATAAAGCCGTTGGAAATTAAATAAATAAATAAATAAATAAAGCTCCGAATGGTTTAAATTCATAAATTATTCTTCTTATTAAACATACTGTTGGTTATTTAATACATGAAATACGATTGATACACAGATAGGCCGGGGATTTAAAGAAAACTTTACAATCCCAGAAAAGACTTCACAATTCCAATGGACTGAAAAAACAGAATTTTGAAATGTCCATGAAACGAGTAAATCCAGTTCTAAAGACTTGAGGCAAACGATGAAAAATGAGCTGCAGTCGTAAATCCAGTCCTTAAGGACATTTAGAAATCACGTTAAGTTTTCTTTAAATCCCCAGCCTATTTGTGTATCAATTGTATTTCATGTATTAAATAACCAACAGTATGTTTAATAAGAAGAAGCATGCTTAATAAGAAGAATAATTTATGAATTTAAACAATTCGGAGCTTTATTTGATGTTAAGTCATATATGATTCATACTAATTCAGCTATTTCCTTAAATTGTTGTAAGTCCTCTCTGGGACCAGGCGGACCCAGAACTCTGTGCCCCTGCCCAGTCAGGTGGTCTTCGCACCTTCAGCTCCTGAAGTTTGAGGCGCAGGTGAATGAGCCGCACCACGGCGTCCTTTTGCTTCTCTGAGTTATCCGGCAGCTCCAGGATCCGCTGCTTGCACTCCTCGATCGCCTGCCGCAGCTGCTCAATATCTGAGGCCAAGAAGAGCCCCTGGAACAAGAAGGCAGAAGAGGGAAGGTGGCAAAAGCCGTCCAGTCAGGTGACATGCCTGGCGCTTTCCCCGACCTGCAACCACCAGTTTGGGGGGAGCTAGAGGGGACAGGGAGGAGGCAGACACACTTGCAGCTAGCTGCCTTTTGCCAAAGGAGAACTTTGGTCTCTCAGGGTCAATATTCTTCTGACTGGCTCTGGCTCTCCAGGGTCTTCCTGGGTGGAGGTTTTTCACACTGCCCACAACCTAAACCCGGGACCTTCTGTATGCAAAGCAGGAGCTCTTCCACAGGGGTGGGGGTTTTGAGCTGGCATCCTGGGGGTTTGCAGTGTTGTGCTTCTCCAAGAATGCAGAGGAGTGACGCATGGCTGTGGGAACAGCCTTCCCTCTGAACCCAACAAAGCAGCAGCAGCCCCCCTCCCTCCGCTCTCACCACTGGGCGTGAGAAGTGGTCCTCAGCCAGCCCCAAGTCCATCGTCCGCTCTGAGCACTGGAATTCAGCTTCCTCTGAGGACAGCTCCATGTTCAAGTCTGCCACAAACCGAGGGGGAGGAGAGTAAGACAGCAGGAAACACCCACCACCACCTGCCTGGCACTCTAGGCAAAAGAGCCGGCACCCCCCCACACACACACCCTGTAAAGGGGCTGCACAAAGCTCTGAGCCTGGCCGCTTCCTTGAGTTGACACCTCTCAACCCAGTCGACTGACTTTAAGCCAACTTGCAACAGCATCGGCATTAAAAGCGAGGAGATTTTACAAACTCACACGAAGGCCAATGAGACAATATATTGATATTGCAAATATCAGCTGTTTTGCA
>NW_015163100.1:909195-912599 GCF_001447785.1 Gekko japonicus | reverse complement strand
AGCAGCTACTGGCTACACAGGCTAAATGGAGCTTCCATGGTTGGAGGCATGCTACCTCCAAATATCCGTTGCTAGAGGCAAGAGCAAGGGGAGGCCGTGGCATTCCTTCCCCGCTTGCTGGTTTCCTGGTGGCATCTGCCTGGCTTCTGTGAGGATCAGGACAGACGACATGAGCCTTTGGTCTGACCCACTGGGGCTTTTTTATTTTCAGCCTAACACCATGTAACAGCAGCAGCAAAATCAAACCAATTCAGGCGTGCTAGCTGCCACTACGTGTCTGGGCTTACAGAAGAGTTTTTACATGGGACCCAAGAGCTATTGGGGGTGGGGGGTTTGCACAGGTAAGAAAAGGAGTTCTACAACTGGTCTGCCCTGGTATCACCCCGCTAACCACAGGAGGTGGGAACTCCCAGGGAGCTGGGAGACTCATCTACAGGCAGGCAGGCAGGCAGTTCTCCAAAGAGCTCAGGGAGGACAGAGCAGGGTGTGCCAGAAGGGATTACTTGAGAGGTAGGGCCAAATCCGCCACCTCCCCCAGCGCTCCCACCCGAGGGAAGCCAGGATGTGGCCTGCCAGCCCCAAACCTCCTCCCCTCCCCTCCCCTCCACAGGGGCAGCGGCCCAGCAGTGAGAGGAGTGGCAGACACAGGCAATGAGCTCATCCATGAGCATAAGGCCGGAATAACCCCTGGTGACTGGGGGGGGGGGCGCCGCCAAGAAGAGGTCACCGGATCTTGCCTTCTGTTCACACTGGCTGAGTGATGTGGGGAGGGAGCAGAACCCACCCTGGGCGCTCTTAGTCTTTTATTACTGTCTTTGTGCTCCTCAGTCGCAGCACCAGAAGCTCCGGAGAGCTTCCACCTTAGAATTAAAAGAATACGTCTTAGATCTGAAGTGAACAAACACATCAACCAGCAGGGGGCCAGGAGAAAACAACCCGCCACCATTAAAAACCAATAAGCACAAATCATTCTGAGGGTGGGTGAGCCACATTAGAAGGATAAGACAGCCATGGGGAGAAGGAGAAAAGACCTGCCTTCGAAAGAATTCAAGGAGAGAGAGAGAAAGGTTTTCACTTGGCACCCAAAATGAAACAGCCGCAGTGCCAGGCGGACAGCTACAGGGAGGGTCCCCAAAGGTGAGGCCTCAACCGAGAGAAGAGCCTGCCCAGCCGCACCCTCTGGGCCCCCAGGGGATGAGCAAACTCTCTCCTTCCTCCCACTTCCTGGCCTGGATACTCAGCCCCAGAGAGGCCCGCCTGGCAGCCCTCACACCCAAGAGGAAGGAAGGTGGGGGAGGCAAGCGCTCACCTTTTCGTGGAAACTCCTCGGTAGCTCCCCCGGTCTTCTGCTCATGCTGGCTTTGCAGCGGGGCCTTGTCGAACGGGTTGAGGTGGCCCTTTCGGAAACGGGCCAACTTCTTGTCATATTCCATATCAGTCCAACCTGCTGGAGCCACACAGAGGCCGGGGGTGAGGGGCCCGAGGCGCACGTGCCAGGGCAGGTTACGGGGGTGCCAATGGACTCCCGGAGCGGATGGTCAGAGCCTCAGTCCAGTCACCCCAGACACACACTCAGGCCAGAACCTCCGGGCCTGGCTTCTGCCCCGAGATGGCCTTTTTGTCCGGCAAGGGTTGTTTGTGCCCTGCAGTCACGGGAGGCAGAAAAGCCAGTCGGGCAGCCTCAGGTGACCAGGAGAGTCACCGAGGCACCCAGCCTCACGTGTGCCTCCCGTGCGATGCCAGGCCAAGCGACGATGATGTCACTGCCAGGGACTTCCTGGAAGTGCACAGAGAGAGCCACGTGAAGCTGCCTTGGGCTGAATCAGACCCCTGACTGTCCTCTGAGATCACGAATGTCCACCAGGGTTCCCTCTAAGCTGAGTGAGTGTGAGCTAGCTCACGGATTTTTAGCCTCCGGCGCACACATTTTTGTCTCAGAGCTCAGGAAGGAGGGCTCCAGAGCAAACTAATTCATGCAGCAGCCAAACCGCTCGCTCACAACTTTAATGCCAGCAGCCCACAAAGTAGAACTTTTGCTCACAAGACTCCACAGCTTAGAGGGAGCACTGGTGTCCACTCAGATGTCCAAGGTCTCGGGCCAAGGTCTTTTGCACACGACCAGAGCCTTTTCGCTGGAGAGGCCGGGGGTTGAACCTGGGACCTTCTGCAGGCCAAGCAGAGGCTCTTCCACTGAGCCATGACGGAGAACATATCCTGAGCCGACCTTTTGCCCCTCTGAGGTGCAGCGATCGAGGCCCAGAGGAGAGTCGGGCCCCAGGACAGGGCAACCTCCTCAGGAATTCTCCTTCCGCAAAGGTGCTTGGAGTCCCATGAAGAACGCTCAGCTCCCTCGGATGACTACTTCTGGTCAGGAAGGGTCCCTCGGTTGGAGGAGAAGGGAAGGGGAGAGGAGAAAGCCTACCGAGTGCGGTTTCTAAGGTGCACGGCCCTTCCCACTAGTCCCAGCAGGGCGCCAGGCTCTCCCCGGCTGAAGGCACCGCTGACTCTTGGCTTCTGCCTTGAAAATGACGTCCGGCAAGGAGCCGCTTCTGCTTTGGGGAGCTCTTCTGGGAGGCCCTCATCTGCCAGGGGACCCAGCTCCACCCCCTCCCTGGCCCGTGGGACGCGGCTTGGGACCCAGCGCCCTTAAAGCAGAAGGATGTGAAAAGGAAACCGGCTGGCCTTAAAAGAGCTTCCTCCTTGGGAAAGGGGGCTTGCTTAGAAACCCTCGGCAGGGGGTGAATCCACAAATGGGCGTCCGAGTATAGAGTAGGTGAAACCTTTTTTTCCCCCCCCCCCGGCTCTGTTTTCAAATGCTGCCCAGGCGCCCCTGCCCTGGAGTAACGGGTCTCTGTGCCCCCTGCCGCTGCTGGGCGGGCGCCCTGTGCCCTTCTGAGCGGGAGGGGGGTTGCGCCGGCGAGAAGGCCCCCTCCCCCGCGGGCTGGAGGGGGGGGTGCCTCTGGCCGGGGCGGAGGCGGGCTTGGCCTGGAGCTGCCGGGCCGGGGCTGCGAACCCAGCGCGGTCTGACAAGCCAGGCCGGTGTCCCGAGCCGACCTCCTTCCGCCCCTACGGCCTCGCGGCCGGTCCCGACGGGGCTGTGCCGCAGAAACGGAGCAGGAGGGGAGACGAGGGCCGAGGAAGCGCGCCGGGGTACCCCGGGGGCGGGCGAGCGAGGGAGGGTCCCGCCGGGCCGGGGGGAGGCGCCGACCCCCGCCCTGGCCGCGCCCCTTCCGCCCGCCTCCTCCTCCTCCTCTGCGCGGAGGCAGCCACGGCGGGCTGTGCAGCCCAGAGGCCCCGGCGAGGGGGGCGGGGCAGCCGGCCGCGCCAGTCCGGGAAGCGTCCCGCCCGCGGTGCGTCTCCACCGTCCCCGTCTCCCGCGCTCACCTGCCTGCCCATCGGGGAGA
>NW_015163100.1:899071-908990 GCF_001447785.1 Gekko japonicus | reverse complement strand
AGGGGAGTCCGGCCGGGCGCTGGGCTTCCCGGGCAGGGCGCCTGCCTGCTGCCGAGCCTCTCTGGCCCACACCCGCGCCCGTCTCCGGAACGCGCCCCAGCCCGGGCCGGTGGCCAATGGGAGGACCTCTTCGGGGGTCCCACTCCGCCCCCCCCCCAAAAAAAGCTTCTACGAAGGGGGGGGCGAGGCGCGTGCTGGCTGCACGTATGTAAACAGGCTGAGACCCTCAGTCCATCCGCGTGATTTCCTGTTTGGTGGCAGCCGCAGCCCTCCAGGGTACCGGGCCGGAGGCCCTCCAGGGCACCGACTGCCTGGCCCTTTGGAACTGGGGGGTGGGTGGATTGAGCCTGGGGCCCTCCGCACGCCGAGGAGAGGCTCTTCCACTGAGCCGCCCACAACCCCCCCTCCCCCCCTGAATGAGCAGGTGGAGCTGCCTTCCACGGGATCAGAGCATCAGTCCGTCAAGGCAAGACCGGCAGCATCTCCCCAGAGCCTCTGGCAGGAAAGGGTCTTTCCCATCACCTCCTACCGGATCCTTTAACCTGGAGACTGAACCCCAAGGTCTTCTGCATGCCAAGCAGAGGTTCTACCTCTGAGCCACAATTCAGTAATCCTAGTGCCCCCCCCAAAAAAAAAAATCCTGGAAACCACAATTCAGAGTGGTTTAGAATTCTGCTGGAGATCTCTTCCTCCCCCCCCCCACCCTCATTGTGTATTCGCATTTTCCCCAGGTTCCTTGGGGAGGCCAGTTAAACCAGTATGGGCTCGACTGTGCAACTGAACAACAAAAAAATGTGCCAGAAGTTTCTAGACTAGGGGTTAAAGGTCTTGGTTAGAGAGTCGGAGGCTGGGTGCAGCTCAGTGGGAGAGACCTACTCCTTGATAAGACTGTTGTGAGGTCAGGAACTGGGGGGGGGGAGAACCAGGAACCCTGCCCCCCCCAGCTCCTGGGAGAAGAAGGCTGCGGTTACAAATGGGATGGAGAAAGGCGGGCACCTGGTCAGAGGGAGCTGAAGCCTTCCTGTTGGAATTGCAAGTTGCTTACACTTCAGTCATTACAGAGTTAAATGTTGTTTGTTAGGAAACAGGATGTTACATTACATAATGTACTCAACGGTTGGGAAAGTTTATGGGAGTTGTTTATCCTAATGAAGTGACCTGTAACCTTTGTATTGGTCAACTAACATCTTGTGTGTAGAAATGCTTTGATCTAGCATTCATGTTTTCACAAGGTTTATGGCCCTTTGTGTGAACCAAAGCGGTAGTTCTCCTTCTAGAAGCCAAGACAGATAGAAAGATGTAGCTGTTAGCATATACTACTGAGAGTAACTGCAAGTATGTAACCTTTTATTTTATTTCTTTTATCCAAAGTACCCTATCTATGTTTTATTTTGTTTTATAGTAAAGATATTTTTCTTTTACTAAGTGTGGCTCTTGTGTTTGCAATACGACCATCGACCCTGAATCAAAGAATCCCAACACTTTTGCTGTGTCTCCAGAAGCCACCGTCTCTGGGCCCTGTCCAAGGGGTGACCTCAAGGCGACTTCTTCCCTCTGCAGTTACCTGAGCTAATAGCTGGTGCTGAGCCTGCAGGATGCAAAAGCCCACCTGTGCCCAGTGGCCACACACACCACGTGTAAGTCACAATGCAGGTAACAGCCGTTGTCTTCTTTCCAGGCAGAGAGGCTGGGGCATGGACACCTCAGCCCCACCCAGTCTTTTCTTTCTTCTCATGCAAAACAGCCAGGAAGGGGCGCTTTCGGAAGCCTTTGGCAGGGGCCTTGTGGTGTGTATGTGTGTGTGTGTCTTCCAACCTGTCCTTGCATGCTAGAACCCTCCCTTCCCCAGGCCAAGCCGGGGGGGGGAGTTCAGAGGCATGGTTGCCTCGGGCCTCAGTCCAGAGCCTTCCACCCCCCAGAAGCTGCAAAGAGAAGGATAACTCAGGTGCTGGACAGCAATAGATTTATTAAGTATTCCAAAACATAAAAATAGACACAGACCAATAAAAAATAAAGACCAGGGCCCTTGACGTTATTAAAGTGATGGAGGACAGAGGGAGCGGCGCTAACTGAGAAGACACGGGGGGGAGGGGAGGGGGAAGACAGTTACATACGGAACAGTCTTCCAGTTTGGAACCCTTGAATCAGAAGCAACTAGCGGCTGGTTGCCTAGAACTCAGCAAAGGGGTAGCAAAAATGGAGGACGATGAACTAGAGGGCCTTGTCGGTGCTCAGCTCTCACCGGGAGGAACTGGACACGGCCCCTGGCCCGGAACTCTCACTTGGCACCTTGGGCCTCGGACTCCTCCTCGTCATCCTCGTACATCTCGCCTTCCTCTTCAGCTGTCGCATCCTGGTACTGCTGATACTCTGAGACCAGGTCGTTCATGTTGCTCTCGGCCTCTGTGAACTCCATCTCATCCATGCCCTCGCCCGTGTACCAGTGGAGGAAGGCCTTGCGCCGGAACATGGCCGTGAACTGCTCTGAGATGCGCTTGAAGAGCTCCTGGATGGCCGTGCTGTTGCCGATGAAGGTGGAGGACATCTTCAGGCCCCGCGGAGGGATGTCGCAGACGGCCACCTTGACGTTGTTGGGGATCCACTCCACAAAATAGCTGCTGTTCTTGCTCTGGATGGCCAGCATCTGCTCGTCCACCTCCTTCATGGACATCCTCCCACGGAAGATCGCCGCGACGGTCAGGTAGCGGCCGTGGCGGGGGTCGCAGGCGGCCATCATGTTCTTGGCGTCGAACATCTGCTGGGTGAGCTCCGGCACGGTCAGGGCCCGGTACTGCTGGCTGCCCCGGCTGGTGAGGGGGGCGAAGCCGGGCATGAAGAAGTGGAGGCGGGGAAAGGGCACCATGTTGACGGCCAGCTTGCGGAGGTCGGCGTTGAGCTGCCCGGGGAACCGCAGGGAGGTGGTCACGCCGCTCATGGTGGCGGAGACGAGGTGGTTGAGGTCTCCGTAGGTGGGTGTGGCCAGCTTGAGGGTGCGGAAGCAGATGTCGTAGAGGGCCTCGTTGTCGATGCAGTAGGTCTCGTCGGTGTTTTCCACCAGCTGGTGGATGGACAAGGTGGCATTGTAGGGCTCCACCACCGTGTCAGACACTTTGGGGGAAGGCACCACACTGAAAGTGTTCATGATCCGGTCGGGGTACTCTTCACGGACTTTGCTAATGAGGAGGGTCCCCATTCCAGACCCTGTGCCCCCGCCCAGGGAGTGGGTGAGCTGGAAGCCCTGCAGACAGTCACAGTTCTCACACTCCTTCCGCACCACGTCCAGGACAGAGTCCACCAGCTCGGCACCCTCTGTGTAGTGCCCCTTCGCCCAGTTGTTCCCTGCACCACTTTGACCTGGGGAGGAAGGAAGGAAGGAAGAGACACCCTCTGACTCTGCTCCTTGCAAGCCCCCCCCCCCGGGGCACAGGAGAAGCGGGAGGTTCTGATCCCGGGGGGGGGGGGGGAATGAGCTTCGGTTCAAAGGGAGCCCGATGGCGGCAGAATTCATGAAATCATTGTTGGGTATTACAAGTTAAATTACACTCAGTATATCTGGGGTTAAATGTTTGTTTGTGCTGCTCACAGGAAATCACATGTTTCCCATGTAACCAATGTTAGTTTAGATGCTGGAAGCCCGGGAAATTCTCCCTGATCTAGGAGTTTCATTGGAAGTAAAGTGTCAAGGTGTTTTAGCATTTTATGGCTTCTCTTCCCATCTTTGTTTGGAATTCTGAAGCAGAAAGAAGAGCAGCCATTATCTCTCTTCTAGTCTTGTCTTTTGTAGTGTAAGGATGTAGCCATTTAGCACTGTTGTTATTTTCATCCCAGTTACCCTTCCCCATGCTAGAATGTAGTAAAAACTTTCTATTTTAATCACACATGGACTCTGAATTATTTTACTCTAGCACTGCTAAGCTATTTTATCTCTGCTAAATACCAATTTTTCCTTTTTAAACCCAACAATCATCCAGCTGGATTTTAAACAGTTAGATATTTCCAGTGGGAAAACTGTTGTATTTGTCTCTCAGAGCAGATTTTTTCCAGACCATATCCCACCAGTTTGCACAACCTTAAGCACTTGGAGAAGTGTAAAAGGCAATTTGTTTTCAGCAGATGCCATTTAAGACCGGGAAATGTCTCTAAGCAGATCCCCAAATATGAAATTTCAAACAGTGGCCGGGGTGCATGTGTTGGTGTTAATAAGAACTGTGGTCAGGAAAAGGGAAATGAGCTGTTTTCTCCAAGCTGTCTCCTCAGTCAGAACAAGACACACACACCCCACCATGATGCATTTAGCCCACATGGCAGAAAAAGCCATTGCTTGTTTCATATATCTGCCTTTTCCCTGCCACTTTTGAGCGGGGAAATGGGCAGCAGGGGAAAGACGTTTTTAAAAATTCCCCACCCTGTGGCTGTGATCCGTGCTGGGTCTCCCCACAGGTGCTTTGGAAGGCAAATTGCATCAGGGAGCCGTGAGGCGTAAAAGGCAGCTGGCTCACAGTCTTCTGTGCACCTTGCCTGTTCCCTGTTCTCCCCAGATAGGTGGGATGTGATCTGGAGATGCCCAGGGAAGGCCCAGAAACCCAAGAGGGGCCAGGAGCAGTGTTCCCTCTAAGCTGAGTTAGTGTGAGCTAGCTCACACTAACTCAGCTTAGAGGGAACATTGGCCAGGAGGGAAGTCTCTGCTCAGGCTCTCTGACCCACAGTCCTCATCTTCCATAGCCAGGTGCTCCCAGACATGAACAGGTGACACTGCCTTCTGCCGAGTCAGGCCTTTGGTCTCTGTTAAGCTCGGGGCTGGTCTAAGGTGGCTGGCAGTGGATCTCCAGGGCCTCAGGCAGACCCCACCCATGAAGGCATCACCGTTTCTACTGGCAATGCCAGGGATGGAGACTGAGGCCTTCAGCATGCAGAGCAGATACTCTGAGCCCTCCTCGTTCCCTGCTCAAAGCTCCCACGGCAGTGGTGGTGAACCTATGGCACGGGTGCCAGAGGTGGCACTCAGAGCCCTCTCTGTGGGCACGCGTGCCATCGCCCCAGCCAGGCCCAGACCATCATTAAAGTGTCGAAGTCTCTGCCAAATAATTGTAAGGAAATGAAAGCATTTGGGATTGCTTTCCTTACTTTGTTTGGATCATTTTAAGTTAATTGTACGAGTGTTCTTTTCTAAAGAAAAACCTCAGTATTCAGGTTAAATTGCCATGTTGGCACTTTGTGATAAATAAGTGGGTTCTGGGTCGCCGTTTGGGCACTCGGTCTCTAAAAGGTTCGCCATCACTGTCCTACAGTCTTTAAATTGGTCCAGCCTGAGAGCATGCAGAACTGGATGGGGAAGCTCTGAGGGGAAGGGAAGGACGGAAGGGAGGGAGGGACAATACCAAAGATGAAGTTGTCGGGTCTGAAGAGGTGGCCGAAAGCACCCGACCTGACGCTGTCCATGGTGCCGGGTTCCAGGTCCACGAGGATGGCGCGAGGAACATACTTGTGAGCTGGAAGAGCAGAAAAGGTTCTCCTTGAAGGGAGGGTCCCTGGGGAAGTGCCGCCCTGTTATCTCCCACCCGGGCTAGAACTCAGCACCATCAGGCTCACTCCCAGGCGTGGAGGTGTCTTCCCGTGACGGAGAGCCTCCAGACTCCTTTGTTGAGTGCTGCACAAGGAAGGCCAAGCGTGGGATCGGATCTGACTCCTCCCCACTCAGTGTATGCACCTGTTAGCAATGCTAGCTGGATAGAGGTGTCTATACAGCAGTGCCGGTTTCCCTCCCATACTTCCTCCCTCAGTCCCACAAGCCACTTCCCAGCTCTTGACTAGGAAATGCCTCATGCTTCTGTACAGAACTGTCTCTCTAAGGAAGATTAAGCTGAAGTCCAGGAGGTCAGTTGGGACCAACGGAGGGCACTAAGGGGGGCTCTCTATGCAAAGAGGAAATTTAGCCGGCAGTTGGGCCTTCAGCATTTCCGTGGCTGCCTCATTTCCCCCGAGGGAGGGAGGCTTGACAAATCACCAGGCCCAGGTGGCACACATCCAAGAGTTCTGAAAGACCTCAAATGTGAACTTGGGGATCTCATGGGAAAAATATGCAATCATTAATATCTGCCTCCATTCCTGAGGACTAGAAGGTAGCTAATGTAACCCACAATTTAAAAAAAAAAAAGGTTCCAGAGGAGATCTGGGGAATTACAGGCCAGTCAGTCTAATGTTGATACTGGGTGAGTTGGTGGAAGCTGCTAGTAAAGATAGAATTAGTAAGCACATTGATGAACAAAAGCTACTGAGGAAGAATCGGTATGGATTTTGCAAGGGAAGATCTTGTCTGACTAACCTGTTAGAGTTCTTTGAGGGGGTGAACAAACAAAGACAAGGGTGACTCAGTGGATGTTTTTTACCCCAGAGTTCCAGAAAGTTTTTGATAAAGTTTTTCATCAAGGGCTCCTAAGCAGTATTGGCATAAGAATGTGGACAAGGCCTCTTTTGGGTTAAAAACTGGTTATTTAACAGGAAACGAAGAGTGTGTATAAATGGGCAATTTTCACAGCAGAAGGTGGTCAGCAGTGGGGTACTCCAGGTGCAGCCTCATTTGGAATACTGTGTACAGTTCTGATCACCGTACCTCAAAAAAGATACAGCAGTAGGAAAAGTGCAGAAAAGGGTGACCAAAATGATTAAGGGGGTGGAACACTTTCCCTATGAAGAAACATTCAAGAGCTTAGGGCTCTTTAGCCTGGAGAAACAACAACTCAGGGGTGACAGGATAGAGTTTTACAAAATTATGCATGAGATAGAGAAGGCAGAGAAAGAAATACTTTTCTCCCTTTCTCACAATGGAAGAATTCATCGGCACTCAGTGAAATCAATGAGCAGCAGGTTTAGAACAGATAAAAGGATGTCCTTCTTCACCCAAAGAGTAACTAACACATGGAATTCACTGCTGCAGGAAGTGGTGGTGGCTATAAGCATGGCTTCTCTTCAGTTCGAGAAGACACCCTGGGTGCCATTTCCAGCCCTTAGGGAAGGATCCTTAATGCCCAGGCAGTTTGGTAGCATATTTCTGATGTCATTTCTAATGGCCCAGAAAGAAGGGATGGAAAGACCAGGGCTGAAAGTACAACTTACAGGAGGCTTCATTGTAATAAACGCTGATCCTTTCCAGCTGCAGATCGGAGTCTCCGACATAGTTCCCACTGGGGTCTATCCCGTGTTCATCGCTGATCACCTCCCAGAACTGAAGGAATAACAAGAGTCGGTTAGAAAGGGCAGGGTCTCCTCCTTCCAGGCATAGTCCTCCACCCTGGGCAGCTGGGAAGTCCAAAGATGTGGATGGAGAAGTCCAGCTCTGTTCTATATTGTGCTTTCAGCAAAGCATCTGTCAGAGCCCTGGTGTGGTGGGCCGAAAAGAGCAAGGGTCAGATCCGGTAAGGCTGCTCTCTCCTATAGATCTCAGAGAGGGCAGGCAGTTCTGTGGAATTAGCCATGGATTTAAGACAGATTCTGTGTGATGGACTTAAGAGAGTATTTGCCAGATTGCATTTGCTGCTTCGGCCAGCAGCTCATCTTATTGGCAGTTTCCCCATCCTTAGTAATTGGAGATTATCAGCAAAACCACCCTCGAAAGGGCTACTGGGCAGAAAGCAGCAAGTGGCCATTGGCAGGGGCAGATGAACCATGAAGCAGACTAAGCACGTGCTTAGGGCACCAGGGCCAAAGGGGGCGCCACACAGTAGGGGAAAGGGTGAAAAGCTTAGTTTGTACAGTATATTGTGTTATCATCATATGAATAAATTTCTGTATGGCTGCAACCTGCATTGTATATCTGGTCAGACAGGTCAACAGCTAAAATGGACTGGGTCAGTGTGGAAAGGAGGGTGGGGGGCACCAAGATGAGTCAGTGCTTAGGGCACCAGTGAGCCTTCATCCGTCTCTGGCCATTGGCTTCCAGCAGCCAAGGCCTCTTCCTGAGAGTCACCTGTGCAGCTGGAGGGATCTGGCCATGGTGCTGAAACCACCACCGCCCACACGCCGCCGTCAAAGTGACATGCAACCTATTTTGAGCCGGTGCTGCAGCCAGGAACCCAACTTCCTGGTCGGCTTGCCTCTTCTCACGTCCAGCCCAGATAGAAGAGGGGACGCTCAAGCCGGACGCTGCCCCGCTCTTGAACCAGATCTGCCCCCTCCTTCAGCCCAGGAACTGATGCTTTTAGCCGTGAAGGGAAGAGAAAGCAGCCGAGGGCTGCTCAGGTTCCAGTGCACGTTTGAAACACAGCAGCGTTCTTCTGTCTTGGGAGTGAGAGAGAGCCGCACAGCGTCAGAGGACGGGGAAACAGCGCGTGCCTTTCCATTGCTGGATACTGGGGCAGACTCCAGAAGACGAGCAGCGTAGGAGGCAGACAGGGGCGATGTTCTCTCTAAGCGGCGGAGCCTTGTGAGCAAAAACTCTCCTTTGTGAGCTGCTGTCATTAAAGTTGTGAGCCAGCGACTTGACTGCTGCATAGATTAGTTTGCTCTGGAGCCCTCCCTTCCTGAGCTGAGACAAAAATGTGTGAGCCGGAGGCTAAAAAAAGTGAGCTGGCTCACACTAACTCAGCTTAGGGGAAACACCGGACAGGGGCCATTTCTCTGAGTGCTCCCAGAAGAGCCGCTGCTTACGGTTCAGTTTCTAGCACCTCGCCTAGAAACAAAGGGCTCCTCGCAGGTAGAGGCTTAAACGGGTTCCTCTTACAGGATGACAAGGAAGAGTTTCTGTTGACAAAGATGTTGGCTGCTCCTAGTCAGCAGAAGGGGGGCAAAGGCCTGTCCAGGTGCTTTTCGGGCGGGGGGGGCCCCTGCTGAATCCTCGTGGGGCTGGGGAGGGGCCTCTTCACCGGCCCCGCTCTTTAGGGGACAGAGCCCTCGTCGTCACCAGGCCGCACCAGGAACCAGGGTGTGTGTGAAAGGGGGTCCGTCTACCTGCCATGGCCCCCTCCCCCAGCACTGGCTGCCGCCAGCGGTGTTCTGAGAAGGGCCCGTTGCCGGTGACTCATGCCTGCAATGAGGGGGCTCCCGCTGGAGACGCCCAGACGACTCAGCCTCTGCAGGCCCATCACGCACATCCCGGCCGGGGCAGAGAGTTGTGAGCTTGTGCCCATTCTGGAGGGCAAGGCGTCTGACTTGGACTGGGGAGACATGAGTGCAAATCCTCCGGTGCAGGCCTGCACCGGAGGATTTGCTCTCATGTCTCCCCAGTCCAAGTCAGACGCCTTGCCCTCCAGAATGGGCACAAGCTCACAACTCTCTCCTCTGAACCTTCCTCACACGGTTGATCTGGACGAAACGGGACGATCCACGGGCAGAGGACGGCTCCCGAGGACAGGACGGGCAGGATCCCGGAGCTGCGCGCACCCCCACCCCACCCCCCTTCAGATCAGCCGGGGAGATGTGCCAAAGCCAGCGACTCCTCTCAGTGCAGGGGCACCTCCGCATCAGACTCCTCTTCTGGAGCCGGTTCGAACAAAGGCTTTCCCAGTCCACGCCCCGGATCTGGTGCCCGGCAGGAGGCGAGCAGCCGCGCGGGACTGAAAAGCAGCATCCCTTCAAAAAAATGTAGGCTGGCAGAGGGGGAAGAGCTCCTGCCAGGGAGGGGCCGCCCCACAAAGGAAGCCTCCGCCCCGCCCCGATCCGCGCGGCCGAGGACAGGGGCCGGCGCTGCATGATGCATGCCGATTAGCATATGCATGAGGCTGTCCGGACAGCCCGGGGAGAAGCGGAGGCGACGGACGCCCCCAAACCCTTCGGCGCCTCAACCGCCTCCCGCCTCGCCCCGACCCCCCCCTCGGGTTACACCCACCCCCCTTCTCTCGCGGGGAATCCGCCCTGCTCTGGGGGGGGGGGAGACGACGACGACACGCCGGGGGCTGGGTTCAGGAGAGACGGGGGGCCCTCTGGC
>NW_015163100.1:898533-898766 GCF_001447785.1 Gekko japonicus | reverse complement strand
GAGAAGCCCTGCCCTTCTACCCCGGCGCCGGGACGGAGCGGGCCAAGGTCACCGCCTCCTCGCCGGCAAGGTCACCTGCTGCTGCGGAGGCCTCTTTGTTCCCGCCCCGCGCCGCCCCTGTGGCCCTGCGGCGGGGAGGGGGTTGGGGGGACGGAAGGAGCCCACCGCCTCCTCCTCCTCCTCCTCCTCCTCGGCTGCTTGGACAGGGAGGGAGAGCCGGCACAAAGGGACCC
>NW_015163100.1:894510-896962 GCF_001447785.1 Gekko japonicus | reverse complement strand
GGTTGGTTGGAGACCGGGGCCCTGAAAGGTGCGGGGAAGGGCCGGCCCCGGCCCCCGCCGTCTAGCTTCGCCTCCGCCCCGGTCAGAAGGGCCCGAGAGAGGGAGGGGCGCGGCAGGGGCGAGGCGGCGGCCGATCTCCGACCGGAGGCCGAGCAGCGCTTGTTCCTTGACAGGCCCCCCGTCCCGCGGAGGCGCTGAGGGCCCTGGAGGGGGGACCCCAGGAGGCCTGGCTGGCTGGCTGGACACCTGGCCAAGAGTCTGGCCCACATTCCCAGCAGGGGTCCCTTGCCCGGGAGTGGCGGCGGTGGAGCCTGAGCGCTGTCCTGGGCTGCCTGTCCAATGGGCCGGCCCCTCCCGTGGCGAGGCGCGCACAAAGGATGCTGCACAGGCGGCCGGTGCCTGAAATGGCCACCTGTACTGGGAGCATCCTTGTCTGCTTCTGCGGAGTCCATTTGCCACCTTGGCCAGGGCCAGCGGAGGCAGGAAGAGACGTCTCGTCTCCGTCCTTCTGGGCGGGCATCACCGGCTCTTGGGAGTGGAGGTTTCCTGCAGAATATCTTAACATCTTGGCTGTGCATGATGTGCACCAAAGAGGCCGACAGTAAATTTTGTTTCAGCAGAGCACGAGTGGAGTAAGAGTTGGGCTTCCTTCACCCCAGGATTTATTTTGTTTCCTTGTTGGTGTGCTGTGTGCACTTGCGCATGTGTAACGGCCCTTCCTCCCTCTACAGAGAGGAAAATGTCGAGAGATGCTCTCCTTCTCCTTTCTTCCCTTAGAAGCTTGTTGGTTAACGAATCTTGAGCAGCAGCAGCAGATTTTTATCCCTCTTTTTTGGGGGGGGGGGGTGAAGGCTAAAAGGACTGAATGAATGCTGCTAGTGCCAGAGTGCTGGGATTCTTATTGAGTAAGTCAGCAGAGTATTAAGAGACTGAGTCCATGGTGTGTATTAAAATATAAAAACTTACTATAAACCTAACATGGGGAAAAGGTACACAGGATATGAAAATAACAAAGAGCTAATATGCCTACATCCTTGCAGCTAAAAGGTAAAAGGGGAAGAGCCGAATGGCGTCTCCTTCTCCAGTCAGAACAAAGAACAGGAGGAGAAGCCATAAAATGGTAATGCACCTTGACACTTTAGTCCCAATCAAATCCCTAGATCAGGGAGAAAATTCCCGGGCTTGCTACATCTAAAGAACATTGGTTACATGAGAAACATGTGACTTAACAAACATCATTAACCCTGTAAATACTGAAGTGTTTTTAACTTGTAATACCCAACACAGAGTGATCTTAGGATCCTTGACCAGGGCTATTTTTGGGCAGGAACACACAGGAACGGAATTCCGGCTGGCTCCCAAGTTGGCCACGCCCAGCAGGAACTCATTAGCATAATAGGACACACCCAACAGCAGAAACTCATTCGGATTGGCTACAATTAGGGGTGTGTGGCCTAACATGCAAAAAGCCCTGGGTTTTGACAACAAACAAGGTAAAGAGAATAAGAAGCAAAAGGTGGGTGTGGTTGGATGACCACACTTCTGGTAACATGGGGGTGTGGCCTAATATGTGAATGAGCTGTGCTGTCAGGGTGTGGCCTAATATGCTAATGAGTTCCTGCTGTTGGGTATGGCCTATTATGCTAATGAGTTCCTGCTGGGCTTTTTCTACAAAAAAAGCCTGTTACTAAGTGAAGGGGGCAGAGTTTCTGGGGCAGGGGACGACTGATCCATCAGCAGCTTAATCGAATGAGAGAGGTGCTCTCCAGAACCCAGCTTTATGGGACAGAGAGGCACACTGACTAGCAGACAGATCGATGCGCAGACCACCATTCCCGCCATCCTTCGGCACGGGAGGGGGGTGACCCATGCCAAAACCCTGTGGCTGAGCCCTCTTCCCTGCGGGCCCCTTGGGAGGCCAGGCCCCAGTCATTCGCGGAGTCACGATGATGCTGATTCATTCGACCATCATTTCACATGGCCAGTGAATTCTTTCTTTCGGCGAGCCTGCATGTGCTAGGCTCCCGTCTCAGGAACTAATCTCTGGCCAAGATTCTCAGTGTCCTTGCAAAAGAAAAAAGTCTCCGGAAAGATGTGTCGAACTGAGATGTGCAGGGCCGTGGCCAAGTCCCAGAGCCAGCTCCGGGGACATGACAGAGACAGCGGCCTCCAGGGAGGGAGGCAAGGAGGTCCTGCTCCGTGGGTCCAGTCTTTGCTCCTGAGGGCAAGCCTGAGGCTTCTTCTGAGCATGGCCCTGCCCCCTGCCGCGGGGGCCACAGCCAGTGACTGCAAGTCTCCCACTCCCAAGGAGCTCTTCTGTCCACTTCCTCATCTTCTTCCTGGCTAGCATCTCAGGTATCCTCACAAGGCTCATATAGGAGAGGGGAAGAGGCAAAGACCAAGGCAGAAGGGAGCACTGAGCATGAGAAGAACAGGGCAAGGGTGGAGAATG
>NW_015163100.1:873458-894452 GCF_001447785.1 Gekko japonicus | reverse complement strand
TGTGGATGTTTGCTGTGACCTCCCCTCCACCCATCTCTCCCAGCAGGGCTTCTGTGCCTCTAACTTCTGGACCTTCTGGCCTGCAACACTTGCCGCATCCTCCCAGGCCTTCCCGCTGTGCCCCTTGAGGCTGCAGGTGGGCTGAGAGACTGTTGGGTATTACACGTTAAAAACACTTCAGTGTATCTGGGGTTAAATGTTTGTTTGTGTTGTCACAGGAAGTCACATGTGTTTCATTTAGCCAATGCTTGTTAGATGCTAGGAGCCCGGGAAAATTCTTCCTGATCTAGGAGTTTCATTGGAAGCAAAGTGTCAAAGTGTCTTAGCATTTTATGGCTCCTCTTCCCGTCTTTGTTTTTGGAGTTCTGAAGCAGCAAGAAGAACAGCCATTACCTCTCTTCTAGTCTAGTCGTTGTAGTGTGAAGACGTAGCTATTTAGCTCTGTTGTTATTTTCATCCCAGTTACCCTTCCCTATGCTAGATTGTAGTAAAAACTTTATATTTTAAACACACATGGACTCTGGGTCTGAATTATTTTACTCTGGCATTGCTAAGCTATTTTATCTCTGCTGAAAACGAAGTTTTATTTTTCTCAAAAACCCCAACAGAGACGCACCCTCAAAGGTCCAGCCAGGTGCCCTGCCGCACAAATGGTCTCTAGCCTCCGCCTGGCAAGACCTTCAGGAGACTCTCTCTCTGGGAAACCTGCAGGGAGTATCTTGAAGCTGCTTCTTTGGGGGAGGCTCTGATGGGCAGCCATCTGTCCCCAATCAATACCCCCTAAACTGCTTTTCGGAAGTTTGTCTCTGTGTTCTTTCCTGTGGGGGTGGAGGTCAGATCCAAAAAGCTGGGAAACCTGGCATCACAAAGATTTTTAAAAAAGCAAAAACCGCCAGGAAAAGCACCATCAAGAAATGCCAAAATATATAAACTATATTTAACAATTATAAAGTTGGTGGGGCCACAACATCAAAATAAGTGCATACGAATACTATAAACGAGGCATAGAGTTCAATGCTTCCTTCTTCAAAGATAAATACAAGTCCAAGTAGTCCATTCAACTCAGTAGGAGGAATCCATGTTTTCAAAACATTTTCAACAGCAACCTTCGCAAAAACGCCCATTCCAGATACTTAGACGTTTCCATCAACTTCTTCAGTTTGCCGGCTGTGTCGTTGGAACCTGATTTCATCCATTTCTCCTGACAACTTACGATTCTCTCTTCACACTATGAACGCTAGGGCATTTCTTGATGGTGTTTTTCCTAGCAGTTTCTGCTTTTTTAAGGGTGGAGGTCAGGCTGCCCCCGGTGCAGCAACACAAGAAAAGGGCACTGGAACTCCTCGGGGAGAGAGGGAGCCAGATGCTCCACGGGGAAGGGCTGCCCTTGCTGGGGGGGGGCAGGAAGCTTCCCCCCATTTAAGTAGCTGGTGCCCCCCCAAGCCCCCTCACAACAGTTTTAATGAAAATCAAAATAAAAGTTGCCAATGGGGAAGATGCAGCAGGGTGTGGCAGACCAGGCCTGTTTTGACTTGCAGACCCTGCTCTACCCACCCCCCTTGGTGTTGCCAACTCCTGGAGGGGATTACGCCCCCTTTCCACTAGGGTAACTCACTGCCACCACCTGTTCACTCCAGGGATTTCCCACGGAAGAGATCAGGACCTTCGGCTCCCCTTCCAAGCTCAGAGGCCTTGCCTCAGTGTCTCCTGCTACCCAGCGACTGGCTACCATTGGAACCCATCACAAATTTGGGGCTCCCCTGGATGAATAGCCACGCGGACACTGACTGCTTTCCTCGCTACCTGGGGCCCCCCCTCTTGCACTGGCATATCTGAGGCGGTGGGGGAAACTACAGAGACTGAGAACCAACCTCCAAAGTAAAAAAAAAAAAGATTTATTGAAATTAAAATATTTACAAGCAACCTTAAGCACAGCACTAGATCAGCAAACAGATTTCAAAAGAAAATTGGTCATATACCTTCACTGGTGTTAAAATAGAGCAGGCACTAATGAGTCTAAAAAGTTACAAGGTTCCTCTCTAGCCCCATTAATTAACCTGGGAGACCACATGGTCAGCAAAAGACGGCCGCCATGACTGACCATCGGACAGAAGTCTGTTCCCTTTGAAAAATCAGCATCAAGAGACCCATGCTCCGCAGAACAAGGGCTTTTATCAGGCATAACCACCTAAGAGAGCATAAGAGGAGCCAATGTTGGATCAGGCCAATGGCCCACAGTCGCACAGTGGCCAAAAATACCAGGTGCTCTGAGGAGGTCCACCAGTGGGGCCAGGACACTAGAAGCCCTCCTACTGTAATAATAGACAAGGCTTTAAAAACACAACATGAGCCAAGCCTTTTACTGGTTGTTTCTTTCTGGCAATGCTCATTATGGCCCCATTTGTTTATCTGTCCATTCGATTTTACTTTATTTTGTCTTTTACTGTTTTTGCAACCGGAGTCATAAACCCGTGTCTCCACCTCATTTACATCACTTCCTCCACCCTCTTGAGCCAGTCCTCCCAGGTTCACAGGTGCATCCTGGGAGCCCTCCTGGGAAACCTTCTGGGAAATCTCCAGGAATCACCTGGAGACTTCCTGGCACAGGCCCGTAGCTACGGTGGTGCCTCTCGGGGCTAGGTCCCCTGACTTACCGGCAAGGCCCCACGACTTCCCATCCAGCCAAGGGCTCTCTGAGCAGTGGCGGGTGCAGGGAAGGAGCTGAGTATTCCTGCTCAGCCGTCTGGCATGGAGGGCCAGCTACGGTGGCCATGGGGAGCCAGGCAGCACCTCTCTATTTCCCCCAGAAACTGAATTAAATTACCTTTCGTTCGATTAGCCAGTGCCCCCTAAGGAATTGAAATGCCCCCTGACTTTAGAAATCCTGGCTACGGGCCAGTCCTGGCACTAAAGGCCTTAGTTAGTTTTTCTACCTGGGCTGTTAGCATACGTATAAATGTAATAATAAGGCAGGTATTTGAACTGGCTCCCTGTCCCTTCCAGAGAGAGAGAAAACCCACACTTTTAAAACTCAGAGTGGGGACAGGGGTGTTCCACACAGGGTATGAGCTCTTGTGAGTCACGGCTCACTTCTTCAGACTCCCAAAAGCTCCTCCCCTGCCACAAATTTGGTTAGTCTTTAAGGTGCTCCTGGACTCTTACTCTTTTCTACTGTAACATTAAGTTTGGCCTAGGTCGATTAGACCTGTGGCTCATTTGTTCTTTATTTCATTTACATCTTTCATTTCTCTCCCGTGGAGTCCCATAACAGCTTACATCATTCTCCTCTTCTCAGTTTTATCCTCACAACAACCCTGTGAGGAAGGATATGCCAATATCAAGGCACAGTTTTCCTGGATAAGCTTGTATCCCATCTAACAGATCTTTGAGTCCAGGTTAGCTCCATTCTGGGGCCAAAACACAAAGCCTTGTCTAGCAGTGGGGGTGGGATGGACACCCACCTCGGGGAGGGGGGAGGAAGCGATGCTCCGAGACCCTGCAGCATGCACTCTCAACTGGGAACCCGAACATGTCAGCCCTGAGCGGCATTTCTGTGCAGGGCCCACATTGGGGGGGGGGGGAGTTTAACTTATTTGTGACATGCCGGTTTGCAGTATCTTCCTTTGTCATTTCTGTTCTGCCGATCCTGCACAGACCTCCTGGAGGCATATGGAGCTCTCTCCCCCACCCCCCATTTTACCCTCACAACAACCCTGTGAGGTAGGTTAGGCAGAAGAAATTACTGACCCAAAGTTACCAGTGAGCTTCATGGCAGGGGGGGGGGGGATTCAGGCTCTCTTTCCATCAGTCCTAGTCTGGCTCTCTGACCATTGCGCCGCGCAGCCACGAGAGATGCATTTCTGGTGGTTACAGCAGGCAACATCACCCCATCTGCAATGGATGCTTGGCAGCTGTTCCAGCAGAAGAGGGAGGGATCGTTCCGCGGGCGGCTTCCTTGTGGAAAGTCTCCAGGGCTGCAGGCACACGCGCCTTGGCTGCTGCCTGGAGCTTTGCTGGCTCACCGTCAGCCGCAGCGTCCTTAGAAAGGGGATGGGTGGGGCACCAGTGCCAGACACCCCTCTGCTAGGGACACAGGCATGGAGCCTGTGTGGCTGGTTTGCAAGGGACGCGAACTCAGTACATGCTCAGAAACAGTCTTCTTTACTGTTACCCGGGATGACCCTGGAGGGCCTGGACTGATCCTTGACATGCAAAACTCTCTCACTCACTCACACACACAGAGTTCTCTGATATCACACGCAGACCACGGCACCAAAGCATCTTCTCTGCTGGGCAGAAACCCAGGGGCGGGAGGGGGGCACGGCACCAAAGCATCTTCTCTGCTGGGCGGGAGGGGGATCGCGGTCGCCTGGAACAGGAACAGGGGAAAGACGAAAGACTCGCCGCATCTGAGCCCTGCCTCTACTGCGCAGGTCCCCAGAAAGCCAAACAGGCCACGCCCAACACTCTCTCCCCACCTCCGCCAGCGGTGGGAGGGCTTCCGTCCTCCTTGGCACGGTTCGCCAAGCCCGGAGCGCCAGGGGGCGCTGTCCGTCAGGTTGCCAGGAGGCCCCCCCAGCTCCTGCTCCTCGGGCGCCCCCCCCCTCGACGACACCCAGCCTCCCCTCCCGTCTTCACCAGCGACACATCACCACCTCCTTCAAGGTTTTCCTGAGCTCCTCGCTGCGGAAGGCGTAAATGATGGGGTCCACCACGGAGTTGCAAATGACCAGGATGACGCAGAGGTTGAAGTACTGGAAGTAGCAGTTGCAGAAGGGGTGGGTGGGGCAGGTGACAAAGAGGATCAGGTGGAGGAAGAAGGGGCCCCAGCAGACAAAGAAGACCCCCAGCAGGATGGTGAGGGTGATGGCCCCCTTCATGCTCGTCGCCTGGGGGGCCGTGTGTTTCCGGTGCATCCTGGAGATGGCCCGGGCGTGCCGGCGAGCCAGCACGAACATGTGGATGTAGAGCCCCATGATGAGGGTCAGCATGAAGAGCAGGTAGGTGAGCAGGCAGAGGACCACGCTCTTGTTGTCGTCGAAGGCGATGAAGATGGTGCTGGCGCTCGTGCTGATCACCCAGATGGCCACGATGATGATGACCGCCCGCTGGATGGTCATGATGCTGTGGTACCGCAAGGCGTAGAAGATGGTGATGTAGCGGTCGATGGCGATGACGCCCAGGAAGGACAGCGAGGCCATGAAGGAGCAGCAGATGAGCACGTCCATGACGTTGTCCATGTGGCGCGCCGTGGCGTCCTCCAGGATCATCACCCGGTGGTCTATCAGGAGGATAAAGAGGGTTTCCACGCAGTTGCTGATGCTCACCAGGAGGTCCGAGACGGCCAGGCAGCAGAGGAAGTAGTACATGGGCGAGTGCAGGTTCCGGTTCTTGACGATGGCCGCCATGACCAGCACGTTCTCCACCAGGCTCAGCAAGCCCAGCGTCAGGAAGAGCTCGCTGGGAATGACGACGGTGCGCTTGTGGCCGCAGGAGGTCCCGTTGGTCCCGTTGGCTTCCGGAACGTCGGCTGTGACGTTGGGGGGGTCATGCAGCAGCATTGCGGGAGATGACATGGGCATCCTAACAACTCTGCGGGGTCCTGGCTGGAGAAGGAAACCGAGGGAAAGCAATCAGAGCCCAGCACGGCGTTTTTCTCTGGATAACTACTTGGCGTTTGGAGAAGACAAGCACAGGGAGCGCATCCCAGGAACTCACCTGAGTTGGTGGACCCTCCGAGATATCTGTGGCACCAGGTCTTCCTTCCAGGGAAAAGGGTCTGTCTCTGAACAGACAGGCAGGGCCAGAAGTTCTCCAATCTAAAGGCTGAAGTTGCAGGCTCTGTTGCATGTACGTTTTGTTCCTGAGTGGGTTCCTCGGTGCGACACACTTGAAATGCCTTCTGCTGGGCCCTTGGTTCCTCCTTAGTGGTCCCTGACGGTCATCCTCTTTCTCCACTCTTTCTCTCTTGGGCAGCCAGAAGGGGAGGGACGGGACGGTCTCTCTGCCTTTCTCTCTGTCTGGTGAAGAGCTGCTCCAACTCCCAAGCCCTCCTTGGCTTTGCTTCTGATGATGCAGTTGCTTTATCTGTTTCTGGCCCAAAATAATTGATTAGCAGGAGTTTGTAGCAAAGAAAGAGCCCTTTCTCTGCCCTCTTTTCAAAGAAACTAACCCAGCTCCTCCTTTGGGCAACGGGGCGGAGGGTGAGCCACATGATCGCAACTCAGGCGGCACGCGCTTTGAGCCGCCTAGAGAGCTTATGAAACGGCCCTTGAAGCATGGGGGAGTCTTCTCCTTCATTCCTGTCCCCATGGCATGGTGCCCTCCACACTCCACGGCCTGGCCCTCCACACTCCACGGCCTGGAAAGCAAGGGGGGGACCAGCAGCAACTCATGACTCTCCATGGCTGTTGAGTCTTCCGTAGGAGGCCTCAGTGTCTGGACTGCAGGTGCCTTCACTGCGGGGGAACTAGATTATCCCAACCTTCTTTGTCCCTGAGGTGGGGTACATTCTGGCATGGGCCAGTCTCAGCCCAGACCTTAGAGTACCATGCCTGGCACTGTCACCCCCTCCGCAGGCGACATATTGTCCCATCCATTTAGGCCAGCAATTTCTAGAACATTCTCTCTCATGACCTTACTACTGCCGAGTCCACTGCACCTTAAATGTGGTGGTGCTGGTGGTGGTGGAGGAGTCTCACTAAGTCACAAGGGCAACTTGAATGATAAAAGGGTTGGAACACTTTCCCTATGAAGACAGGTTAAAGCACTTGGGGCTCTTTAGCTTGGAGAAACGACGGCTGAGGGGTGACGTGATCGAGGTTTATAAGATTATGCATGGGATAGAGCAGGTCGGGAAAGAAGTCCTTTTCTCCCTTTCTCACAATACAAGAACTCAAGTGGGGACTCAATGAAATTGCTGAACGGTCGTGTTAGAACAGATAAAAGGAAGTCCTTCTTCACCCAAAGAGTGATTAACACATGGAATTCACTGCCACAGGAGGTGGCATCGGCTACAAGCATGGATGGCTTCAAGAGGGAATTAGATAAGCATCTGGAGCAGAGGTCCATCAGTGGCTATTAGCCGCAAGGTATAGATAGGAACTCTCGGTCTGGGGCAAGGGATGCTCTGTATTCTCGGTGCTTGGGGAGGAGCAACAGTGGGAGGGCTTCCAGTGTCCCAGTCCCGCTGCTGGACCTCCTGAGGGCACCTGGTATTTCTGGCCACTGTGTGACACAGAGTGTTGGACTGGATGGGCCTTTGGCCTGATCCAGCATTGGCTTCTCTGATGTTCTTATGTTCCCAACTGACTTACGGCCACCCCATAGCGTTTTCAAGGCAAGGAATGTTCAGAGGTGGTTGGCCATTGCCTGCCTCTGCTTGACAACCCTGGGCTTCCTTGGTGGCCTCCCAACCAATAACTGACCAGGGCCAACCCTGCCAAGCGTCCAAGGTCTGACAAGGTCAAGCTAGCCCGGGCCTTCCAGGGGAGCACGGCACCTTAAGTGTGCCTCAGGGTCAATCCCAAGGCCCCGTTTTTATCCTCCTGGTCTCCTCCTTCAGGTTGCTCCAGTAAACCATCTCAGTGGCCTGGTGAACCAGAACCAGCAGTGGGGAAAGAGAACAGCCAGAGCCAGTGGGGGGGCAGAAAACGGTTATGGATGTGGGCCCCAAGTGGTGGTAGACATGGCAGCACAACTGTGATGTCGGACTGGGAGAAGGAAGAGGAGGAAGAGGAAGAAGTGGAGGAGGAGATTGGATTTATACCCCGCCCTTCACTACCCGAAGGTGTCTCAGAGCAGCTTACAGACTCCTTTCCCTTCCCCTCCCCTCCCCACAACAGACACCCTGTGAGGCAGGCGGGGCTGAGAGAGCTCTTGACAGAAACTGCTCTTTTTCAAGAACAGCTCTTATCAGAACTACGGCTTGCCCAAGGTCACCCAGCTGGCAGCAAGTGGAGGAGTGGGGGGAATCAAACCCGGATCTCCCAGATCAGAGTCCGGGCACTTAACCATTACACCAATGAAATGGGACCCCTTGCTGCTGCGGCAACTTCATGGGGCTTCTTGGACACTAAAATCACCGGGTGGGGGGAATTCACAGTCAAAACTTAATAGTACCTTTCCACCATGAAGATGTTTGAACACCTTAACGGCCTAAAGTCAGGCTAATGGATGTAAACTGCAGCAAAAGAGGTTTCATGTAAGCTTGAGAAAGAACTCCCTGGTGGCGAGGTGCGTTTAACACTGGAACAGGTTCCCTTGTGAGGTGGTGGATTCTTCATAGCTGGAGGTTTTTATCGATTGGATGCCTACTTGTTGGGCACATTGCAGCCGTCGTTCCTGCCTTGGCAGGGGGCTGGACCAGATGACCCTGGGCGTCCCTTCCAACACTGAGACGACCTAAATAAGCAGTGCTTATGTTATGGGTGAACCTCCGTGAAGAATGGGCGGGCTGCCTTCAGGGGGGCCAAAAAATCAAGGCGGAAGGGAAGGTCCCAAGGAAAACCCCCACAACAAATCATGTCCCTCTGTGTGTATGTGTGCATCTATGTTAAGATGACTCTCCTCGTCACGGGCAATCGCAAAGACAAACATGAATTTTATATACAAGAAGGGACCACCTCCCTTGGTCCCAGCCCCCAGGGCAGCAGAGCAACTATGCAGACAGCTGCTGAGTGGCCGAGCTGTGCCCAAGGCCAGCCTGCAGGGGAGCCCCCATGCAGGCAAGAGACGTTGAGAGCTGTTTTGCCAGGGCCTGCCTCTGCCCAGCAACCCAGGACTTCCTTGGTGGTCTCCCACCCAAGGACTAACCAGGGCCGGCCCTGCTTAGCTTCCGAGAGCTCAGGAGAATGGCCTAGCCTGATCATGGCCCGCGTTACTTATTCACACAGATTTCCTACCGCAAGTACATTAGAATGATCACAACCCCCCTCTGAGGCTGGATCCTCCAGATTCCCATTAGGTTGCCCAAACAGGCAGCTGCTTCTGTGCAAACGAGCTTGGACCTGCCCGCCACACTCCTCAGCCCTTGCAAAAGGAACGGACAGAACCCACCCCAGGCACCAAACGGACCCTGCAAGGAGCAGGACAGTCGTAGGGGCCAGATGCAAGGGGGGGGGGGCTTCTTTGACCACGGGCTGCAGATAAAACATGGCAGTGGCAGCTGGCCTGGGTCCCTTTGGATGTCGAGGGCAGCACTCCTGGAGATCAGAGCCAGTTTTCCTGCCACAAAGCAGGAGTGCTCAAGCTCCCTCCGTTTTTCTTGTGTTCTTGCCTGTTGATGACTTGGCCCTGCAAGCCTCGTGTCTGGCTAGGGCTGTGAGAGACGGGACTCAAACCCTGTGAAGGGAACAGGGCTGTAATGTAAGAAGGGCCCCAGGCCTTCAGGGGCTCAGCCTGCCCCATGAGTCCACAGACAGAAACACAGGACAGCCAGTCAGAGCAACGCTCTGGTGGAACAACGCCCACAGGCCCTGGCAGCCCGCTGAGCCGGGTGCCTCGGAGTTCACACTGGACTTGGGCTACAAGGCAAAATGTAGACGTGGAACCTGGATGGATACTGCTCCCCCACCCCCCCACGGTCAAGCAAGGTGTGCTCTTTGAGGTTCCCCGTAGGAACAGAGGCCCAACGCTGCTCCAGCTTCCCACAGGCCTTGCCCCGCCCCCCGGAGCAAAAGAAGCCGCAAGCAAGTTGCTGGATGTATCAGCATAGTTTATTCAGCAATAATTATCATTTCAGTTCTGATCACTTTAGCCTTTCCAAGGATCACAGCACAGGCATCACTGAACCATCAACGGGACCAGATGCCTTGTGGGAAACACAGAAGGACGTTTCCTGCCACGTATGTCACTCTCGCCGTCAAGTCTCCCAGGAGAGCCGTTGCACAGGGGAGCCCTGCTGGTCTACAGCAAACGGCTAGATCCGAGTCCACGAGCACCTGAGAGACCAACAAGGTTCTTGGGGCATGCGTGCGTGCAAGGCTTCCGCTGCCAGACTTGAGAGCTTTGAACCCTGAAAACCTTGTTGACCTGCAAGGTGCTATTTCGTCAGCAGAGCAGCCTCCTTGCCGGTGGAGGCCGCTCAGGCATCACAGGAGTGAGCGGGGGGGGGGGGGATTTTGACAAGATTCCTAAGCAAGACCTCACACCTCCAAACTTTGGCTTACCGTCAACTACTTCACCTCTAATCTCTTCTTTTCTACTCTTCTCCACCACTTCCTTGGGACGGTGCAGGGTCAGTTTTCCTCCCCAGTTTGCATTGTCCAACCTAGTTAACCGGTGGTGGAGAACCTTCCTCACGACATGCTTTACTGTCCACTATACAGCACTCCAAGAGAGAAATTTTTAGCAGGATTTCTATGGGCCACGCAAGCATACTCAGAAGTTGAAAAGACGGCGCTCGTGCTTTCAGATAATGATTCTTATCTATCCCACAGAGTCTCCTTGTTTGCTTCAGCAGCATCTAAGATTAGATCTAAGGGGCAGGTTACTTGAAGGTGCCCAAATCTGTATTATCTTTTTATTAATGATTGGTAGTCAATTTTAACCTGGATTGTAATAGTGGTTTTTAACTTTTTATCAGTGTCTTGCTGTATTCTGTATTTTGTAACGGCCAATGGCTTTATACAATAAACCTCTACCTACCTACCTACCTAGGAAATCGCAGGTTAGCAGGCAGAGTGCCTCTGAGCTTTACGATTTTTTGTTGACAAGCGTGTCTCCTATTAGCAAAGTTCTAAATTGCTTGGTTTTTTTTAATGTTTCCTCATTATCACGGTTATCGTTCTACTGCTATCTGTATACCTCACATACTGTAATTGTACCACACTTTTTTGTATCGTTAAGTTTGTAGTTTCTTGTAACTTCATAATAATAATAATTCTAAAAAGAAGGAGTGGGGGGGGCACAAAACATCCCCTTCTCTGGGCCTCTCAGGAACTGCAGGGCTACCTCCTGTTCTGAGTAACAAAATCGGAATCAACAAGATCAGGAGCTTTAATCCATTGAATATGCACATGAGAACAGTACTTGAAGAAAATAAATGCTCTGTTGGTAGACGCCAGCTGCCCCTCTAAAAGAGGCATTCTCTCCCCTGCGAGAGAAGGAAGCCTTCCAATATAGCACCTGCAGTGCACATCAGCATAAGATATTTTTAAAATGTGGAGCCAACTCAGTGGAAAGGCACCACTTTGGTCCCTTAAAATGCATTTCATCAATTACTCCAAGAATTGCTGCTGCCTAGAAAACTTCAGGAGTGGCGCTTGCATTCAAGCAACAGCCATTCCTGGTGCCGGAGAGAGGCAAACAAACAAGAGTAGCTGTTGAATGAACATCTCTCTCTTTCTCTCTCTCTGGACGCTGCCGGACTGCCTCTAGGCCAGCCGGCTGCAAAAGTATTTCGAGCCTCATCAATGAGGCCTTTCAGAGCCGAGCTGCAACAGGCTATACTTCAAAGTGTGAACACGGAACAGGAGGGGCGCCGCTTTGGCCTCAGTGCCAGGAGAAGCTGGCAGAGGCCCTCCCTGGCACTTGGCTCCGATCAGGAGAGCTCCGTTCCACCTTCCAGCATCAGAGGCTGAAGGACCAGCGCCCGGGAGCCAAGCACACTGGGCACAAGGGCAGGGCCGGCTTGCCAGGAGGGAGCGCTGCCACGTCCTCAGAAGCAGTTCTGAAAAGGCTTCCGGCTTGACGTCGGACGAGTGGAAAAGGGGAAACGCGGGGTGGCTCAGGAGCGGCTTCTGATCCCATTTCAGTCCCAGCCGCATTCTCAGCTGCTATCTCCAGCACCCGCTTGGGCTGCCTTTCTGTCACTTGAGGATGGTCTTTTTCTTCCACTGCAACCAGTGTTCCCCCTAAGCTGAGTGAGTGTGAGCTAGCACACAGTCTTTTAGCCTCCGACTCACAGATTTTTGTCTCAGCTCAGGAAGGATGACTCCAGGGCAAACTAATTGAAGCAGTAACCAAATCGCTGGCTCACAACTTTAATGCCAGTCGTTCACCAAGTAGAATTTTTGGTCACAAGACTCTGCAGCTTAGAGGGAGCACTGAGTCCCTTGAGTCCATCTCCCCCTTTTCTAATTCTCCAGGAAATATCTCCTGGGGCATTAGGGATTGGGGCAAGGCGCTCTTCACCCTCAGCAACTCTGCCTTCACAAGACTGTCCAGGCTGGACATTTAACCCTTCCTGACCTTCAGCTTTCATTCATCCTTCCTAACAGCTTCAAGGACTGTGAGTTGACTTGTCCTGACCCTGGCAAAGGGGCTGCCTGAGTCCCAGAAGCAAGAAAAAGGCTGTTCTGTTACACCCGGCTTCCCCCCACCAAACACGAAATTCATCCGCCTACTTGGTTTGCAAGTTCTCATGCCAACCCAACACGGGAGAAAGCAAAATTGAAATTCTACACAACTTTGTGAGAGACAAAATTTTAAAACAAAAATGTCCAAAATGTTTTGATTTTAAAATTAAACCTGACGAACACAACGAAGTTAAGGCACTAGACTTCACCTTGGCAACGGCCACACCTTCCTCCCCTCAAACCCAGAAATTTCACAGCTCTCCTAATCTGGGTGGGTGGAAGGTGCCAAACTAAAAGAACAGCTCTTCAAGAAAGCTTAAGCTATGGTAACAGATCCCCCCTCCCCCCATAAATTCTCCCGATTTAGAAAAGGCCCTATGGATTCATGCTCTTCTTTGACCTTCTAAATAAATCAGACCCGAAGGAAACTGCAGTAGTGCGCTAAATATCTGTATGATATACAATATATTATTCAGTGTTCACAGAATCTCAACAAGTGTACAAAAATAAGTTTAAAGTATCATCATGGGAGAATTCACAGTTGTTAACGATGTTCTCCGGAATGATGTATTGTTTTGTTGGGACTTTCTCTGAACAACGATGTCTCTTCACTGGTACAACATCAGTTGATGTCTGGACAGTAGCCTCCTCTTCAAAGGCTTCCAAACTATTGTAGTCATTTAGCTCAATGCGTTCTGAACGGGCAAATTTGTCGGAAGGCTACTAGCCACCTAGTTTGGAAGTCTTTGAAGAAGAGGCTACTCTCCAGACATCAACTGATGTTGTACCAGTAAAGAGACGTTGTTGTTCAGAAGAAGTCCCAATGAAACGATACGTCATTCCGGAGAACATCGTTAACAGCTATGAATTCTACCATGATGATCCTTTAAACTTATTTTTGTACACTTGTTGAGATTCTGTGAACATTGAATAATATATTGTACCATATGGATATTTAGCGCACTATTGCAGTTTCTTTCGGGTCTGATTTATTTAGTTTACTGTGCCTGTTATCCATACCTTGTTTGACCTTCCACATGAAGACCAACATTTCCTCAGAAAGGAAAATAATCCTGGCTTTGGGATGACTGTAGCACCCATCTTCCCAGGGCAGCTGGACCCCAAGGTAAAGATTTGGGTGGCTTCACAGGCCCGGCCAGACTTCCAGCACAGCGGCTCTTTCTGTGCAGGGAGCTTCCCTCTCTCGGTAGTCACAGTCAGTGCAGAACTGCTGCTCACGTGAGCTGCACCAGCAGGTGGTCCCCCAGGTGCTGCGTCGGATGTTCAGAAGAGGAAAACCAGGAACATACCCACAGACCGAGGAGCAGTGGCCGCCCTCGCAGTGCCAGCACGTTACTGACCGAGAATTTAGTTGACCACCTCCACTCCCTACTTCGGCCAAGTACCCAACAGAGCTTGCATGACAGCCAGGGGATTTTCTGGGCCTCTAAAAGCGACCCCCAACTTCACCCAGTGTGGTTGCATTGCACCTGCCCTCCAAAGGCGGGAGGGACACATACCTCTCTTCCTTCACCATTTTATACTCACAACTACCCTGCAAGAAAGAGACTGGGACCAAGTACAGGTGTGAACCCAGGCCCACACCGCCAGTACAGATGTGAACCCAGGCCCACACCGCCTAACTGCTACACCCCTCTGCCTCATCGAGCAGAATCAGCATCACTGCACAAACTCTTGGGATGGGACAGGCTATGGATCTCAAGGCAACATTTCCTCCATGAGCCTCTCTGGAGATGCAAAGTGAGGTGAGGGGACACAGGAGAAGCATCGGTGCCTCCCCAGACCTCCGCTTGCACCCAGAACTCCCCGCATGTGGAGCAGGGCCTCCACCACGGAGCCCGGAGCCCTTATTCCCGGGGGTCCACTTAGCTCAACGGCCTCTGTGCCGGGAAGTCGCTCTCCACGCAAAGCGCCTGCTCCACCCCTGAGCCAGAGGATCCAGCGTGTGAGTGGGGCAGGCACAGAGACCCCCCCTCCTCTTCCTCCTGCTGCTTTGGCCTGTTTATTACACAACAAGGGAGGTTACAGGGGAGGGGGGGCCGGGGGCTCGGGGTCAGTCCCACTCCCCACCGTCCCCCTCAGGATTGTCGTCACGCGGCGGCTCCTGGAACTGGATGTTGGCCAGCATGTCCCGCATGGCTGCCATCAGCCTGTTCACCCCCTGGTTCAGGTCCTGCCCTGCACCCGGCTCCTCTGCGCCAGCAGCTCCGACTTCTCCCTGAAAGGCAACACACCATGAGACGTCTGCGCCCCGGAGGAGGGCAGAGCAGCTGGCAGTTGCCTCTGTCTGGGGAGGGGGGGGGCAGACAAAAGCAAGAAGACGGATACAGGAGCCCCACTTCCTCTCCCAGTTGGCTGGACGCCCTACATAAACCTCGTCAGGGCCGGAGCAGTGAGCCAAGACATAACCTGCTTAGCTACCATTTCCCCTTGTCTGGTCCTCAGCCCACTGCTGACGTGGACCCCCACTTCTGCTTGTGTGGACGCCAACCCCTCCCAACGCCAGCCCCAAAGAACAACCAATCAGTTGGCCTGGATGTGCCCACCGGTACATGGGGTCCAGAAGACCGAGAGCTTCTTTTCCCTTCCTGTGTCTGAAGCCAAGCCCTACATCCTCTGCAGCCCTTCAAGGAGCCTGACCTTAGGGCCCCTGGGCCCAGTGTTCCCTCTAAGCTGAGTGAGTGTGAGCCAGCTCACAGTTTTTTAGCCTCCGACGCTCACATTTTTGTCTTAGCTCAAGAAGGGATGGCTCCAGAGCAAGCTGATTTATGCAGTAGCCAAATCGCCCGCTCACAACTTTAATGCCGGCAGCTCACCAAGTTGAACTTTTGCTCACAAGACTCCACAGCTTAGAGGGAGCATTGCCTGTGCCCCAAGGGAAGCCAAGGCAACAAGCGCTCTCCCAAAGACACGCCCCCCTCCCAAAAGGGACAAACAGCTGCATGAGACTACGCACGTGACGGACTCAAGGCGGTTTTAACTCACTGCTGAGACTGGGCAAAATATCTTTCCTGCACCCAAACCAAAATTTGCCCTGCAGGCCACCAGATGCCCATCTCTCTTCTATAGGAACCCTAACCACCCCTTCTCTTAGCACAGCCTGCAGGACATCTGGGAGCTAAGAGAATTTGACTGACTCGCTGCACCCTGACCGGGCTGCTGCATGGTGCACGGGAGGTGCAACAACAACTGCCAGGCCTCCCCGCCCCCCCCCCCCCCGAAGATGGAGACATAAACAGGCTTTGGGCTCAGCCCAGTGGCTGCCACGTGCCAGATACCTGTAAGTTGAAGTTTGGCAGCAGCGAGCGAAAGAAGAGGGACAAAGCGCTTTCGTTGGCTGGACGATCTGCCCTGCAAAAGGGGAGACAGGCACAGCAAGTTGGGTCGTGCACGGATCTCGACCCTTCCCACAAAAAGGTGGCAGGATACACCTTTCCGCAGGTGGGTCTGTACTCGGGAGAAGTACTCACTCTACAGGAGGGACAATGTTTGGAGGGACACCCGAAATGGTTGCCACTCCTGACTCAGGTCAAAGAGAGGAAGGCTTAGAAAGTCCTGGGCAAGTCCAGCCCCGGGGAGGCACTCAGCATCCAGGCCCCGCCCCCCCCCTGCCCCCCCCCCCCCCAAAGAGACAACTGAGGCACAGCAACAAGGGCTACCTTTCTGGGCGAGTGTAGGACACAATGGAGTCCAGAGGCGGCAGCGGATCAAACCCCATGATAGGCTGAGAAGTCACTTCCTTTAGAGAGGGACGCAAACAACGACCAGGTCAGAGCTGTGGTAGAAAACCAGAGCCATTTCCCCCTCGCCCCCACCCGCCACTCCTCTCCAGGCCGGTTTGCCAGGGACCACTGCCCACTTCCTTCTGCGATGATTCCTCCGTGGCCTGGATGCAGCCTCCTCCCCGCCTCCCCCCCCTCCCTCTCCCTGCAGCGCCCCTCCCCCAGTCAGCTCTGCTTCTGCCGCTCAGTGCCACTCTGGCCCCCCGGGGCACTCTGGGCTATGCTGGATGCACAGGAGAGAGGCCAGCTGCCAAGACCCCTGAGCCCTCTTGCGGGCGTGGCTTTCTTCTGGGCAAGCAGCAGCCGAACCAGCTCTGGAGGCGGACTCTGGGGAGAGGCCGCAGCTCAGGGGCACGGCTGAGGCTTCTGGAACAATCCCAGACACCTCCTGTGACCAGACCTCCGGCAACAGGGCTGGGCAAAGCCTACTCAAGATGGGCCTGCCTGGGATGCAGCAGCAAGGCCAGAAGGGCCAGGGGGAGGCTCGGGAGTCAGGGCAAGGAAGGAGGGGTGCCCGGCCCAGGTGCCAACAATACCCCACTTTGACCCCTCACCGGAGGCAGCGCTGCAGTGGCTTCCCTGATCTCTGAGAGGATCACATGGCGGTAGATGTTCCTAGGAGCACTCTGGTACCGCACCTTCCGCCTGCAGACCCAACGGGAAAGAAAGTGTCAACCAGCGGCTTCAGCAAGAGAACCGTGGAACACACATGACCTCTTCTCTTGGCCAGCTCTGTTTCCTCAAAGGCTTCCTTCGAACCTTTTGCCGGGGCCCTCCAGGGCTGGCTCCAGGCCGCCAGAACCAGCTGCCCTGTGACCTTGCAGACGGCAAAGCCTGGCTGACTTGGGAGAGACCCAAATAAAAAAATCAGTTTCAGGGCCCCAACCCCAGCAAAGTAGGTGGCAGACGGAGTCCCCTCCCAGGGCGAGCGGCTGCACAACACAGTCTGCTATGGCCCCTCGGCTCAGTCTCCTCGCAGCACAAGGGGGCAGGATGCAATGAAGAAGAGGAGAAGAGATTGGATTTCTACCCCACCCTTCACTACCCAGAGAAGTCTCAGGGTGGCTTACAAACTCCTTCCCCTCCCCACAACAGACACCCTGGGAGGTGGGTGGGGCTGAGAGAGCTCTGAGAGAACCTGCCCTTTCAAGGACAGCTCTTGTCAGAACTAGGGCTTGCCCCAGGTCACCCAGCAGCTGCAAGTGGAGGAGTGAGGAATCAAACCCAGTTCTCCCAGATTAGAGTCCACGCACTTCACCACCACACCAAACTGGCTCCGGAATGGGGCCAACGGCCAGAACCGTGGCAGGGAGCCCTCTGCACGAGAGCGGGGAAACACGCCAGCCAGGGCAGCTCCGTCCCGACAGACTCAGCCAGACTCACTTCTGCTCGGCCTCCTCCAAGACGGGGCTGTGGGCATCCACCACCCGCAGGACTTCGTGCACGTTGGTCTCCAGCCAGGCCATGACCGCCGGGTCCTTCCACAGGGCGTGCGTGCGCCCCACGTAGAGCGCCACCAGCTGGTTCAGGGCAGGAGGCGAACTGCAGGGGTGGGCAAAGAGGAGGCTGGAGGAGGGGGGGGAAGCCCCGGGGAAGGATTCTGCCACCGGGCAGCCAGAGACAGAGCAGAGCTTGGCTGCGGATGGCGGCCCCTCCCCCGGATTGGTCTCCCAGGTATGGCCAGGCAAATCCTCCCCGCATCCCGCCCTGTTTCTGAAGCACCTCCCTTTCCGAAACCCCCCCCCCCCCCCCCCCCGATCAGACTTCCAAACCTGACTCCAAGGAGCCTCAGCTTGCATGGAGCTGCCTTCCACGGAACCAGACCCTCGGTCCCACAAGCTCAGCACTGCCTGCTCAGGCTGCTAGGGGGGATCGGGCAGAGGCTTTTCGCATCGCCTGGTCTCTTCAACGGGAGGTGCCAGGAGTGAAGCCGGGGGACCGCCCGGCCTGCCAAGCAGACGCTCTGCCACTGAGCCCCGGGGCCCCTCCCCACCGGCAGCTGAGCTCCAACTGCGTCGCTTCACGCCCGGCTGGATGCAAACGTCCTCAGGATCACCAAACGCGTGCCGTACCTGAGCTGGGCATTTGGTCCAAAGAAGGCGTGGGAAGCCACCGTCGCATCCGGCTGCACGCTGCAGAGGTCCAGCAGAGGCATCAGCACTGCAAGGGGGACGAAGAGTCAGGGAAGAGCCCTGCCGAGGAGCTGCAGCTCCTGGAGGCTGAACGAGCCAGTCCCAGGCAGGTTCTGCCCTGACTGTTGGGAACGGCTCCTAAAACAGCACATTTAGTCACCCCTTTACTTAAAGGTACGGAAATGCTAAATGTGCAAGCCTAGGTGGCACGGCCACTATCGGATGCCAATGATCACCCTCTCAGTGGCAAAATTCATAGGCGCAATAGAAGAAGAAGAAGAAGAAGAAGAGATTGGATTTATACCACGCCCTTCACTACCCAAAGGAGTCTCCGAGCAACTGACAAACTCCTTTTCCCCCCTCCCCACAACAGACACCCTGTGAGGTAGGTGGGGCTGAGAGAGCTCTTGACAGAAACTGCTCTTTTTCAAGGACAGCTCTTATCAGAACTACAGCTTGCCCAAGGTCATCCAGCCAGGTGCAAGTGGCGGAGTGGGGAATCAAACCCGGTCCTCCCAGATTAGAGTCCGCGCACTTAACCACGACACCAAACTGGCAATAATCAAATGGAAGAGAAATAATACTAAGGTCTTTTAAAAATATTTTCTTTGGTTCTGATTTTTGCTTAAGGTGATTGCCGTATGAGCAGTACTAGATAGACAGAGCACTGGGCTAGTGATGGGGCCGTGGGGGTGGAACGCAGGCCTCATCAAACAGGCAGAGCCCCCAAAGACCTTCCCTCAAACCAGGCTCTGAGCCGACGGAATCCACCAGGAATAGGATCCAGTCACATGGGCAGCTGCACTTCTTGGCCCAACCAATTAAATGGAAGCAAGGAAAACACAGCCAACAACCCCCGTGTCCCGCCAGTGTTTAAGCCACTGTGCCAAGAAACTCTGAAAGAATGTTCTTTGTCGTGGGTACACAAAAACTGGACACCCTTCGCCTTCGGTGCAATGGATATTCTCGCCTACAAAGCCAAACAGTTGTTTGTTCAGCAAACACGAAGGGTGGGGTGGGGTGAAGGAAAGTTGGCCTGTCCCCTCCCCAGGGTGAAAGTGGCGGCAGCAGCAACAGCAGGGTGCCAATGAGGAGGGGGCCCTCATGTGCAGCAGCTGTCTACATCCGGACAGCGCCCTGGAGGGCAGGCGTGGCCAGCAACACCGAGAGTGGGTCACGAGAAACGGGGATGAAAGCAGATGCCCTCATCTGTGGTTTCGTGGTGCTGCTGCTGCTGCTGTCTTCCTGAGCCAGCCACGCAGTGGGAAGACACAGGGCTTCATTCACAGAGAAGGGCAACCCGGGCGGGCGGACAGGCACCACATCACTGGCTCTTTCTTCCCAGGGGGCATGAATCCACGTGACACCTTCTTCTCCCACCCCTTTGCTGAGCGGGGGCTGCTTTTATCAAGTTGCAGGCAACCAGCTGAAGTCCCACCCCACCCTCCTGCCCCCCCCCCGAGACTTCTCTGGCTCTCAAAAGAGCCCTCCCCCTCCGCCCCCGCAGAGGGCAGCCCGACTGCTGGGGGAAACCCCGAGGAAGGAGACCTGGCCCCCTCCCCAAGCGCCTTCTTCCACTGCAGACCTCCCTCTGGGGACGAAGAAATTCAGCCTCTCTTTGATGGGCCAAGACACCCCCCACCCCCACCCCGGAGTGGCCAGTGCGCCCCCCTCCTTCTCATCATCTCTATTTTGTTTCTATTTCTCAAGTGATCCGGCCCCCACGTCCACGTTAAGCTCTCTGTTGCGTGGGGTCCCAGAAGGTGTATTCCTGGGGCTCTGGGCATAGACAGCCCTCCGGCTTCCCTTCCAGGGTCCAGCCAAGTATCTATATGGCCCCAATGCTCCCTCTAAGCTGTGGAGTCTTGGGAGCAAAAATTCTGCTTTTTGAGCATAATGGCATGAAAGTTGTGAGTGGGTGACTTGGCCGCTGCGTAAATTAGTTTGCTCTGGAGCCCCGTGCTTCCTGGGCTAAGACAAATAATGTGTGAGCCGGAGGCTAAAAAACCTGTAAGCTAGCTCACACGAACTCAGCTTGGAGAGAACACTGGTCCAATTCTCCCTCTAAGTCATGGAGTCTTGTGAGCAAAAATTCTGCTTTTTGAGCATAATGGCATGAAAGTTGTGAGTGGGTGACTTGGCCGCTGCGTAAATTAGTTTGCTCTGGAGCCCCGTCCTTCCTGAGTGGAGACAAAAATGTGAGCGCCGGAGGCTAAAAAACCTACGAGGTAGCTCACACTCACTCAGCTTAGAGGGAGCACTACCTACCACCACTCCTGACTCACCGCTTGGAAACATGACCAGTGCCTGCCGAATGAGGCTGGAGGCTTCCTCGTGGGCTCGGCTGGACTCGGCTTCTGAGATATCGTCCTGCTGGCTCAGAAAGAAATTGGCCAGAGGGACGGAGAAGGCAAAGTTGGGCAGCTGAGAGAGGTTCCGGTGACTCTGGGGAGGAGGAGGAAGAAGAAGCCACAGTGAACCTGGCCGGTCTCTAGAAAGCACATCCTTGGCACTCTTGACTTCGACGCTGGCAGGCGGAGCGCTGAACAGAGGGAGGCCCCGGGAAGACCCTCCTGTGGTCATCAGGGGGAGCAGCTGCCACGCACACACCCTTGCCCCGGCCATTTCCCCGCAAAACCCTGGACAAACTAGAGTGGGAGAGCTGCACCTTGGGCTGACTCACGAGGCATACAAACATGCTCACACTTTGCTCACGAGGCCTGGGCCGGGAGGAGGCAGGACTTCAGGCAAACGGGTTTG
>NW_015163100.1:873182-873387 GCF_001447785.1 Gekko japonicus | reverse complement strand
AGAGGAGACAGCAGGGCAGGTGACGGAGATGGGGTGGAGGGAGTTCAGCAGCAGTTCTACAGCTCCCCTTGATGCCAAGAGCTGCCCACCCTCACCCGGTCCATGTCCAGAGTGGAGGGCTGCTGTCACTCTTGGGGGTGGGGCTGTGAGCCCCAGAGGAGCAGGAGGGCAGAGGCAGTCCTCCGTCCGTGGGGTGGGGGGGTGG
>NW_015163100.1:845189-873100 GCF_001447785.1 Gekko japonicus | reverse complement strand
AAAGCATGGGAGGAAAAGAGCAGAATGAAGGAAAGTAGAGAGAGAGAGAGAGAGAGAGAGAGAGAGAGACCCTCTCCCCAAGACCCACAACGAACTGAGAATGCAGGGGGAAGACAAAGACACCCCAAGGTGCCAGCCCACCATTCCTAGAGTCCCTTCTCAGTCCCTTCACAACAGCAGAGGAACAAACCAGCTCAGGTAATGAACCCCTCCAGCCCGATTTGCCAAAGGCATGCAGCACCGGCTGCAAGAGGTGCTCTGTATTTTCTCTTAGGGAGCAAGACCCGCCTCGACCTTCCTGCAAGTTCAGCACCTGCCCTCTTCAGTTGTTTGCGCCCCCCCCGGCCACCCGCAGGCGACTCACCTCCCACTCCTGAAACATCCGGGTGAGAAAGGCATACTCCTTCGCCCGAAGGGACAGCAAATCAACCACCAGCAGCATGCACAAGGGGTCATTTTCCGGGTCAAGGCTGGCAGAGGGAGAGAAAAACGAGACTATCGTGAAGCCTGGGTGGCCAGAGGCTTCTTTGTCACCTGTGCCCACCCCGTGCTCCTTGGACGGGGGGCAGCAAGGTATATGCCAGGGCAATGGTATGACTCTTCACCATCTAGTCCTGGGCATGGCGTGTCTAGAGATGCCTGCAGACGGCACAGGCTTTTGCCAAGGGACAGGTGGGCCTGAGGGGGCGGGGGAATGAGCTGGCCAAGCCGCCCCCCCCCTCGCTCTCACGCCCTTCTAGCCTGAAGCGAGCCTGAGAGAGAAAGAGAGCTCACCTGAGGATGAGTTTGCAGAACTCCAGAGCGGTGCGAGGACACCCTCTCTTCTCCAGGAAAACCATGTGCTTGAAGAGGGCCAGGCAGAAGGCTCTGCAAGAGACACCAGAAGGAAAGGCCGGTGGGGAACACAGACTCTCTCAGGAGAGAAGCCCGTTGCTCATCAAAACCAGGGGAACCCCAAGTCCAGATGCCAGTTGAGGGAACGACAGGGGACAGGGAGAGCCAGAGCATCCAACTGATGCCCAGCGCTGCCGCCTGAATGATGAAACTGAGCAGCCAGGAATACAGAATGTGGGGGAGGGGAGGCTCACCAGTCGTCCCCCCCACCATGCAGGAGCCCCAGCTGTTACCCGGCCAGCCTCACCTGCCGCCTCCTACCTGTTCTCCGGCCTCCGGTAGTCAAGCCTGCAGGTCCCGCTGGTGAGGCTGAACATGGGGTGGAAGGCGCACTCCAGGGTGTAGAGGGCCCTCTCTGGGAAAGAGGCAGGAAAGAACGGGGCGTGGGACTCCTACACTCGGGTTTGGGGAGCCCTTTGATCGACGGGACTAATAAATCAGGCAACGGGAATGCTTCAAGAATCCGAGATACACGTTCCAAAGCAAACGATAAGATTCAGGAAAAGACAGAAGGGAGCGTGGGAAGCCACTGCTCCGGCGCCAAGGCCGGGAGGCCCTCTGCAGCTCCACCGTCTCTCTCCATCCCCCCCAAGCGGCCGCCTGCCTCCCCTCTGCTGTACAACAACCTCCAGCTGTGCTGGGCCACTCCAGAGTTAAGGCCTCCAAAACTGTCCCCTCAATGGCCGGGGGCCAGAGCACGGCCTTCCCACAGTCTCCAGCCTGCTCCAGAAGCCCTGCTCTCCGTGGCCCCGCCTTCAGAGGGGAGGTGGGCGGTGACTAGCGGCAGGGCACTTTCCGCGGTGGCCCCTCGCTTGTTGAATGCCCTTCCCCTTGAGGCTCACCCGGCACCTATGCTGCTCTCTTTCAGGAGCCAGGACAGAACATTTCTGTTCACCTGGGCTTTTTAAAACATCACTTTAGTCCAGAAACTTATTTTAAGCTGCCGGTGGTCTATTGTTATGGTCTATCTTTATATGCGGGGCTGGATTCTAATCAATACCTTTTAGTGTTTTGTTTTTTTTATTATTATTTCATCAGCCAACTTGGGCAGGTTCCTAGACAGGCAGCATAGTTTTTCTTCTAAATAAAGTGACCACGTAAAAAACAGGGACTGGCTGATCCCAGAGACATGAAACTGTGACCCCCCCCCAGCCATGGGCATTGGCACCCACGCCGTTCCTGCTACAAAAAGAGCCCTGCCTCTGTTACTGGTGCCCACTCCTGGGAGGAGAGGCCTGATGCTAGGGATGGCCCAGGCAGGCACCTACCAACCGACCCTGCGAGGAGGTCTTCCCCGGCTGCCCCTCCGCTTCTTACCCACGAGGTCTCTGGCCATCTCCTGGTCTTCCTGCATCCGACACACATCACTGAGCTGCAGCAGCGAGTCCACGTGGTAAGGGTTCACCTGGAGCAGAAGCTGCCGGGAGACAGAATGGGCGGAGGTTGGCTACGGGCTCCTTGGTAGCCCTCCAGACAGCCCCTGAGAGAGCAACACAAAAACCCTCCTGCCTCCAGGGCAGGAGGACATGAGGTCCTCCCAGGGTACCTGGCGAAGACGGTGGAGGACCCCCACGGACGCACGGAGGCCGGACTGGGAGTCTGCTGCTGCCCTCCTTTGGGTCCTCCCACCTGTGCCACATCTGCATACGCACTTGTCCCTCCTCAAGGCGGAAAGAAAAATCCAAGGCTGGCGGGGAGCCAGGGGCAGCAGGAGGCTCATCTCCCCCCCCCATGGTGCCAGTACTGGTGGTCTTCTGAGTGGCCAACCAATCACTGCCAACTGCTGCCAACAAACAGATGTGGTCCCCTCCACTTGGGCACGGAGGAAGAGGAGGGCAGCCTGGGAGCTGCTCTGGGAAGCCCACAGAGACCTTCCCCCTGGACAAAGCCCCTTCTGTGTGCCAAGAGGGAGCACCGGAGTTTCAAAGCATCGAATGCGCCTCGTCCGGGGGAGGGGGGGGGGAGAGACCGGGGCTCTCGGCCCGTCCGTGTCCCAGTTATGCTAATATTAGGCCATGGAGCCCATTTTGCTCTTCGCACTCTTTGTAGGAGCCGTCCAAGTTACTGCCTTGTTTAACTCACTTTGACACGCCTCATAAAAGCCTCAAAGCGGTGCCTGTTCCGCTAAGTACCAAGAGAAATTAGGCATCTCTCTCCCAAGCAGTGCAAAGTTTATAAATAGCACAGTAGGCTGTCCAAATCTGAAGGGTTATGTACCACTCCCCCTCCCCTCCAAGCTGGGAAGAAGGGCCTCCCCTTGGGGCTTCTTGCCCTCTTAAGGAGGCTCCTCCCAGCCAATAAGCCCCAGGAGGGACACGTGTGTGTGTGTGTGTGTGTGTGTGTGTGTGAGAGAGAGAGAGAGAGAGAGAGAGAGAGAGAGAGAGAGAGAGCTTCTGCCCCTCGTCCAAATTCTGCCCTGCAAAGCAACAACGCAGGTTGCTTTCCACTCCCTCTAAAACAAAGAGGGGGGCAGCTCAGACTCTCAACAGGGTTGCAATCCCAAGCTTCTTTGTCAGCACTGAGATGATGAGAGGAGAAAGCAGGCCTGCCCAGCCTACAGAACTCATTGCCTCAAGATGTTTTGCTGGTGGCAGCAGCATAAAGGGCAGAATGGGCCTGTCAGAGGCTGGATCTTCAGCCCAGAGAAACACGGCCCCAAACACAACAGGGATCATGTAATACCTTTTTATTAGGGTTAACCAGTGAACTAACAAGGCAGAGAGAGCTTCTGCTTTCTCCTGAGTTCTTCAACGGGGTGGACGTTCAGGATAAAGAGGGGGACGGGTACAAAGAGGAGGGAAAAAAGATTTCAGGGCACGGCAGAGCAATCCCTACAAAACCACCCCCATACTGAACCTCAAAGCCTTGTGAAAAACTCTGTGCAACCGGACCGCATCAAAAGCACACGCATTATTTTGCATTATTTTGGTTGGTGCCACTAGAGGAGGAGGAGGAGATTGGATTTATACCCCACCTTTCACCACTTGAAGGAGTCTCAGAGCGGCTTACAAACTCCTTTCCCTTCCCCTCCCCACAACAGACAGCCGGTGAGGCAGGTGGGGCCGAGAGAGCTCTTTTAAGAACTGCTCCTGAGAGCTCTGAAAGAACTTAACTGACCCAAAGTCACACCAGCAGCTGCATGTGGAGGAGTGGGGAATCAAACCCAGTTCTCCCAGATTAGAGTCTGTGCACTTAACCACGACACCAAACTGTCCAACTGCTGCCTTGGGAGTAAGTCTTTGCCCATCGCTGCCACCCCTCCGCACTCAGCACCAGGGCTAAGAAACACTCTAGCAGGCCAGGCTAAAATCCTGCAGTATCTTCCTTTCGCCATATGACTCCCCAGGGGATATCCTGCCTGTCACGTCCAGGGAGAAAGGGAGGAGGCGTCGTCATCATCTGTGGCACTGCTTTTGTACCGTGGAGATCTGCCCCAGGAAGGTCCCAGAGGCTCCCCCAGGGACCTGCCCAGCGGAGCACCTACCACGAGGTTGTTGGGGTCCATGGACTCCACCGCGTCCAAGAACTTGAACTGCACTTGCTGGTACTCTCGGTGGTGCTCGAACGCAAAGTGCTGCACCCCCCGTTTGGACTCAAGCAGCCGCATGGAGAGACCTAGAGGGGGAGGGGCTGTTAAGGCCACAGGCATGGGAAGAAGAACACTTCCTGCCCACCCAAAATACAAATCCCTTGACAAAACAGACACACAGACACCCCATTTGTTTTGAGCTTGAAAGTCACAGCTTGAAGACAACACAGTGTCCCAGGCCATGCTAATGTTGCTAATATTAGGCCATGGGGTTGGTGCCTCCTGGGCAAGGCCTGGATCCCCCACCTCCACCTGCTGGCCTTTCCTGGCTCCTCTGTTCCTAGCCTCACCAACAAATTCTCTGGAAACCCAAACCTCAGACAGGAAACTGGACCACGGGAAGAGGCCATGTCCACTTCCTTCGCACTGCTTACTCCTAGCACGCATGTCTGAGTTCTTGACGCAGTAGGCCTACAACTGTAACTATTTATTTGTTTAATTAATCCATTTATAACCTGCACCCTTTCCTCACCAGAGGACTTGGAGCAGTTCACAGCATACACAAACACAGCATGAAAACTTGAATAGATGCTTAAACCTAGACATGCAAATAAATACAATAAAGCAGAGACTAGTGAAAATACAAAGGTCTGCGGTGGCTCGAGTGGTTAAGACTGGAAAGTCGGTAGCTCGGCAGTTTGAGACCCAAGTGCCGTGGGACGGAGTGAGCTCCCGTCTCTGGCCCCAGCTCCTGCCAACCTAGCAGTTTGAAAGCAAGAAACTGCAAGGAGATAAATAGGCACAGCATTCCATGCGCCTCAGTGTTTAGTCATGCCGGCCACATGACCATGGAAACGTCTCCGGACAGCTTGGAAACTCCGGACAGCTTTGGCTTGGAAACTGAGATGAGCACTGCCCCCTAGAGTCGGATTCGACTGGCTTTCAAGCAAGGGAAACCTTTACCTTTACCTTTTTTAGTTAAAATACAACCAGTCATCAGCTCTGGAGAACTTGTCCAAAAACACTGGGTGCCCCAAAACACTGAGTTAGTTCTGCTGTCCCACTATAACAGGGACTGTCTTTCTTTCAGCACTGAACAAAGCCAGGGTTCTCCCATGCACACACCTAGGCCAACAAGCACGCACAGTCAGGGAAATCAACACTGACGACACGAAATAGACATCCCTCACAACAGAAGTTATGTGAGGTTGCCAGGCAAGAGCTGTGGCCCCAGTCGCATAAGGTGGGGGGAGCGTTCCAGTAGCTGGCACGCAAACGCATTGCTTCCATGCATCCATTGTGCACAGGCCGCCCCGCCAACAGATAAGGCAAGCTGTGCTTTTGCCCACATTCAAGAAACGGCCAACAGGAGGGCCTCTCACCTGTCTTGCTGTGGCGTGGCCAAGCACTCTTGGGCACTGTCAGCCACGTGCTGCGGAGATGTGGCCGCTGCCTCTGCCTTGGCCTGCAGAAGAAACAAAACTCCACATCACCGGGGTCGGCGACTGAACGGCAAGGTTCTCTGGACTGAGACACTTAGTCAAAAAAAGAAAAAAGCCAGCTTCTTCTGCCGAGCCAATCCCTTTCAGCACCCAAAGAGAAACCAATCTGAGACTCTTCTAACAGTACGCATAACTTTAGAGAATATTTTAAAAAGAACATACACAGGCTTCGCCTTCCAGAAATGAAGTATGGCGGAAGGCAGAACCTCTGTCCGCATGTAAGAAGAAGAGGAAGAGATTGGATTTCTACCCCACCCTTCATTACCCAAGGGAGTCTCAGAGCGTCTTACAGACTCCTTTCCCTTCCCCTCCCCACAACAGACACCCTGTGAGGTAGGCGGGGCTGAGAGAGCTCCGACAGAAACTGCTCTTTTTCAAGAACAGCTCTGACAGAACTATGGCTTGCCCAAGGTCATCCAGCAGGTGTGAGTGGAGGCGTGGGGAATCAAGCCCGGTTCTCCCAGATTAGAGTCCGCGCACTTAACCACTACACCAAACTGGCTCTCACTACACTATATTCACAAAACCAAACAGTCTCTGTAAAGCCACCTTTGGAGTTCCTCCCAGGGAGGGGAAAGGAGAAGAGGAGGACAGGAGAGGGGAGCTGGAAGTGACCTGCAGGTGGCGGCAGCCCGTGACTGACCTACCAGAGCCTGTGCCTTTGCTCCTGCCAGCCCAAGACCACACAGCTTCCGGGTGTACCGGGCCTCCTCGCTTCTTTGAGCCGGGGTGGTTCCCAGCCCTTTGGCACCCCCGCCCTCCTTGGGAAATTCTGGGACTAATGGCCCAGCTCTGGCCCAAAGACACCCAACCCCAGGCCGCCTCATTTCATCCACACCCAAACGACCCAGGAGGTCACTTATGCCTCCAGGCTGGGCTCAGGCAGCCCAGGAGGTGGGTTAGATGAGCACAATGAGCCAAAAGCCAGCCCTACCTTTAGCAAGATGCTGGTGCTACTCTTCCGCCTTGGACTTGGGCTCTGGGCAGCTGCTAAGCTCTCTGTCACTGGCCTCTCGCTCCATAAGTCCACTTGAGGCTTTCAGAGAGCCTCAACTTCAGACAGCTTAACAAGCAAGCACTCGGAAAGTGCATTTTTAGAACACACCTGCAAGCAACCTTCCCCTGGGGGCTAAATACCTGCTTCACGCTTCGGCTGCTTGCTCACCTCTGATCGCCTAGAACCGCTCGGGCCCCGAAATACCTCTTCAGCTCAGTTTCTGGATTCAAGTTCCTGGGGGGGGGGGAATTCAACACATGAGTCCACGTCTTTGCTCCAGAGACCTGTCCCAGCCCTCCGCCCTCCCCTCAGAGGGGGCTGCCAGCTGCAGATATCGCAGCCTGCCCCTGGAAGGGCGGGCAGAAGCCGGCAGCCCCAGCAGGGCAGATCAAGAGCGATGCAGCCTCCATTCCGTGAAGGTCCCCACAGCTCTCACCAGTGCTGCCCTCTTCTGGACAAGAAGTGCAATGAAGGCAACCCGCCATCCCAAGCCTCTGACCCTCCACTTCTTTTTTGCCATCAAGTCACACCTGACGTAAGGCGACCCGGCAGGGTTTTCAAGGCTAGAGAGGCTCAGAGGTGGTTTCCCACTGCCTGCCTCTGGGCAATGCTCCCTCTAAGGTGTGGGGTCTTGTGAGCAAAAATTCTACTTTGTGAGTGACTGGCATCGAAGTTGTGAGCGAGCGATTTGGCGACTGCATAAACTAGTGTGCTCTGGAGCCCCATCCTTCCTGAGCTAAGACAATAATGTGTGAGCCGGAGGCTAAAAACCTGTGAGCTGGCTCACACTCACTCAGCTTAGAGGGAACACCGCCTCTGGGTCACAATGCTGGTATTCATTGGTAGTCTTCCCATCCAAATAATAGCCAGGCCTGGCCCTGCTTAGCTTCCAGGACCTGTGGTGGTGTTGGTTTTCCATTGCCTGCCTCTGCATAGGGACCCTAGACTTCCTTTCCCATCCAACCAGGGCCGATCCTGCTTAGCTTCTCAGGTCTGACGAGATCATTGGGCCAGCCTGGTCGGGGCTACTCTCCGCCTGCTGCTCACAGCCTCTTACCTGTGCTCCACGTAGAGCAGCGGCCGACTGTCTGCGATGACCCTGCCTTCGCTTTGGCACCATGGCCCTGTAGTGCTCTCAAGCCTCACCAGGATACTCTCGATGTCTTCTGCATCATCATTTTCATCCTGGGGGCACTGCGGGGAGACATCAAGACGACAGCAAGGGAAGTCTGACTCTGATACCCAGCCTCCGCCCACCCGCCCTTCCCCTGGAGAAGGCCTGAGTCGGACCCTCGCCGCAGATCCCCATTGCTGCTTCGACTGCACGGTCCCTTCTCCAAACCAACGTTCCCCAGGACTGGCCGCCTAGATCCCTTGGAGGCCCCTGGGTACAGGCCAGCCTCACACCAGACCCCACAAATACCTCAAGTTCCTAAGGAGAACCTGGGATTTGTCCAGGCTTTTGCCCTGTGTGTCAACCCCTTGATTGGGCACCAAGCCCTCCTCCATCTCATCGGGCACTCCGGGGGAGGGGGGGTCACTGATGCTTAACGCTAGTCACCAAACCGAGGCAAACGTACGGGAGCCTCGCCTGCTGCATTCTTCTTGTTCTTTCTTTTCTTCTTCTTCTTCCGTGATTTGTTACTTGATACAGCCTTTATTTAGGGGGGAAAGCAAATGGCACTGGTAAGACACATCCTGAGGAGTCCAGCAAAATACCCAAATGCAAAGAAGGGATCTAGTCCAAGGGAAGATAGAAGCAACTGTTCAGAGCATTGACTTACGAGAGGCTATTTGGCTCAGTGCAAATAAAAGCAGGCTGCAGCTGGGCCCATGGCAGCATTCAACCCTTGTTTTCCCCCCTTGACAAGCTCAAAGCATTCTTTGCAGACGGTGCCTCTTTCCTTGCCTTCCTCTCCTCTGGCATTTAAATCCAAGGCCAGGTTTTGATGTGGCACTACAGGGACCACGACTGAACCCCACCAAATATCTCTTTCATTTTCAGGGCTTTCAAGTGAATATCATCTTTCTTGGAGACCTAAGAAGTCAGTGCTTCCTGTTTTAATTTTGCGCTAATCACTCTGAGGGTGGCAGGAGACCCCCATAACGTCTGAAGCTTTCAGGTTCAACTAGATGAGACATGGAAAAACCATAATCAGGGCTCCTGACTTAAAACACACACACACTCTAAAGGTTAAAGCCCACCACAATTCCACCATTTTCCATATTCTTGGGGTGGGGAAGAGAGGTACCATATTGTACCCGTTTCCCCCCTCCTTTGGCTAGGGCTAGTAATAGTTCAAGGGAGCCTGATTCTATGAGAGCAACAACATAAAGGGTTAAATTCCCCTCCTACTGTAATGGCCCCACTCCAAACTGAGACACAAGCACACAACCCACAGTTAAATTTTTGCAGATGTGTTCACTGATTTCACACTTCTGTCTTGCTGCACCCTTAGGGAAAATGTTGCATTCAACTTGCATCTTTCAGTTTTCATCTATGACCAGAAAGAAGGGCTTGAAAACAAATTTCAGTCTGCTTAAGACTGAACTCTAACCCAAACCTTTAGTCCTTTCCAAGTGAGGATTAGGCAGATCATAAATAATAAATTATCTATGGAATTCCAGAAAATTCCTGCTAACCCACACTCACAGTAAGACCTCTTTGTGTGTGGATCACAGCAGTACTGTATGTATGGACACTGGATACAACCACACAGTGCATCTGATCCCTGTGAAGGTCAGATTTGGTAGGACTTTGCATTGGAGACTATCCCTTGCTCAGGTGGTGGGAACTTGAAGGATTTCCTGCCTTCTCCAGGGTACCACCCCTGCTGACTGCAGGCTACTTGCCGTCTTGTTAGATGGATCCGCCTCTTCTCCATCTTTCCCCCTGTCACTCTCCAAACATCCAAGTTCAGCTTCTTCTTTGTTCCCTGTGTGCCCCTCCTCCTGCAGCCTAGAATCATCTCTCTCCTCAATGGATACTGGCTCACCCTCAGGATCATCACTGGTTATCTGTGCAGAATTTAAGAAGAGCATAATTCAATTAGCCCAATCAAGCAAACAGAATCTGTATTCTTCTCATTGCTGGAAACAAAGGCAGGGACTTCTTGAATTAAAAAATAAAAGCAGATGTATGATTTTATTTCTTCTATAAAGGGAAGGGTTCATAGCTCAGAAAATCTGTTTTGCACGAAGGAGGTCCCAAGTTCAATCTCCAGCACCACTTAACAAAGAGAGCTCATGAAACAGTGCGGAGACGGGGATCTTGTCAAGGACCTCGGAAAGCTACTGCCAGAGTAGACAAAAATAGGACAGATAGGCCAAAGGTCTGACTCTGAACAGGCAATGTTTTATGTTCACAAAGTCAAAACAATGGGAAACTCTTTCTCTTTTTCCTCAGAACACTAAAAACGTTAAACCCCAATTTTAAGCAAAAGTTATGCCAGCAGCTTAGAAGCAACACATTGGCAGGAGCTGGAACTAGAGACGGGAGCTCACCCTGTCTTGCGGCACCCGGGTCTTGAACCGCTGAACTACTGACCTTCCACAGCCTGCAGTTCAGCGTCTCAACCACTTGAGCCACCGCAGCTCCAAGAAAACAATACCAGACCCCAGACTTAATTAAGGTGCCTGGCAGCAGGTCCAGGGCTGATAAAAGGATATGCTTCTTTACCCAAATAGTTGATGGAGCTACAGGATGTGACCATGGCTCAAATGCCTTGGAGACCAAAACAAGAACTCAACAATTGTGTGGAGAAGTGGTGTGAAGGAGGAGGCCAGGCCCAGAAACAGATGTTAGCCATAACTACTGTGAGCAGAACCTCCAGGTGCAGAGACAGTATACTAAATAGTAGCAACCAGATATGGAGAATGGGGACAGAGGACAGCTAGTCTCCCTGCCCAGCTACTGCCGCCACCCAGTCCGGCCCCTGAAGGGCCATCTCCTTCCATATCATCACACCCTGCTCTCTGTGCCTCTCCTGTTTAGGTGTAACCGAAGATGGGGCTTTTTTTGGTGAAGGCACCTTACCTTTGGTGCCCGCTTTAGTTTCATGTATGTGTCCAGCTAAAACAAGGCAACCAACTCTAGGTTGAGAAATTCCTGGCGATTTGGGAGGTAGAGCCCAGGGAAGGTCCTCAGCAGGGTATAATGCCATAGAACCCATCCTCCAAAACAGCCCTTTTCTCCAGAGAACTGATTAGTAGTAACTCTGGGAGATCTCCAGGCACCCTTTTAGGCTGCTTAATGTTTCTTCTATACCTTGCTTTCCCCCTTAATAACGCTTATATTTCTGTTGTTATTATTCTATTACATTTGTGTGGGTCGCCGTGTTGGTCTGAAAGCAACAGAACACAGCTTGAGCCCAGCGGCACCTTAAAGACCGACCAAGTTTTATTCAGGGCATGAGCTTTCCCCTGCAAGCATGAAAAAGTCGAACTTCGTTGTTTTCTGTTACATTGTTCCACTGCTGCGGTCACGCACGCTCAACAATCCACTTTCAGTGCACTTTCCAACTGGGTTTTTACCGCGTGAACTGGCGAGATCCAGCTGGAAAGTGCATTGGAAGTGGGTTGTTGAGCGTGCGTGACCGCAGCCTCTGTGGGAGGCCTCAAGCACGCTTCTGAGGGAGCAGCGTAGACGTTCTCCTCCGCCCGAATAAAGACGAGTGTCGTGGCGGGACCGGCCGAGCCCTCCCGGGCCTCTCACCAGCTCGAAGAGGTTGGCGACGCGCCCGCCCGGCTCTTGCCGGGCCTTCCTCCGCCTGGCGCTCGCCCCGTCCTGCCCAGGCCCCGCCGACGGCTGCTGCTGCTGCCGCTTCTCCTCTTCTTCTTCTTCCTCCTCCTCCTCCTCCTCTTCGACCTCCGGCAGCGCCTGCCCGCGCAGCTCCCCCCGTAGCCGCCTCAAGGCCCGCCGCGACATCCCCGGGCTGTAGCAGGCCGGGCCAAAGAGACCAACGGACCGGAAGCCGGAAGGAGGACCCGAAAGGAAGCAACGGCCCTCCTAGGAGACGACTCGTTCCCCTTTGCGCATGCGAGAAGGGCTTTGACGCGCGCTGAGTTCTGCGCGTGCGTACCCTGCCCTCCTGTCTCACGGCGGGCGGAAGGGGATAAGATCGCCGCGGCTCTCATTGCAGGCGTTGCAGTTCTGCGGTCGGGCGCCTGAGGGCGCTGCTGCTTCGCTTGGCGGCGGGCTTCTGTCGCTCGGCGCTTTCCTCTGCCTGCGAGCCCGGAGCCGGTGGAGGTGGCGGCGAGGCGCCCGCATTGCGCCACTCGGGGAGGGGGGGCGAGAGAAGGCAGGCTCCCGGGGTCCAGGGCAGGCCGGGAACCCCTCTCTCTCAGATCTCGCCGGATGAATGTAGAAACAGCAGAGAGATCACGGGGAAGGATGCAAACAACGAAGAAAACAGCCGTGATGTATAATGAAAATATATATATTTAGACTGCTGTTTTGCAGTGAGTAGTATTTCATCAACAAGATGGGTTTAGTAAAGGTAAAGCCAGTCGAATCCGACTCTAGGGTTGCGTGCTCATCTCCGTTTCCAAGCCAAAGAGCCAGCGCTGTCCGAAGACGTTTCCGTGGCCATGTGGCCGGCATGACTAAACGCCAAGGCGCACGGAACGCTGTTACCTTCCCACCGAAGCGGTACCTATTTATCTACTTGCAATTTCTTGCTTTCGAACTGCTAGGTTGGCAGGAGCTGGAACTAGAGACGGGAGCTCACTCCGTCATGCGGCACCCGGGTTACACATCAACAATTCTAATCCCTGAACGTTAACACAAAACATTCTTCCCTCTTCCATGAAACAAATTCTTTACATTTTGATGTGTAAACCAATGTTATTCACGCAGCACACTTAGATAAGTGGTTATGTGAAACGGGAGTATATGCAAATTCCGTTAGTGTCGATGAAATACTACTCATTGCAAAACAGCAGTCTAAATACATATTTTCATTATACATGACCGTTGTTTTCTTCATTGTTTGCACTCCCCAGTGGGGACAAATGAAGACTAAACCGGCAGTTTCCACCAGTCCCCCCCTCCCCACTCCAGACCCACCTCCTGGTCTTCCTCAGGGTCCACTTTCCCCCTCAGGAACAGCATTTTGTGGAGATCGTGGGGGGGGGGGGTTTCATTCCACTGACAAAAATGAAAATGGAGTCTCATCTAACCTACATATGTCAAAAATAGACATGCATTCTGTGTATGTGTTTGTCCCTTCCATCCCCATTATAAGTATAGTTGCCAGCTTTCGGTTGGGAAATACCTGGAGATTTGGTGAGTGGAACCTGGGGAGGGGCCTTAGCAGGGTATGATGCCACAGAGTCCACCCTCCAAAGCAGCCATTTTCTCCAGGAAAGCTGCTCTTTATCAGCTGGAGTTCCACTGTAATAGTGGGAGGTCTCCAGGTGCCCCCTGGCAGTTGGCAACCCTAGCCTCCACTCTTTCATACCTAGGCATACCTGGCTATTTGCATGTGACTCATCCTCTATTCCCAGTAGTCATGTATGGCTGCGAGAGTTGGACTATAAGGAAGGCCAAGCGCCGAAGAATGGATTCTTTTGAACTATGGTGCTGGAGAAGACTCTTGAGAGTCCCTTGGACTGCAAGAAGAACAAATCAGTCGATCCTAAAAGAAATCAACCCTGACTGTTCCCTGGAAGGCCAGATAATGAAACTGAAGCTCAAATACTTTGGCCACCCAATGAGAAGGGAGCACTCACTGGAGAAGACCCTGATGCTGGGAAAGATTGAAGGTCAAAGAAGATGGGGATGGCAAAGGATGAGATGGTTAGACAGTGTCAGCGATGCAACGAACATGAAATTGAGCCAACTTCGGAGGACGGCGGAAGACAGGAGAGCCTGGCGGGAGATTGTCCATGGGGTCGCGAAGAGTCGGACTCGACTGTGCGACTGAACAACAAAACAACATCCTCTACTTATGTTCTGAGGTACACATCTAGGAAGGGGCACGCCGTAGATGTTTCCCTAGCAACCTCTGGGTGCAGTTCCCCAAGACCCCCTCGCCCACCTCCCCTAAGTGGAGCACAACACGTACCCGGGAGGTAAAGGCACAGACCAGCATGACGCAGGCTACGAGGCAAGGCAAGAGGCGCGGACAGGTCGGCTTCAGATTTTATTTACAGTTCTTTACAGTTCAGGCTACTTAGAAAACATTGGCCGGAGGTGCAAGTTCAGGCAGGAGCGGGGGTGGCGGGGGGGGAGATCCCCTCTCCCTCTCTGACGCGGAGTGCAGACATGGCGGTGGTCAGCGACGGCAATCCAGAGGCAGCAGCGCAGCCAAGGCACGCAAGTAGATTGGCACACAGAGCAAGACAAACACCAGACACGGCAACAAGAGGCTCGGCCTGTAGCGGGAGGACCGGCCAGCTTTCTGCCCCTTGGACTGAGCAGCTCAGCCCAGAGCAGTGCACCATGGTGGCCGCCGGGGGACGAAAGCACCCTCTCTTCCAAGGCAGGCCCACAGTTGCATCTGCACCAACAGCTGGCTGGGCCTCCAACGGCACGCAAGCCTCCACCACAGGCAAAGACAGAAGCATCTGCTGCCCCCATGTGGCATCCCAGGGCCCCTCAGAGCTATCACGGAGAGTGGCAGCCTAGGATCTAGGAGCGTCTGGGTCACTGCAGGCAGCTGCCATTTCCAAACTATTACCCCACCACCACCACCACCAGCAGCTTCCTGTCGGCTGGGCTTCTGGCCTGTGGAACAGCCCCGGACAGATTTCTTCTTTCTATGAGGACAGGAGAAGGCTGCGGCCTAGAGATGCGCTGCCCTCTCCTCCGGCAATGAGGAGCCTGGGAAGCCAACTCCAAAATCTGAAACTCCTGCATCGCTCAGCTTTAAAATGACGTCTCTGGCCTCCGGGGCCCTTTTGGAAGACGGCCGGGTTCTCTGAAAGTGGCCGCCAGGGGAACGAAAGAAGCAGGGCACGGCCTACGATGCCTCCGTGAGCCACTTCCAGAAAGCACACTGGCAGACCCAGCCTGCCTCTTGCACCCACCCAGACGGAGGGCAAGATGCCTGCCTGAGGGATCCATCCAAACTCTCACACACACCCTTCAGGCGCCGGGGCAACGGCAGCCCCTTTCGGCCTCTTCTCCCCAAAGGGGGGGAGGGGGAAGCATGCCCAGCCCAGCGCCAGGACCACACTCACTGCCCCAGCTGTAACTCTGGCCCCCGGCCTGTGCCCCCCCCCAGTGTCACTTTCTCCCCTGCCCCGTGTCCTCCCCCGAGCCAGAAATGCTCTCTAAACACTTCAACAAAACAATCAGGCATTTTATTATTTGCTGGGTTAGGAAAACACGGCAGGAGGACAGGGAAGAGAGACCCCCCCCACCTCCGCTTGGCACCACCTTAAATAAAAAGAGGGCAGGCAAGGACGGTCTGAAGGCATGTCTTTAAAAACTCCCCCTTCTCTCCCCGCTGTGGGAAGAAAGAAAGATGGAGGAATCAAGACACCGCAGGAGAAGGAAAGCCGAAGCCAAGGGGAGATCGGCTCCAGGAGACGGATGGGCAGGCAGCTGAAGGGGCCGCTGCTCTCTCAAGCTCAGGAGGCACGCAGACAGGGGCAGGCCCTTCCGCCCAGCTGGGTCTGGGGGAGACCCCCTCCAGACGAGCCAGCGAGGTGGGTCAGGGCGGCCGGAAGGGGAGTCACAGCCCGACCCCTGCTCACCAGCTCTCCAAGGGAGGGCCGAAGGGCCACTCAGCCAAGTTGTCCCAAGGGAGGGCCGAAGGGCCACTCAGCCTCGCAGGCAAGGAAGTGCCAGTCCAAACACGGCCCAAAGAGGGGGGCCCCCCCCAACATATGCATCTATGTACACGCTCAGGCAGCAGGCGCTCATGGCGGGGACGAGGCAGTCAGCTGCGTGGACATGCAGCAGGGCAGGGAGTGAGTCTCCAGAAGCCCCAAGGACAGGCCCTCCGACAGAGAGACGGTGTCTTCCTCACTGGTGCAAACACCAAGAGAGAGTCCAACCCAGTCAGAAGTGGAGTCGGGGGAGGGGGCACAGCGGTGGAGCGTGTGTGCGTGTTCCGGGAGCCGAGCCGGCTAGCTGGAGGGGATGTAGAGGGACTGCGTCTTGCGGCTCCGGCAGGGCGTTCTGTTCAGGATGTCCATGCTCTTGCGGCTGGAGCTGACCACGTCGGTGACGAAGCCCGAGCAGTCACTGCACACGTCCTTGAGCACGGAGCCGTGTGCGTAGATGATGGGGAACTCCTCCTCCACGCTGCGCCAGCGCGTGCCCTGCAAGGAGCTGCAAGGAAGGGAGCGCCAGACAGGGCGGGTCAGAAACGCCACCGGGCCCAGCAGAGCCACCGTCCGCCCAATGGGCAGGAGGAGTGCCACTCACCAAAATGCCTCCCTCCTCCGATATGGGGGTGCCTTGGCCCCCAAGGAGCCCGGCAAGGTCTCAAAGCCCAAGGCGAAGACGGGGATGTGGGCAAGCTTCTTCAAAGGCATCTTGATCTAGAAAGAGAGGAAACGGCCTTCACTGGCGCATGGTGACCAGCCAGCAGCCCAAGGACCAAAGGGCCGTGGCGCACCAGGGCCACTCCGTGCCCAGCTCCTCACTAAACGGCATGGAGACGTTCTCTGCAGACCTTCGGCAGGTGCATGCGCCTCCGCCCAACCCCCAGGGAGTGCAGTGCCTCTGGAGCCACCAGTTGGTGGGGGCCGTTCCCTTCAGCATCCTAACGCTGCTGCGCACAATCGGGGGAGACCACAGGACACTCCCCCCCCAGGAGGGACTCTCACCTTCAGGCTGCAGGAGCTGCAGACAGACCTGGAGGCAGAGAGAAAGCACCTGGGTCAGCAAGCAGCTCCCCACCCACCCTGCACCCAGCGGCAGCCCCCCCGCTGACCTCCAGGCCCCCTCCCCCGCTTCACTCACCTTTTGCAAAAGAGGCAGACGGGGGGCCAGGAGAAAAGGGCAAACTTGGTCCTGCAGCAGCAACAGATCTAAAGGGGGGGGGGAGATTGGGAAAAAACACCCCTAAGCCTCCAGCAGGGCTCCTGGAAGGCCCCCGGAGGCCCCGGAAGCAGCTCTTGCCCAAGAGGGCCGCCCCCCCCCAAGCACAGCCCCCCCTCACCTTCCCTTTCTTCAGGCTGCTGTAGAGCTCCTTGCTGTGCAGGAACTTCTCCATCTCCGCCTTCACCAGCACCCGTCGCACGTTGATCATCTCGTCCACGGTGAGCGCCAGGCTCTCCACCGGGTGGCTGAACTCCTGCTGCAGAGCACAGAAACACTGGGCGGCTGGCTGCAGGGTGCGCACACGCAGGGCACAGCCCTGAGGAAGGCTGGGTGGCCTCTTCCAGCTAAATAAAGCCCCCCCCCCACGCCCACAAGGGCCTCGGACGGCTCTCCTCCTGTCTATGAGAGGTGGGAGCAGCTGCGGAGGCCAGAGGCCTTGGGATTACTGGGGCATCGTGGAGGCCTTTGCCAGAAAAGGAATCTCGGCTTGAAGGAACAAGGGCAGGGAACGATTTACATTCTCTCTTTTGATTTCGAATGCATTTAATCATTTTAGGTAATCGATGTGATGATTTTACGTGGGGGGGAGTTGCAGGATGTGAATGCATATTTGGTCCTTTAGTCCCATTTATGAGGTCCGAGATGAGGGAAGGAGTCGGAAGACCCACCCACTGACTGTGCATGAAGCGGCTTTGTATGGAATCAGACCTGGCAGCGGCTCTCCAGGCAGAGGTCTTTCACACACGTCCCGATCCCCTTATCTGGCAATGCCAAACATTGAACCCGGAACAGTCTGCAGGCCAAGCAGAGGCTCTGCCACTGAGCCACAGCCCCTCCCCAGTATGAATACCGGAAGCTGCCAGTTTGGTGTAGTGGTTAAGTGTGTGGCCTCTGATCTGGGAGAACCGGGTTTGATTCCCCACTCCTCCACTTGCACCTGCTGATGTGACCTTGGGTCAGTCACAAGCTCTGGCACAGCTGTCCTTGAAAAAGAGCTGTTTGTGTCAGAGCTCTCTCAGCCTCACCCACCTCACAGGGTGTCTGTTGTGGGGAGGGGAAGGGAGAGGAGTTTGTAAGCCGCTCCAAGTGAAGGGCGGGGTATAAATCCAATCTCCTCCTCCTCCTTCTACTGAATCTCACCCTCGGTCCATCAAGCTCAGTCTTGTCTACTCAGACTGGCAGCCGCTCTCCAGGGTCTCGGGCAGAAAAAGGTCCTTCATATCATCTACTGCTGTGTCTGGTGCCTTTAACTGGAGATGCTGCTGGGGACTGAACCGGGGACCTTCTGCATGCCAAGCAGAGGCTCATTCACGGAGCCACAGCCCCTCCCCATTATAACCTCCCATGCTGTCCCCTCCACAAGGTTTTCTCCTGAGTTGCAAGAGGGCTGCTTTTTGCACACTCCCACTCTGGAACAGGGGAGGCGACTTCCCGCCCGACAAGTTGACCCTGGGCGAGAGTCCCACCCTCTGGCCTGCCACGCCCACCGCCCTTCCTCTCGCATCAGACACTCACCAGCCACAAATGTTTCACGTTGGCCTCTGGGGCGGGGCCACAGCCCGCTTCCGACTTCTCATCCACGGCGCTGAGGACGCCCTGGCCGGAGGGCAAGGCACTGGTGCCACCGTAGGGGCCCTGGTGGTAACTGGCTGGAACGGAACCTGGGAGAAAAGAGCAGTAGGAAGGCGGGTGGAGTCAGGACCTCACGGGGAAAGCAGCAGGAGCAGGGAGAGGGCCCCCCGGCCCGGCCCAAACTCCGCCCGTACGCATGACCGCTGGAGGCCCCCCGTTCAGCCACTGTCCGGTTGCTGCTTCAGGGCCAGAGCGGGGATGCCCTGAAGATGCTAGTTGGGTAGTGTGGACATCCAAGAGCATCAGAAGAGCCCCTCCTGGATCAGACCCTGGTTCAGCATCCGGTCTCACACTTGTGACCCAGCAGTTCCTCTGGATGTCCAGGAACAAGGAACAGAGGCTGAGGTCACACACAATAAAGAATCCCCTTTCAATGCACTTCCCAACTGGGTTTTACTGTGTGAACTGGCAAGATCCAATCGGAAAGTGGATTGAAAGTGGATTATTTAGTATGTGTGACCACAGCCTGAGGCCTCCCCCAGTGTCTGGCACTGGCATTCACAGGGTGACTGCCTCTGGATGTGGAGGTTCCTTTTAGTCCCTAGGCCTCAGAGCTGCAGTTAGGCAGAGAACATGTTTGCAGCCAGGGTAGTGGAAGGCGCTGTCAAGTCACAGCTGATTTATGGCGACCCCTGGTGGGGTTTCCAAGGCACGAGACGTTCAGATGCCTGCCTCCAAGTCACGACCACTGTTCCCTCTAAGCTGAGTTAGTGTGAGCTAGCTCACAGTTTTTTAGCTTCCGGCTCACACATTTTTGTCTTCGCTCAGGAAGGGATGGCTCCAGAGCAAACTAATTGATGCAGCAGCCAAATCACTTGCTCACAACTTTAATGCCAGGAGCTCACAAAGTAGAATTTTTGCTCACAAGACTCCACAGCTTAGAGGGAACATTGGTCACGACCCTGGTATTCCTTGGTGGCCTCCCATCCAAATACCAGAGCCAGGGCCGACCCTGCTTAGTTTCCGAGATCTCATGTGACTGGGCTGCCCTGGGCTCTCCATGTCAGGGCAGCCGTAGTGTTGGGTATAACAAGTTTAAAACACTTCAGTATTTACAGGGTTAATGTTGTTTGTCATAGTCAACAGGAAGTTGTAGTGCAGGGGGTTGGACTAGATGACCTGCAAGATCCCTTCCAACTCAAACATTCTATGATTCTATGAAGTCACACGTTTGTTTGTAACCAATCTGTTTACACAATAGAATGCCTGGGAATTTTGTAAGAACCTTAGCTATCTGATTGGAAAACAATGTATCAGGTGTTTAACATACTGGGTTTCTCCTTTCTGCTCTTTTGTCTTGCTGGAGAAGGAGAAGCCATTCCTGTTTTATCTCTCTAGCTGTAAGGATGTAGCAATTTAGTTCTGTTGTTATTTTTTTATCCATGTACCTTTCCCCCATGTTAGATTTATAGTAAACTTTTATATTTTGCATACACATAGACTCAGTCTGGAGCTGCGGTGGCTCAAGTGGCTAAGACGCTGAACTGCAGGCTGTGGAAGGTTGGTAGTTCAGCAGTTCGAGATCCGAGTGTGCCGCATGACGGAGTGAGCTCCCGTCTCTAGTTCCAGCTCCTGCCAACCTGGCAGTTCGAAAGCAAGAAATTGCAAGTAGATAAATAGGGACCACTTCAGTGGGAAGGTCACAGCATTCCGTGCCCCTTGGTGTTTAGTCATGCCGGCCATATGACCACGGGAATGTCTTCGGACAGCGCTGGCTCTTCGGCTTTGAAACGGAGATGAGCACCGCAACCCTAGAGTTGGATTCGGCTGACTTTCGAGCAAGGGAACCTTTACCTTTTTAGACTCAGTCTCTCAATCTTTACTCTCCTGATTCTAATGATTGTTACTCTGCTTAAATACATTTTTTACCAAAGAATCCCAACATGTAGCAACTCAAAAAGGCCTCGCTTGAGTGCTGAATCCAAGCCGGTCTGGCCCTGTGAGCTGCCTGCAGGGGGGGGGGTGGAGATGGGACATGCCGAGCCACAGGCTGAGTGACCAGGAGGCCGGTCAGCGAAAGACACAGAATTCCCCCCCAGCCCTGCAAAGGACTTCCCTTTAGGTGGTGAAGCAGCCAGTGCCGCTCTTCTGGGCTCCCGTGCCAAGGAGAAGGATGCATCCCCCCCCCCGGTGGCGCCTTGCAGGGAGAAGGGTAGGACCCAGTCCTAGAAAAAGGCCAGGCCGGCCCACCCAGATACTCCTGCCCAGAGGAGATGAAGTCCCCCCCCCGCCTCCCCTCTTGGTCCCTCGCAAGCAACCCATACGCTGTGCCCAGACGTTCCTTCCATAATTTGGCACCAAGCAAGTTTCCGACTGCCAAAGGGGACACAAGGGGTGGAATCCCCCCTCTGTCAGAGGGCTGCCGGCCCGGGAAGAAGGGGTGGGGTGGGGTGGGGGGGAGAAACACTTGCCCTCCTTTTCCATGCAGCCGGTCCATGCAGGGCTGGGGGTACCTGAGCGGGGCCTTGGCTCCAACCCGCTGCCTCCCAGGCTCTCCAAGTCCAGTTCGGTGCTGCCGCCACTGCCACCACTCTGGAACTGAGCCAAGTCCTGCTCGGAAAAGGAGCGGTCCCGCTTCAGCGGCATCAAGGGGCCTGGGTCCTCCACCCCTTCCGTGCTGGGAGAATCTTCCTCCTGCAGGAGACAGCGGGAGATGGAAGCCCTCGGCTGAAGGCACCCCTTCTGGCCACAGGGTATCTCTCCCCCCACCCCCGCAAGCCAGCCAGCGCACGGTGCTGCAAAGGAAGTGGAACCACTGCTGTCCTTCGAGCGCGCGCACCACACCATGGTATTTGGGAGCAAGAAAGGCCTGGGGGTGGGATTGGAGGGCGGGGGGCGGGTCAAGGGCTGAAGCGCCCTCCTCCCCCATGGAGGGGCAAGAAGTGTGAATAGTTTAGGGTTGCCAGGTGTGGAGTGAAAAATACCTGTAGACTTTGGGGGTTGAGCCAGGAGAGGGCGGGGTTTGGGGAGGGGCCTCAGCCTGGTCCAATGCCGTAGAGTCCACCCTCCAAAGCAGCCATCTTCTCCAGGGGAGCTGATCTCTGTCAGCTGGAGATCAGTTGTCAAAGCGGGAGATTCCCAGGCCCCACCTGGAGGCTGCCAATCCTAGAATAGCTCTAGGGCCAAGATTCAGGAGGGCGAGAGAAAGCAGGGCCCCCCTCCCAGCTCTTACTTCCGAAATGTTCATCTCCTCCATCTCGGCCAGCGTGGGCGCCTTCAGCAAGACCCTCGGCCTCGGGCACTGAGGTGGGGCGCTGCTGGAGTTGGAGACAGAGAGGTTGATGCAGGAGGTGGACTTGAGGTCGCTGGGACAGGCGTTCAGGAGGCAGGGCAGAGAGCCAAAGCCTGCAAGAAGAGGAGAGAGGTGGGGGGGGGAGCTGGAGGGGACGAGGGGACACGCACCCCTGCCTGCCCTCCACACAGAGCCAGGGAGGCCAGGAGATTGTTCCCCGGGCACAAGAGATGAGCACTATCCTGGCACACACACATTGCTGAAATCTTGTCTTCCAGCAGTCTTGACAGTTGTTGTTTCCAGGAAGGGGAATTCTCTCCCTCAAGGGTGGATGTGGAATTGCAGCTCAAACCTCACCTCTGCCATAAGGCAAAACACAGACTCGACACCCCCCCCCCCGCTGCAGTACGGGGGGGATAACAATAATAGTGTGGACCTACCTAGCAAGGGTGTTGTAAGGATGCCCACACAACACAAGGTATGTGAAGTGCTTCGAACCCTCAAGTGCTCCTTGCTTGGCCTTCAGCAGGCCTTTGGTTTTGCTCCGTGATTCTGGGATGTCGGTTTGGACCTGGGGTGGGCGGCTGCCAGAGTTTGCCCCCCCCCCAACCCAGGTGAGGAGAGCTCTTCTTGGGAGGGTCTCCTGAGGCTTTACCTTTCTGGGACTGCACCGGCCGAAGCTTCCTCTCTTGCTTGATCTCCTCGAGAATCTTCTCATGGAGCGTCCGCTGCTTCTGGGGAATCGGGCGCAGCCTCCGCTCGGAAGCCTGCAGGGGGGGTGGAAGGCCACACTCAGGACAGGCAGAGGGAGCCGGAGGGAGACTTCCATCTCCCCCGGGAACAAGGCCTTGGCGAGGCTGGATCTCCCCGCAGCCTCCGCTCGGAAGCCTGCAGGGGGGTGGAAGGCCACGCTCAGGACAGGCAGAGGAAGCCGGAGGAAGACTTCCATCTCCCCCAGGAACAAGGCCTTGGCGAGGCTGGATCCCGCGAGGGAAGGGAGTCTGGGTGGCCCCACCCACAAGCTCAGGGGTCGGGGTTTGAGGCATCTCTCTCTCTCCTTTAAATTCTGTGCCAAGCTAATCTGAAGGGAGGGGGGGAGAGACTTTTTGCCCAGAATGCCCCCCCTTACCTGTCTCAAGGGGGGCCGGGACCGAATGAAGTCCAGGATAAGCTCATGAGCGTTCTTCTTCACTTTGGGAGGAATCTTGCCGTCCACCTGTTGTATGCACAGTTTATGAAACACTGTTATAAACTCTTGCACTCTGCCACTGACTAACACTGACTCCCCAGAAGCACCGAATGAAGTCCAGGATAAGCTCATGAGCATTCTTCTTCACTTTGGGAGGAATCTTGCCATCCACCTGTTGTACGCACAGTTTATGAAACACTGTTATACACTCTTGCACTCTGCCACTGACTAACACGTGGCCTTATTAGGTACACCGCACTATCTATGTGAAGTGCCATCTATGATTCTAACCACACAAACAGAAATCAATCATGAACATATATTCAGATACTAACTTTGGTTCATTGATGGCTATTGCTTAAAAGCATGCTGGGAGAATAAAATTGCTAATGTTATTCTGCCAAGGATTGTGACCTTGGCTGCTGGCTGCAACTGTGCATGTTTCTGGTGTTGGTTAGCCTGGTTAAATGGAGAACAATAATACCCTATAACTATGTCCGCTAATATTGATATGTTTAGAGCTTCATGGCCTAAGAAGAAGCATCTATTGTTTAGCTTAGGGGGAAAGGACTTCGCTTGATAAGACCCAACCCACAGATCTTAGCACAATTAGAAATGTGTGATGAAATGGAACCGATAATTATGCTTTTGTTTGCTTATATCATATTGAGTATAACATGCTATGTCACCCTTTGTAACACTCGAAGAGTCTGTTGGGTATTCAGGGGTTCCAGACCTTGATCTCTGTACTCTTCCTTTATTAATTAATAAATATTTTAAGCTTCTTCTCTACAGGACTGTTTTCGTGTGTTTCTCAAATTGGGTTGGACAAACACAGCCAGAGACAGAATTCCTGTCTAACACACATGAGGAACATCCACCAATCAGAAGAACTCCCAAGCTGACCGCTGACCCCAGAGCAGCGGACCAGCAAGGCTGACCACAGGGAGGGGGGGCGAGAAAGGGGGCTACTCTGCTCACCATGACTTTGCGGAGCTTGTAGTTGCGAGCCCGGATGTCCTGCATGAGCATCTCAAAGGGGGTCAGCTGGTACTCGGTGGGCAGTGGGTTGAACTGCTTCTCCTGGACCTTCTTGAGCTTGACCCCGTGCCGAAGCTCCCTCATCAGCTGGACCCAGAGGCGAGCCTGCAAGAGCAACAGCCAGAGAGAGTCAGCGGGGCTTGCCGCAGGATCTGGCCCTCTTGCTCTCATGGACAGCTCTGGCCTTTGCTGCTGAGGATGCATGGCCAGTGCTCACCCCCCTGAACCCTGGCCTCCCCACCCCCAGGCCTCCCCGAGTCAGGAAAGCCACAGGTCACTCTTGCAACAGAGGAAGCAGGAAGTGCTCCTTCAGCCCCCTCTGCCCCACCCTCCCATGCACACCCCCTGCGTTCCCCCTTCTTCTAAGCAAGAGGGAGCCAGGCTGGTGGCTGAACGCAGGTGCCTCTTCAGCTGGGGCAACAAAGACAGCAGACCCCTCCAGCCGGCCGGCCCGGAGCCTCTTAGCAGAGGCAGAGCAGCGAGGCTGAGCGACAGGCACGGGACAGCCCACCCTCCGCCGGGCCAGCTCTGTACCCAGTCCGTGTTCTGCAGGTTGTCCAGATCCGCTGCCGATTGGTCCTTCCGCTCATCTTCCTCCTCCTTCAGCTTCGTCAGCATCTGCGCCGCAACCCGAGGAGACAGTTTAGTTTGCCCAGCCATGGTCTCAAATAACAAAACAATGCAGCACACAATACAAAACGGCAAGGAACAGCAACACAACCGTGTGCTGAAATACCCGCAAGAGTAAATATACAAAAAGAGACTTCAGCACAGTGAAACACATATGTAATCACTATCAGCCATAAATCTGTACATAAAATGCATCATAGGAAATATAGAAGTCTACAGAATGCATCAAGTCCAAAGTAGATATCCAACACTTTTCCTAGGTAGTATATACAGTGTTTCAGAATACAATAATACCTTTTAACAATATAGCTAAATAAATCCCAACATTGCACAAAAATCATATTAAATACAAATGATCACTGTTATATACAGAGTCTCATACATCTTATCCACAATAGAAAGTCTCATTCCAATTTCTTTACAAGACAATATTGTTCAGTTTCTCTGTAAAAGAGAATAACTCCTTAGAATAAAGAATTTTTAGCACAATATGACACAATATATGGACCACAAAACCACCAATATATACTCACTTATGGGCCAGGTCTCCTAAACTTGAAAGTGCACCTCTCAAGGTTGCTACTGTGTAGAACAGGACCAAAAATGCCTCAGAGTATTCAGCCTGCTAGGCCTGCTTTATGAGTTACATTAAGTGCAGCGGGTTGTATCCTGCTGAGCTTTAAAGTTGCAGAACCTCCTATTGCATAAATACTTTAGCAATAACCAGAGGTCATTTCGGGGGGGATCGCGGGGGATCGCAGTTCCCCCGGGTGAGGTACGGGGGGCGGGGCACATGACGAAGCCCCGCCCCCTGATTCCGGCTGCCCCGCTTCCGGCCCTCATTCAGCCAGGAGGAGGCAGGAGAAGAGGGAGGGTAAGTTGCTTCCTCCCTGCCTCTCCCCACCCCTGCCTGCCTGGGGCCAGGGAGGGCCTTCGCGGGGCTTCCTTGCACTCCCGCCGGCCTTGCAGGTCCACCGCCGGGCCCCTCATGGGGCTCGGCAGTGGAGCTGCAAGGCCGGCGGCGGTGGCCGGGACCATAGGCGGCGGGGTGTGTGGCCTTATGACACACTTCCGGTGATGTCAGGGTGTGTGGCCTTATGACACACTTCCGGTGATGTCAGAGGGTGTGGCATATGCTAATGAGTTATGCTAATGAGTTCCCCCAAGCTCTTTTTCTACGAAACGACCCCTGGCAATAACACTGTATACTACCTTTTAACTACCTTCGGCTGTTAGAAGTTTATTTGTGCTTTGGGACATCCTCTGCCTTTTTCGTGGACTTTGAGGTCTTCTGGACACTATTATATTCAAAGGATATAGATGAGTCTCTTGTTGGATATTTTCCACTATCATCAAATTGTATTCTGAACTTGTAAACAGTGTTTTTGAATGGTGACCACCAATTCTATTTTATTTTCAATTTATTGTTATTGTATTGCAATAGACTGATGTCTACTGTTTTCTTGTGGAAGTGGTGTGTCTTTTGATGGTCCACCCTTGCAGTTTATAGTTTTGCATACGGACAACGTCCTGGCAAGGGAGGCGGGCCAAGAGCCCCTGGCTGGCACTGCCCCTGGCCTGCCATGTGGCCCCATTCCTTTCTTCTCCGAGCCCCAAGTGGCTTCTTGGCCTCACTCTTCCCAGTTGAAGCCAAACACTAGAGCACACCCAGCCTTGGGAAGATATGGCTTATAGGGTGAAAGACACCCGCCAAGTTCTGTGCAAGTGGTTTGTATCACCAAAGGCTTCCAAGCGAGAGGCCAGATAGTGCGGAGGGGCTGTACAGGCACCAGGCCCCTGCCAATATGGGTCTGGAGGCCAAAGGGACTAGCCTCCTTTGTATCAGTTGCAGCGAGGGTCCACCTCTCCATTGCGTCCTCAAGGCTGCAGGCATCTGCAAGCCCTCTAACAGTCCAACCGGTCATGGAAAGGGCTGTAATTATTTCCTCCCCCCATAACTAGAGAGCAACCCTTGTGAAGCACTCAAACCCAGCAAAGAACTTGTCCTTCTGCAAAAGGGCAAGTCTGGCCAAAAGGACACCCTCCCTCTGGAAAGAGGGTAATTGGGGGGGATAGATTCTCCCTGAAATCTTTTCCTACAAAAAACTGCTTTTCTCTATAGAAATGCTTGGGTGGAGCATTTTAACACACCTGAATGCACACGACACTGCCTTCTACTGAATCAGACCATCGGTCTACCAAAGGCAGTCTGGTCTACTCAGACTGGCAGCGGCTCTCCAGGGACTCAGGCAGGAAAGCATCTTTCACGTCACCCACTGCCTGGCTTTTTTGACTGGAGATGCTGCCGGGGATTGGGCCTGGGGCCTTCTGGAAGCCAAGCAGAGGCTCGGCCACTAAGCCTCGGCTCCTTCCCAGTATGAAGGCAGGAAGCTGCCTTCTACTGAATCAGACCATTGGTCAATACTGTCCACTCAGACTGGCAGTGGCGCTCCAGGGTCTCGGACAGAAAAGGGTCTTTTACAGGGCTTATTTTGTAGAAAGAGCCCAGCAGTTTTTTAGCATAATAGGTCACACCCAACAGGAGAAACTCGTTAGCATATTAGGCCACACCCCATGACACCACAGCTCATTAGCACATTAGGTCCCATCCCCATGCCTTCCCTTGGCTTGCCCAGGCAAGCCCACTGTTGGACAGGCCGGGGAAGGCACGAGGAGGAGGCATTTAAATGCCTCCCCGATCCTTCCAGGGCCCCCCCGGCCGGCCCGCCTCAGAGTTGCTGGGGGGGGTCGCTCTCCAGGCCTTCCCTCTGTAGCCACACACACACAGGTTTTGGCTGTAGTGTGTGCGGCCAACTCTGAAGCCAGCCAGAACTCCGTTCCTCTGCGTTCCTGCCCCAAAATAGCCCTGTATCACCTCTTGCCTGGAGAGGCCAGGGATCGAACCTGGGACCGTTTCCATGCCAAGCAGAGGCTCTTCCAGGAAGCCACAACCCCTCCCCCGTTCCTCACCAGCCTCCAGAACTAGCCAAAGGGGTTCCCTCCCAAAGGCCGGGGGTTCCACCACTGCTTTCCTGCCTCTCCTCCCACCCTTTATCTTGGACAAGCTCACGGAGCCTTTGCAACCCGAGAGGCAGGAACTGCAAGGGATGCTCTGTATTCTTGGTGCTTGGGGGGCCGCGCAGGGCTCTACTGGTAGCAGGAGCTCCTTTGCATATTAGGCCACACACCCCTAGTGTAGCCAATCCTCCAAGAGCTTACAGAGCTCTTCTTACTGGGGCTACTGTAAGCTCTTGGAGGATTGGCT
>NW_015163100.1:831650-844352 GCF_001447785.1 Gekko japonicus | reverse complement strand
AGTGTTCCCTCTAAGCTGAGTTAGAGTGAGCTAACTCACAGTTCGTTAGCCTCTGGCTCACACATTTTTTGTCTTAGCCCAGGAAGGATGGGGCTCCAGAGCAGACTAATGTATGCAGTAGCCAAAATTGCTCACTCACAACTTCAGTGCCAGGAGCTCCCAAAGTGGAACTTTTGCTCACAAGACTCCACAGCTTAGAGGGAGCATTGGTCAGGGCTACCCCCCCCAGGCTGGCTGCCGCTAGAGAGGAGAAGCAACTGCTCAGCTCCCCCCCCCACACGCACACACCCTGCTCCTGGCACACAAACATCTGGCCTGCATCCAGATCCAGCCACCAGGGGCAGGCCATGAGGCGCCCTCCCTGCAGCTCCACTGCAGTCAGAGGAAGGACGGCCGTCTCTTGGAGGCCTGCCAGGGTCCAGGCCCAATGCATTGCCCAGAAGCATTGCAAGCTGTTGCCAGATCAGCATTCAGTGAGCATCGGGCTATTTGCTCCAGCAGAGCGAGCTCCCTGCTGGGCATTTTGCAGGCCTTGTGGCACAATCGCTGGGCATCGACCCCCCCACCCCCTCCACAAGGCCTGCTCCAAGCTGTCAGGATCTGCCTTGCTGGCGAGACAGGAGGCTGAGCAATAAACAACGTTTATCCTCTGGGCAGCAGCAGAGGGGGGAATTCATTTTGGTCCCACAGCCAGAGGCCTGTTCTGCAACCCATTACAGCAGTCACTGCACCGCTTTCTTCCCTGCCTGGATCAACCACCTGCCAATCCCAAAGGATGCCCTGGCACCTCCATTTTGCAGTGGCCCCCAAGGCCTGCCCTTGGCGGCTGGGCGGCCTGGCAGACAGACACAGGATGCAGAACGCTGCCTCTTTAGTGACAGAAGTAGCAGCCGCTGCAGGGAGCCCCCCCCCCGGCCGATGGATGGCTCCCCCCCCAAGCCTGCAACCATGCTGCTCCAAGGGTCTCCTCCACTCCTGTGGCTCAACCCCTCCTGGGGAGCAAAGACAGCAGAGGAGGCTTCCCCCCAGATGGGGACAAGCCAGGAGCAACGTGGCCGGGCAGCACTCACCTCCTTGGCCTCACGGATCTTGGCCAGAAAGGCCTTCAGCTCCACTGTCTCCAGGAAGAGGGCCCTGCAGACCGCCTGGTAGTGGGCTTGGGCCTCCTGGGGGTGGGTGAGGCGCGCCGCACAGAGCCGCATGGCTTGGCTGAAGGTGCGCACCGCTCGCAGGTGGCCCCCCTCCACCGCCTCCTCCTCTTCCTCCTGCCCCTCGTAGCCCTCGTCGGCCGTTCCGCAGCCGCTGTCCTCGGAGTCGCTGTTGGCCATCAGGTCGATGAGGTGCTCCAGCTGGGGGCTCAGCTCTCGCTCCTCGTTCTCATCCAGGCCCCAATCCAGCGCTCGGTAGATGGCGAAGCCCAGAGACTGCACCATCTGCAAGCCGGAAAGCAGAGTGTACAGGAGACTGGCACACACACTCCACCGGCACCACACTCGGAGGGCCAGCTGTTGGGTATTACAAGTTAAAATTACACTCAGTGTATCTGGGGTTAAATGATTGTTTGTGTTGCTCACAGGAAGTCACATGTGTTTCATGTAGCCAATGCTTGTTAGATGTAAGAAGCCCGGGAAAATTCTCCCTGATCTAGGAGTTTGATTGGAGTGTTGGGGGGGGGGGTCAACAGTGGGAGGGGCTTCTAGTGTCCCGGCCCCACTGCTGGACCTCCTGAGGGCACATGGTATTTCTGGCCGCTGTGTGACACAGAGTGTTGGACTGGATGGGCCTTTGGCCTGATCCAACATTGGCGTCTCTTATGTTCTTATGTTCTTAAAGCAGAGTGTACAGGAGACTGGCACACACACACCACCGGCACCACACTCGGAGGGCCAGCCTTCTCCCACTGTGGCACTCCCGGTGGCGGCTCCAGTTCTGGCACCACGTCGTCCAGAAAGAAACTGGCCAGATCAGTGTGTGCTCACCCACTGAGGAGGACAACTCCAACTTCTGTTCTCGCTCCAGCAGTCTTTGAGTTATATACTGCTAATTGGAGTTTGTGCCCTCTGCTGGGTTCTCAGTACTTATTTAAAACAACAACAACAAAATCACTTCTTAAACTTTATTATTGATTATTTCAGCACTGCAGCATTACTATCTTCACATTTATATTGATGCTTTTGCGGTTGTAACCGTGGCTGGCCCCCCTGGAAAAACCCCAGGCTGAAAAGCAGCCATGAAACCCCGGCTCCTCCCGGAGCCATGGGGGGGGGGGCTCTTGCGCCCCTCCCTCCCGCTTGCACTGCGGCTCCATTATCTGGAGGCCGAGGAGAACACGAGCCCCTCCCCAGGGAATAGAGTGAAGCAGACAGGCCAGGAAGGGCCTCCAGACAGACACAGAAGCGGCTCTGTTCCCTCGCCTCCTCGGCCTGGGGGAAAGTGGGGGGGGGGATGGATCCGTAGGGGGAAAACACAGATGTGGATCTCAGGCCAAACGGGGGGCTGGGGGGGGGGCTATCAGAAGACCTGATCTTTGCTCTTGATCAGATCCCAGAACTGGCTAAACAAGGGTGGCACAGCAGCACCTGCCAACGGGCTGTGCCAACCGTCCCGCTCTGCCTGGTTCTCAGCCGTCCCAGACCTGTGGGAAGAAGCAGGGAGCTCACAACACCCTCCCCCCCCCAACTGCAATATTGCTGCTTCATCTGGCAGTCAGCCAGGGAGGACTATATGCAATACCTCCTGGTAAAATGAGGAGCCAGAGCATTTGAGAATTACCCACTGGTAGACTGCCGACCCCGGCCGGGTTCCACCTGGAAGAAAGACACTGAGGCTAGTGTTCCCTCTAAGCTGAGTGAGTGTGAGCTTGCTCACCATATTTTAGCCTCTGGCTCGCACATTTTTGCCTTCGCTCAGGAAGGAGGGCTCCAGAGCAGACTAATTGATGCAGCAGCCCAATGGCTCGCTCACAGCTACAATGCCAGTGGCTCACCAAGTGGAATTTTTGCTCACAAGACTCCGCAGCTTAGAGGGAGCCTTGATTGAAGCCAGGCCATTCAGTGACTGTTTCAGGCAAAGACCCGCTGGGGGTGGGGGTGCTGTGCGTCCAGAGAAAGTCATGCTGAGCCATCGCAGGGGTCCACGAGGGCTTGGGCTGCTCCCGTTCAGGACAGGTAGAAGCTCTCTGCTCTTGTCCACTAATCCCATAAAGCTCTGCCACCACCTGATTGGCTGAGAAGAGGAAAGAGGAAAGTCTCTTTCCGGGGTTTCTAAGGAAGACCTTCAAAGGGGGGGGGGCGTTCTGGCTGAAATGGTTGGATTTTTTTTAAACGAAGTCTAGAGAATTGGCAGGTAGGGATGCCAGCCTCCAGGTGGGACCTGGGGATCCCCTGGAATTACAGCTCGTGCCCAGATGATAGAGATCAGTTCCCCGGAGAGAAAACTGATGATTTGGGGGGCGGGCTCTGTGCCCTTGCACCCCACTGCCCTCCCCAGGCTCTGCCCCCAAGTCTCCTAAACAGATTCCTGACCTGGATCTCTGGCACCCCTACCTGCTCCCACCCCTTGCCGGTGGCCAGGGGGGACCTGGCGACCCTAGAGGGCAGGTGATGCAGGGGCCATTCTGCTCTCACCCCTCACCCCTTCAGTGGCCTACCTGTGCTTCAGCCGAAGGCGTCAAGGTCAGCGGGAGCTCTGCAAGAGGAAAACAACGTCACCAACATGCGGACTCCCCCCTCCCCCCGGGATGCCAATCAGGCCATGTTAACCCACCCAAAGCCCAGCCAGGGCCCAGAGTCCACCGGGCAGGGCCGCAAAGGTCCAATCCTGCCAAAAGGGGCCCGGCCCCTGTCCCCTGGGGCCACAGAGCAGGCAGAGGGAAGGAGGGAGGGAGGGAGGGCACGGCAGACACCCATCAGGAGAGGGAGGGCAGCCAGCAGGAAGTCTTTGCAAAGTCCTGTCCTCTCCAAGACCCACTCCAGGCATTTGCTGGCCCAGCAGGAGCCCCCGCATAGGTCACACAGAGCCCACTTCCTCCTCATCGTCACAGAGCATGCCACAGACTGGCCCAGGCTGAAAACACCTTCTGTCCTGTGTCCCCTCTAAGCTGAGTTGGCATGAGCTAGCTCACAGTTTTTTAGCCTCCGGCTCACACAGTGTTGTCTCTGCTCAGGAAGGACGGCTCCAGAGCAAACTAATTTATGCAGGAGCCAAATCACTGGCTCACCACTTTCATGCCAGTGGCTCACCAAGTGGAATTCTTGCTCACCAGACTCCACAGCTTAGAGGAAGCACTGCTCCTGTCCTAAGGCCAAAGAACTACCTGCCGCCCCCTTAAGCATCAACAGCAACGTCTCCACCTCGGTCCAAGCTGACCGGAAGTGAGAAGGGGCTCCCTCCCGTAAGCACCCCAGCCGGGTCCTCCACTTCTTTCCTCTCCAAGGCCTACTTCCTTCTCCAGATCCATCAAACACCTGCTTTCTCTCTGGTTTCCAGGGAGGAGTCAGGCATCACCCCCTCCTCAACACAAACACACCCCTTCTGTTGTCCCTATGCACAATGTAAAAGCTACCTGCAGATGTGGGCTGTGGCTTAGCCAACCATCCTAGGGAACCATGCGCCTATGACAGAACAGAAACAGAGGACTGTTAAAAGGCCATCGCTTCTATGGTGACTTCAGCCTCTGTAGAAAAGAGCCAAGTTCATCCAATGCATGACAGTAGGCTCCTGACCATGTGCCACAAACAAAGCCATTAGCTTTCCAAAGTACTCACTCATGTCAGCATATTTTTAATGTTCCTCTACTCCACTAGGAAAGCAATGCGCTCTTGGTACCTATCTTGCAGTCTACTATTCAGACATTCTGCTGGGTTCACGGAGCACCAGTCGGAACGAGCAAACTGCCTTTCACAGCGACACCCCAGGGGTTCCAAGGAAGAATCCACTGCACTGCATTCTGCCCCCCACCCGGAAAATGGCCCTGAGTTTGGAACTGAACTTGAAAGGCAGAATCTTGCCCTGACAGAGTTCCAAGTTCTATTCTGGACTCTTCGTGATGAACTAAGTTGTTATGTTACAAAACAAGCCCCTGAAGACACGAACCATTAAGTTGTTTCTTTTGGCAGAGTGACTCACTGCAAGTCGGTAGAGCCACGATGACCTGGATATAGCCCCGGATAGCCCAATCACATCAGATCTCGGAAGCAAAGCAAGATCGGCCCTGGTCAGTACTTGGACGGGAGACCACTCAGGAAGCCCAGGGTTTCTGAGCAGAGGCAGGTGACGGGCAAGCCACCTCTGAATTTCCCTTGCCTTAAAAACCCCAGCAGGGTTGCCATAAGCCAAGTGCGACCTGACAGCAAAAACATACACACACACACCCTAGAGCAGTGGAGCGAGACAGCTTCTCACCCTGCCGGTCTGGGCAGGGAGTCACAAGCTCTGTTCCTCACCTGCAGGACTCCCGCCCCATCCCACTGCCCTGGTCAGCCAGTTAGGGTTGCCAGCCTCCTGGTGGGGCCTGGAGACCTCCCGCTTTGACAACTGATCTCCAGCTGACAGAGATCAGCTCCCCTGAAGAAGAGTTGCTGCTTTGGAGGGTGGACTCTATGGCATTGTATGATGCTGAGGCCCCTCCCCAAACCACACCCTCTCCTGGATCCACCCCCAAAGTCTCCAGGTATTTTCCAACCCAGACCTGGCAACCCTACAGCCAGTCCCTGCTTGTCTGAACCCAAAGCAGCTGCCTCATTACAGCCAACAGACTGTGGATGACAAATATTTGGGAGGTGAAGCAGAGAGGAGCAAGGATGGAGGTGGGGGAGGGCCGGACTGGCAAGGACAGAAGCGGCATCTGAGCTGGCATCTGCTGTCACAGGCTGTGCCCAAGGGTGCCTCCCCAGCGTATCTCTGGCAGGCCAGCCAGGACCAGCCACTAAATCCACTTATCCTACTCAATGTGTGTGTGTGTGGGGGGGGTGCTTGGCCCCCTCAGCCCCAGGGGCTGCAGAATGCAGACCAGCAGCTGGGCCCCCACTTAAGCCAGGCCTGCCCCACCCCCGCACTGCCAGCAGCATCCATCTCACTTGGATTGACAGGCAGACCCCCCCCCAGTGCTCTCCATTTCCTGCCAATTTAGCACATTAATGAACCACTTAGAGGCTGCCCCAGACAGGTCAGCGCAACCCCCCTCCCACCTGCACAGCAGGGAGGGACGGATCCCAGGAGGAGGTCTCTCTCCCCGTCAGAGGCATAGAAAGGATTGCAGAGGTTTAGGCAGTGGGGGGCTGGAGGAGCCCTGCTGAGGCAGACAGATCCCCTTTCCCCACTCTAGTGGACACTCTCGCCCCTTCTCGCTGGCCAATTCTTTCTTGGAGATGTTCATGGGGCAAAGCCCCTGGACTGCAACCATCTCTAATTCGGATGGGGCAAAAGGAAGCTTGCTCATGCAGCACACGGGAAAAGCCCCTCGGAACTCCTCGCCACATGGTGGACTCTACAGCTGGGACTTTTGCACAAAGGATCATCTATACCCACAGCTGATGGTAATGTGAGGGTTAACGACCATCACACTGATGGTCTACTGAAGTGCCATTTCATTGCCCAGAAGGTGCCGGGTGCTAGGAGAGAGGAGGCAGCAGCTCAACGGGCCAGTGCCTGCCAAGCAGTGCCCTCAGGCCCCTGATCTGACAAAGAGCACGCTCCAGCCGGAAGCGAGGCAGCCACAGAAGTGTAGGGCAGACCAAGGACTCAGCAGATTCTTCTCGGGAACCCTGAGACGTCGCAAAAGAAACTAGACGTCTTCTCAGGCAGGGCCACACAGCGGTTCTGTGGGAGGGCTTGAGCAGAGGGCAGTTTCCCAGGCTGGCGAGCTTAGCCGTGAACCAGCCTGCCCCACAGAGTTGCCCGCCCACCATCCCTGGCAGACTATAGCCCACCTCACCCGAAAGGCCCTGAAAGAGAATCGACAGGCCCTGCAGCAGGAAATATTTCTCTCTGCAGCAGGCACTAGATGCCCTGAGGGAGAAATTTACGCCTTGTGGTTGCTCCCTCGGCCCCTAAAGGACAGCAGACACAAGGCACTTAAAAAGGGGACCACGGAGTGGGCAGATTTAGTTTGACGCAGGAATGTACAGAGCTCCAAGCTTCACGGCATTCTCTGTTAGACAGAGTGGAAAGGAGAGAAGCCCAGGCCAGTCATTTTGAAACACCGCGCGTTCCATATACCCCAGACATTTCACTAGTTGTGGGCTCTGGCCAGGGTTCCCCGGAGGACAAATTTACCAGTCCTTACAAGTGAGAAGCAGCAGTTTGAATTGTGCCTGGAAGCAGAGAGGTTGATGCAGGAGGGGGCCTTGATGCCGCCCCAGCCTGGCTCCAAGACAGTTTCCAAAACTTGCAGGGTGAAGGGGTCACAAGTGGAAGAAACCTACCGCATTTGCAAAGCACAAGTAAGAGCCAGAAGTAGCGCTGGCAGGGCCTGGCTCGGGACAGGGCAGGGAATCACATTAAGATCTCAAGGCAGATCCTCCGGGGACCATGAAGGCCCCGAAGAAGAGCCATCAGGAAGGGAGCCCTCCTCATCAGCAGCAAAGAGCTCCTGGCCGGCCGGCCGTACTCTGCCTGCTGCTGTTTTTCTTCCCCTCCAGGGACCATTCAGCTGACGCACTTCTTGGCCTCCTCCCAACTAAAACCGTGGTGCTGCCCAGAAGCAGAGTGAGCTCCTGGCCTGGGAGGATTTTAATGCACCACCAGTCAGGGGTCAAGAACGCAGGATGCCTTTAGCACTTCGCCACAGTCACAGCTCAACCGGACAGACCAGTTCCAAAAGCAGAAACTGAAGGGCTTCTAAGTCAATATTATCCAAATCTGCAGCGCTGTGCCTTGTTTCTCCGGCAAAGCCTCCAGTGCTACTGGCTGCATTGCGAGTGAGGGCAGGGGAGCCCGCGAGAAAGAATACCCTCCCCCCTCCAGCTAGAAAACAGTTGGCCTCCCCTGTGCATTCGTAGGGAGGAAAAGATAAAACGCTCAATGGATTTGCACTCCGAGGTGGGCCCTGCAGAGGTCAGAACACAGTGATGGCGGCATGCTGGAAGAGTCCGTCCCAGCCAGTGTTCCCTCTAAGCTGAGCTAGTGAGAGCTAGCTCACGGTTTTTTAGCCTCCAGCTCACACATTTTTGTCTTTTATGCACTAGCCAAATTGCTCACTCACCGCTTTAATGCCAGTAGCTCACAAAGTAGAATTTTTGCTCACAAGACTCCACAGCTTATTTATTTATTTATTGAGATTTTTACCCCGCCCTCCCTGAGGAGCGGGCTCAGGGTGGCTTACGAGGGGCAAAGCCCATATAAAACAGATAAAAACAATAAAAACGTTAATAACAGTTGTACTCAATTTTTAAAACAAGATGGTCTCCGGATACGTGCCAGATGGTAAACAGACAGTTCTCCAGGGATGATGTTAACCTATAGCCTATCCTAACCAGGTAAATCGAGTGGTATCAGTCACGCAGAAATTGTGGCAGATCTTCCCGGGCCATCCTTAACCCCAATGTTGTCCACAGCGTTGGTGGCGGTGGTAGCGGCGGCCCCTATGTGAAAGCCTGGCGGAAGAGCTCTGTCTTACAGGCCCTGAGGAACTGCATAAGGTCCCTCAGGACTCTGATCTCCTCCAGGAGCCTGGAACCACCAGGCGATGTGGTGCCCCGGACCGAAGTGCTCTTGGGGGTATATGTGGGGAAAGGCGGTCCCTCAGGTAAGTCGGACCCTGGCCATGTAGGCCTTTAAAGGTAAGTACCAGCACTTTGAAGCGGATTTGGTATGCTATTGGCAGCCAGTGCAGCGCTTTCAGTCCAGGCTGGATGTGCTCCCACTTGGGAGGCCCATCATCAGCCTGGCTGCCACATTCTGCACTAGCTGCAGCTTCCAGATCTGCCCCAAAGGCAGCCCCATGTAGAGGGCGTTACAGTAGTCTAACCTCAAGGTGTCCGTCGCTGTAGCCAGGTCATCGCAGCCGAGGAAGGGAACCAACTGCCGAATCAGCCTAAGATGACAAAATGCCACCTGAGCCTCCATTGTTAAGGAGGGGTCCAGGAGCACTCCCAAACTCCTAACCTCTGACGCTGGCACCAACGGCGCCCCATCGAAGGTCAGGAGAGGGAGCCCCAACCCCGGTCCACTCCGACTCAGGCACAGGACCTCCGTCTTCGCTGGGTTTAGTTTCAGCCGGCTCAGCCTGAGCCACTCAGCCACGGCCTGTAGTGCCCTGTTCAGGTCTTCTGGGTCGGAGCTTAGAGGGAGCATTGGTTCCAGCCCCAGAGAAACAAAGCAGGTGCCTTCCGGAGGCCAGCCCTGATCGACAGGGGAAGAGGCCGCTGGCCATAGCAGAGGAGCCGGAGGGGGCGGAACACAGACAGCCGGGTGGGAGGCCTCTAGGGAGGTGTCCCTTGCAGACCTCGAGGGGACACAGTAGCCTTTCTGCTCAGAAACCCAGGGGGGAGGCAATTTGAGAACTGCATTAATGACTCGCAGCACTTGCTGGTTAAAGAGAGTAACCTGACAAGAGTATTGTGTGGTGGGTTTGCTGCATGTACGAAGGACAAAGACCGGCATAGTGCAAAGCACGCTTTATTTGGTACACAACAAGACAATTAACTAACGGCCGGCAGGCCAACTATATACACCCCCAGGGACACGCCCCTGGGCCCCGTTGGTGGGTTTGAATCTCCCGCCACGGTGCCCATTGGTTCCCCAGTGGAGGGACTAGGAGCCTAGTCCCTATTGTTCTTCCAGAGTCAAGCTCTGGCTGTTCGCTGTCTCCCCAGTGGCGGTCAGCATACACAACACAGAGACATATTCCCAGTGTGTTTACGGCCATTCGCAGACCTGTCACGTGTGAAGCTTCCTTTTACCGAGTCCGAGTTAGACTCTTGGTCCAGCTAGCGCCACGTGGCCTGCTCTGACAGGTGGAAGCTCTCCAAAGGCTCCAGCAGAGAGAGGCTCTCCCATGATTCCCTGATGGCACAGAACCCTCCCTCCAGAATGCCCGGGATGGTGCCTGGGACCTTTCCCACGGAGGGCAGGTGCCAAGCCGCCACCATGGCCCTGGTCCCACCCCTAGTTCAGTGCAGGGTGGACTGTATGGCTCAGCTAGACACTTTGAAGTGCCTGGCTCATCTGGAAGCCGCCTTGCCCAGCAGCAAACGGGCAGCCACAGACACCGTTGCGTCTCCTGACCCATTGCACAGAGCAGTGGCCGAGGCTGCCAGGTGGGTCTCTGGGGACAGGTGTTGAGTTATTCTTATTAATTTCTAAAGTTAATCAGCAGAGTAATCAGCATTCAGCAGAGTATTAAAGAGTCAGAGTCCATGGTGTGTTTTAAAATATAAAAGTTTACTACAACCTAGCATGGGGAATATATATACGGGATGTAAAATAACAAAGAGCTATATTCCTACAGCCTTACAGCTAGACAGAACATGGCAGAAGAGCAATGGAGACTAACTTCTTCTTGCTCAGGACAAAGAGCCATAAAATGCTAATACTTGGCACTCTAGTCTCCAATCAGAACAACAAACTAAATCTGAAATTACCGGGCTTTCTAGCTCTCTAAACAGATTGGTTATAAACAAACATGTGATTTAACAAACATCATTAACCCAGTAAATACTGAACAGTGTTCTAAGTTGTAACACCCAACAACAGGCCACGAGGATGAAAGGAGCTCAACACACCAGAGTCGTAAGGAGTGACGTCATCTCACTCCCAGGACCAGCCTGGCAGTCCAGAACGCTGTAGACAGACTCCCAGCCGGGGAGGGGGATTGCCTTGTCCTAAGGAGACTTAGAAAGGACTGCAAGGAGGATCGAATCAGTCAGTCCTAAAAGAAACCAACCCTGACTGTTCCCTGGAAGGCCAGATGCTGAAGCTCAAAGACTTTGGCCACCCAATGAGAAGGGAGCACTCGCTGGAGAAGAAGACCCTGATGCTGGGAAAGACTGAAGGTCAAAGAAGAAGGGGATGGCAAAGGATGAGATGGTCAGTGTCATCGATGCAACGAACATGAAATTGAGCAAACTCCGGAGCACAACAGAGGACAGGAGGGCCGGGTGTGAGATGGTCCATGGAGTCACGAAGAGTCGGACTCAGCTATGCGACTGAACAACAACAACATCATCATCATCAACTCTGCCACTGACTAGTCAGGTGGCCTTGGCCATGAACACCCCATGAAAGGAAGCCCTTCATTTAAAAGCAGGGCTCAGTTCTAGCATCTCTTTTTCTATGTCAAGAAATTTTGTTAAGTACCTCTGTTTCTGCGTGGAATCCCTTTCCCTCAGAACAGGGCTAGGAGGAAAAGATCCTAGGCCAGAGGACAGATACAGGGGTGCAGCTGGTTGGCATCCTTGGTGTTAAGCACAGCACAAGGCGACCTGAGGTGCTTGGGGGGTGAGGGAGGGAGGGGATGAGGGACATCTCTCTGACAGGAGGTTGGTGCTTTAACAAACAATTGCTGCATGGAAAAAAGGTCTTTGGGGGATAACAGCAAGACAGAGAAGTGCTCGGGACTGAGGGCAAGGGCTCCCAAAATCTAAACAATACCCCTCTCTTCTGCTCTGTGTAGCATGACATGCAAATTAAGACTGTGGAACCTGCACATGTGAGAAGCCGTGGAATGCCCAAAGGCCCCCCAGCTGCCTCCATATTTTGAAAACTGCACAAGCCAGTGTGAGGCAGAGGTCAGAGTGTACAATGAGGTCCTGAGCGAAACAGGTCCAGATCCCAACTAGAACATAAGAACATAAGAGAAGCCAATGTTGGATCAGACCAGTGGCCCATCCAGTCCAACACTCTGTCACACAGTGGCCAAATATACCAGGTGCCATCAGGAGGTCCAGCAGTGGGGCCAGGACACTAGGAGCCTTCCCACTGTTGCCCCCCCCCCAAGCACCATGAATACAGGGCATCCCTTGCCCCAGCCTGAGAGTTCCTATCTATACCTTGTGGCTAATAGCCACTGATGGACCTCTGCTCCAGATGTTTATCCAGTTCATAAGAACATAAGAGAAGCCAATGTTGGATCAGGCCAGTGGCCCGTCCAGTCCAACACTCTGTCACACAGTGGCCAAAAATACCAGGTGCCATCAGGAGGTCCACCAGTGGGGCCAGAATATTAGAAGCTCTCCCACTGTTCCCCCCCCCCCCCAAGCACCAAGAAGACAGAGCATCCCTTGCCCCAGACCGAGAGCTCCTATCTATATCTTGTGGCTCATAGCCACTGATGGACCTCTGCTCCATATGTTTAGCCAATCCCCTCTTGAAGCCTCCCCAAGCACCAAGAATACAGAGCATCCCTTGCTCCAGCCTGAGAGCTCCTATCTCTACCTTGTGGCTAATAGCCACTGATGGACCTCCACTCCATATCTATATATCTATTAATGAACTGGCCCCCTCTGTGCGGATCCTTAAATCTGGACATCGGGGGCACTTGGGGGGGAGGGAGAGGTTTGTGCACACATGGGGCAGTCCCCACGTGTGCACAAAAATCCTAAATGGTGGCAAAAATTTCGGGGGGATGTTCAAATCCCCCCAAAAGTGCCAGAGCGTTCCGTGCGCATGCGCAGGAAACGTTCTGCAACCGAGGCTGCCACCGCCACCGCTTGGAAGGGAAGCGGCGAGCCAGGAGGGGGGGCAGAGAGGTTCGGAGCAGGG
>NW_015163100.1:828820-831341 GCF_001447785.1 Gekko japonicus | reverse complement strand
GCGCTCTTGAGGAGCGGGGCGGGCTCCCTCTCCGGGCTGTGGGGCTCGGAGCCGGGGGGGGGAGAACAAGTGGAGACCCAACTAGAACACAGTAGGCAACATTTTGTTGCGGGTCTCCACTTGTGCTTATCTAATTCCCTCTTGAAGCCGTCCATGCTTGTAGCCGCCGCCACCTCCTGTGGCAGTGAGTTCCATGCGTTAATCACTCTTTGGGTGAAGAAGTACTTCCTTTTATCTGTTCTAACCCGACTGCTCAGGAATTTCATTGAGTGTCCACCAGTTCTTGTATTCCCTCTGCCAGGTAAGCTTGCTGGGGAACTTGGGCCAACCGCCATCTTTCCCAGCCCAGCCTACCTCACAAGGCTGTTGTGAGGAGAGGAAAATGATGTCAGCCACGATGGGTTCCCCACTGGGGAAAGAGGTGGGGTAGAAGTGAAGCAAATAAAGTGTCCAAAGAGCAGTAACTATGTCTTGCTCATTAACTCTGCATACACTCTTGTTGATTTATTTCTGCTAAACTAATATTTAGGCCCATAATTTTAAAAGGAGCTTAGGGAAAAATTGAGGTAATTTTAAGAGTGTAGACTTGATAGAACAGATCAGTCCCTGCTTCTCTTTATTCCCCTGACATTGACTTTTAGCTTTTTCTACTAGCATTTCCTTAAAAGTGAAAAAAAAGTGTTGTGGCAACAACCTAGAAACGAAATGGCTTATTGTTGGGTTATTACAAGTTGAAAACACTCACCATGTCTGGGGTTAAATGTTTATGTTACTCACAGGAAGTCACATGTTTCTCATGTAACCAGTGTTCTTTAGATGTGGATTGCCTGGGAATTTTCTCCCTGATCTAGGGATTTGATTGGGACTAAAGTGTCAAGGTGTATTACCATTTTATGGCTTCTCTTCCCGTCTTTGTTTGGTGTTCTGAAGAACAAGAACAGTAGCCATACTCTCCCTCTTCTAGTTTTGTCTTTGTAGAGTAAGGATGTAGCCGACTATGGTCTTTTGTTATTTTCATCCCTTCCCATGCTAGAATTTAGTAAAAACTTTATATTTTAATCACACATGGACTCTCAGTCTGAATTATTTTACTCAGGCTCTGCTGGGCTATATTATCTCTGCTAAATACCATTTTTTCAATATCTCACTATCAAAACCCAAGAGAAGGAGCCCTCCAAAAACCCACACACAACAGCACCATCCTTGCTGAGCAAGTCTCATCTGCTGCACAAGGCACTGAGCACCCAGCTCCCGCTGCCATGCCCCACACCCACCAAGGATCTGACTCTCCATCTCTTGCTCCCCCCACCTTGGGGCTGGACCATTTCCCTGACCCAGAGGGCAAGGTGAGACGGAGGCCCTTCTCTGCTCTCCCCTTCCACAGGGGCGGATGCCTCCGGAGGCACACAGCCTTAGCGTCGCACTGAGTGGCAGCAGGTGTTACTGGGCTGGCTCAAGACACTCGCAGGATGGCACCAAAGCTGGCTGGCAGCTGGCATGATTATACCACATCACAGGCATGCCAGGATATGAAGCCGCCTGAGGTGCCACTTTGACCTCTGTGCCAGAGCAATAAAGATAATCCAGTTCTTGGCAGGGCCCGAGATCCCCGCCCATCCCACTGGGGCACCAGAGACCGAGACCGTGGACTCGGGCGGGAGAAGGCTGAGTCCAGAGGTCTGTAATGCAACACAAGCGTGACAAGCTTGCTTCTCTCCCGAGGTTGATTTTCTTTTTATAATGCTGTACGCTTCCTCAGAGTGCCAGCTAGCAACACAGGGTGTAAACACACACACACACACACACCCCTATATATAAATTCAGATGGGGACAACTCGTCTCTCCTCTTACCACAACAGGCAGCTTTGTTATGCTCTAACCAATTGCCATCTAACGGCTCACACTAAAAAGCGTTTTAAAAGCCAGTCCTGCTCTGCACCAGGAAGAAGAGTCTCTTAACCACCTTTGCCTTCCTTTTCACACACCCCCCCCCACCAATGCACATGCTCCCGACGGCCGCGAACTCCACCCCGACCTCTCTGACTCCCTTGAGCAGAACCTGCCCTCCTCCCTACCGTTACGCTCGACTCGCCGACACAGGGAAACCGGAGCCCGGAAAGCACCGGCTGCCAGCCTCTCCCCAAACGGGCACACCGCCCTCAGACGCCGCCCAGCCCTCGGACTTGCCTGCTACGGCTTTGCCCTCCTTGCCCGGGACGCCAAATGTCCCTCCACGAGTCACCATTTCTCTGCCGGCTTCAGATCCCCCCGGAGCCCGTCAAGCTCTCCTGGCTGGGAAGCCCTCCCGGTGGGTGATCCGCCTTCTCTTTGGAAAGACTCCCTCCTGCTGCGGCTGCTTAGCTCTTGGCTCCCCAGACGAGGAGGCGCTCGGTCTCCCCGCCGCATTCCAAAGCAGCCGCTTCCCCTTCCCGAATCTCCCGCACTTCCCAAAGGGCGAGGGGAGCCCTTCGTCGTCGTCCCCCCCCCCCCAAAAAACCCCCGGGGCCGCGCCCCCCCCAAA
>NW_015163100.1:820131-828393 GCF_001447785.1 Gekko japonicus | reverse complement strand
CCCCTCCGCCAGGGACAGCCCCCCCGGCCCCTCGCCGCCGCCGCCGCCGCGCTCCTCGGCGCCCCTCGACGGCCGCGCCGCAGCCTCCGCCGCCGCTGCTCGGGCCATGGCCGCCGCCCCATCATCAGCGCCGCCGCCGCCGGAGAGTCCAGCCCGTTCCCATAACAGCGGCGCTGCTGCTGCTGCTCCTGCGCCTGGGCAGCCTGTGGAGGAGGAGGAGGAGGAGGAGGAAGGGGAGGGCTGAGCCGGCCCGGCACCGCCTCTCCTGGCCCGCCCGCGGAGGAGGCGGAGGCAGCGCAACGGCCCGCCACCAGCGCCAAGGCTGCCCGGCAGGATTCCTCTGGCCATGTGCAGAGGCCCCTCCGGGAAAGGAGGAGCGGGGACATTTACATTCCTTAGGAGGCACTGGCTAATCAGAGATTAGATCCAGCATACTAGAACCCAAGGGTGTAGACTTTCCAATTTCCCGGGGGGGGGGCTGGGGCTGGGCCAGAGGCATTGCTTTGCTAGGAGCAAGGGTGGCTCCCGGGGGAGGCTGAGCACCTTCCTGAAAATTTCGGCGGAGGCTGAAGCCCCACCGCCCCCACGAAGATTACGCCTATACATCCTCCCTGCAGACTATCAGAATGGACACGTTGTACATGCTCAGAGGCCCTCTCCGCCTAAGGGAGGCCCAGGCTCTGCTCACATGGGCGGGGCTGAACCCAGCTGCTCCGAACACAGGCGGGGGACAAAGGGCGCCTCTTGACCATCACCCCTTTTATTCGGCCCTCTCGCAACCAATAATCCCATTAAGTCTCCAGGAAGAAGGGGAAGGACTCCAAATCTCAGGCAGCTGCTCTGCAGGGTGGGAAATTTTATTTATTTAATTCACTTGGACCCCGCCTTTCTCCCCAGTGGCGACCCAAAGCAGCTTCCCTTGGTTTCCTCTCCCCCCTCTCTTTATCCTTCCAACAACCCTGTAAGATAGGCATGGCTCAGAGAATGTGACTGGCCCAAAGTTGCCCAGTGAGCTTCCGTGGCACAAGTAGGGATTCAAACCCAGGTCTCCCAGATACTAGTCCAACAGCCAGGGCCGGCCCCAGCTTATTTTGCACCCTAGGTGAGGATCCCTACTGGCGCCCCCCCCCCAGTGCGCCCACCATTTAAAAAAAATAAATGCATTTTAGGAAGAATGAAAAACACAAATAATCAAGAAACTCCCAGAGTACAGGGCCGGGTGCAGTTTGGCGCCCCTAAGGGCCAGCCCACTCTAGGCAATCGCCTAGTGAGTGAGCCGGCCCTGCCAACAGCCCTAACTGCTATACCACATTGGGCCTCAGTTGGCACTCTGTTGATGCCCAGAGGCATGCTCATCCTAGTATCCCCAGTTAAGACTTCTAGCATCTCTTCTGGCAAAGCCAGCCTCACTACTTGACTCTTCTTCGAAAGACTGGGAAGAGAGCTCTTTTCTTGTGGGGCCTAACAACACTTCCCTTGTCCTTAGGTCATCAAGGAAGACTGAGAGACCGGCCTTTGGAGACACCCCCCCCCAGGAGCCCTTTACCCTCTAGTCCTTTTCTGCTAGCCCCCCCTCCAAGATCCTGCCAATTGTCCGCTTCACAATGAGAAGCAAGAGAAAAGACCACTCAGTCTTCAAAGGCAGACCGTTCCAAAGGGGCACTCATGTTAGTTTAGCCTTGTGTATCAGAAGCAAAACAGAAGTCTGGGGGCACCACAGTTCAGAACATGTGTTTCTGCTGCTTCCTTAAAATGAGGCAAATGATTTTCTTTGGTTCCATTGTCTTTGAGGAAGTGAGTTCTGACTTCCCAAAGCTCATACTGGGATAAATGTTGGATTCAGGTGGGTAGCTGTGTTGGTGTGAAGCAACAGAACTAAGTTTGGGTCCAGTGGCACACAAAATCTTATACCCAGAATAAAACTTTGTTGGTCTTAAAGGTGCCACTGGACTTAAAACTTTGTCCTAGTATAAATGTCAGTCTTTAAGAGGCCCCTAGACTTCTATTTTGTTTGGCCTCTGTCATTTTTCTCACAGGAAGCAATCAGCAAGTCTTTTCTCAAAACAGCACATCGGTACAGGGACATTCCATTTTCTCCACAATTAAATATGTGATTGTGTGTGTGTGATGGGAAGAATGACTTCTCCATCAGGCGAAGACACTAATTGCAATCGCATGCTGCCTGGAATGCAACTGCCTGATTCTCAGGAGGCACATGGGGAGCTGCCTGTGAGATCATTAGCAAACAAGGATGCAGACACACTCCCTCCCTCCCGTTCTTCTGTCATCCTGTAACATTCAGAAATTTAAAAAAAAAAACACATACACCAACCAAGAGCTGGAGTGTTGGCGTAACCCTTTAAATATACAACCCAAACACAATCTGACTCTTGTTTCCCCACCCCATAAAAGGAAGTTGTTACTGGAAGACTGGATAAGCTGACCACTTCAGCACAGGTTCTCTCTCCCAAGGTCAGTGCTCTTGGGAGACAGGTCCCCGCCCCCCGGCTTTCCCACAAAATCATGGTGCATTTCTGCACCTCCTGGGGTTTCTCAGGCTTTTCTCCCATTTTTCTGAAATCTGTTTTGCTCAGAAACTTCGGCATAGATCACAGTAACACCTGCATGGCTGCTATTGCAGCCATTTCCACCCCCTGTCTCGGGGGGGGGGCTTTTATTATGTTTTTTATTTTTAATTGGAACAAGAATATCATTATATCAGTGTAATGTTCTACAAATATGCCTACCAGGATCTCTGAATTCCCGGCTTTAATTTTAAAAAATCTCTAGTCTGTTCCATTGCAGAGATATAAGCAGAAAGGCATATCTCCACAAAGGAAGGAACTAAAGACCTACCTAAAAAATAAAAGCAGAGAATTCAGATAACCAGGTCTGCACATTAATATAACGTTGTAGCGATAGAGTGATATTCTAGTGCTGACTTTAGCAAATGGCCAAAGTGCTGGTGACTGAGGTGGGGGGAGGTGGTGGCCATTGCTGGGGGACGGGTGGGAAAGCTACAGGAAACCTCTTGCCATGTCAGATCCCCACAGCCTTCTTGCTGTAACCAGCAGCCACACCAGCAATGGGGAAACTACAAAAAAAAAAAAAACCCCACGTCCCTGTGTGGAAATGTAAACATTCCCAAAAATGTATAGATGCCTCCCATGCCCTTGGAATCATGGATTCGAGGGAGATCTTGCTGAAGTCCAAAAGAGAAGGTTACCAAGAAGGAGTCAAGACACAGGATGTGCAAAAATAAAACAAAAGAAAAATGAGTCAATTTACTGATGAGATTAGATTCTTCATGGCTGGAAGATGCACAACAGTGCTTAGGGAAATACATATGAAAAACAATTCAAATAAGTCACAAGAAATCCTTTGTCCACCCCAGCCGGGAAGAAGCTCTTTCATCACCTTATATGCAAAGCAGGCGTACACTGAGGGAACAAGGGCACAGGGCAACACTGTCTATTCAAATAGTTGCTTAGTTACCCTGGACTAGCTGGGTTAGTCCTCCACAACTCAATAGACTGGGGTAACATTAATTAGGGAACTACCCCCAGAAGTATTTTGATACCAGGCAGGCCTCCAGCAAAACCAAAATGCATTTGGTGGGTGCCCTCAGTTATGCCAGCAGCCCATACGCAGGAGGAGCCTTCACATACCTACAGCATCGTCCATCAAACCCAGCTCAGCAGAGAAGCCGCAACCAAGCTAGCACCAGCTCCAGAAATTGCCACAGGCAAACGGCTTACAGAGCACCCGTGAAGCTAATGAGCAAACCCAGTTCAGCTGGTTAGTGGGGCCTGAATGAGGCCAGGACTTTAAAGGACCCAGCAGCGTGTGCTGCGGTGAGGTGTCTGGCTGGCTATTAGGAGGAGAAAGAGGCAGGGAGCTGGGCTTTAAGAGGTCTCGGTCCTCATCAAAGGGAGGCAGGAGGAGGATGCTGATTCAGCTCTCTCTCTCTCTCTATGTGTGTGTGTGTGTGTGTGTGATGATGACTCTCAAAGGAACATGAGCCTCTTCTGCAAGCAGCCCTCCAGGAAGAATTGGGCAGCCAGCCACTCCCACAGATGGAGCAGGGCTAGGCTGCCTCTCTGAATGATAGGGGCCTCTTCTCCCACGGATTCCACCACCCTTAGAGGTGATCTGTGAATCACCTGCCCTGCTCAGAGTAAAAAGCGTGACTGTGCAAGCAGCTGCATTAAGCATTGTTATCTTGATCGTTGGACACTTCAGGATGTGAGCTCCTTGTGATGGGGGCCTGAGATCCTGGACTCTGTAAGCAGCAGGCCCTGGATGGTCATCATTATAAATAACAATGTGGTTCCAAGCAGTGGCTGGGTGCGAGCACAAAGGGCACAGCTGCGAGTGCTGCAGGGAGAGGTCGGTCTGCTTCAAGAGGGTGCTTCAGTAAGGTAAGCCTAGGCCCACTGCAGCCACTGGGGTCTGCAGAGGCCCACTGTGTCGTGGTGAAGTGCTCGGACTCTAATCTGGGAGAACCGGGTTTGATTCCCCACTCCTCCCCTTGCACCTGCTGGATGGCCTTGGGAAAGTCATGGTTCTGGCACAGCTGTTCTCTCAAGAACAGCTCTCTCAGCCTCACCTACCTCGCAGGGTGTCTGTTGTGGGGAGGGGAAAGGAAAGGAGTTCGTAAGCCGCTCTGAGACACCTTTGGGTAGTAAAGGGTGGGGGTATAAATCCAATCTCTTCTCCTTCTTCTTAAGTGCCTTGAGGGACCGGGCAGCTCAGCTACAAACCTATCCAAGCTTAGAAGGAGAAAACTATGGAACGCCCTAGGCCTGACTTCTGAGTAAACATGCAGAGGATGGTGCTGCAAGTCTTTGTGCAACCCATTGAAGAACAGCAGTGCAATCTGCAGTGATGCACAGGTGCCCTGCCCCCCACTTGCTTCTGCTGGCTCCAGGGTCTTCTTCCTGCCCTCCTCCCATTTTTCTCTTCTGGCTGGCTGGGAGGCCTGCAGAAGCCTCCACGAGATGGGCCAGCCCCAGTCCTGGAAGCAGGGAGAGTGGGCAGGCAGAGGGTTTGCTGCACTGCTGAATATCCTCCTCAGAGACCCTGATCCAGCCTGAGCGGAATGCCGGCCCTCCTGGTCTTGCAGGACTGCCAGGCCTCCCGCTCCCATTGGCACCGTCTGACTCCTGCCTGCGGTCTCTGCAGTGCCTCCTCTCTGAGCCTGCCCAGGACTCATGCTTCCTTGCTGGGGGCTGCAGAGGCCTGTCTGGAGACTTGCAGGGAGGAAACTGTTGGTAACTCTATGATAACCTCCTGAAGTTTGAGGTATGAGACAGCACACAGATCTTAATTTTTACAACAACAGAAACTAGCCTGACACAAAAAAGCAAGCAGTTCTCTGATCTTGGCTGCTGCTCCGAACAAGCAGGGGCTGTGTTTTTGGACCTTCAGCCTCTTGGAGAGGAAAGAGACCAAAGCAGACCCAAAATGCAGAGCTTGGCCAGGGTCACTCCCTGCAGGATCAATGGGAGCTCTGCAAAGGGTGGGCGGCAGGCCTTTGTCTCTGCTCAGGGCCCCAGGAGCTCTTTCACGGAGCTCTTGGCCTGATCCCATTGCTGTTTTCCTTGCTCAGGTACAGCAGGATGCAAGGCAGGCCAACCGGAGAACAGTCAGTAACTTCTGCTTGCAAAGGAACAGGGGGTGGGGGTGGCTATACCTCCCTTTCCTCCACAGTTCTCTGCAAAAGACGGTCAAGATAACTTAATTCCAATAGCAGTGGCGGAAAACAGCTCTTTTGCTTCCCACATAGACTCTTCAGGAAGGTTTTAATTCAAAGCAAAAACCTCCATCCAGGGACAGACTGGCTCTTTAACTCCCTGGGAAAAGTCCTGTTGGGCTACTGCCCTGGAGGACCTCTGGCAGCCAGTAGTGAGTGGAGAGAGAAGAGACTGGATTTATACCCCCCGCCCGTCACTACCAAAAGGTGTCTCAGAGCGGCTTCCAATCTCCTTTCCCTTCCCCTGCCCACAACAGACACCCTGTGACTGGTGGGGCTGAGAGAGCTCTTTTGAGGACTGCTCCTGAGAGAACAGCTCTGAAAGAACTTGTCACTGACCCAAGGTCACACCAGCAGCTGCATGTGGAGGAGTGGGGAATCAAACCCGGTTTTCCCAGCTTAGAGTCCATGGTGCGCTCTTAACCACTACACCAAGCTGGCTCCCTGAAGCCCAGGCCATGCTGCAGGGGGCTGCGCGACTCAGACCCCAGCCTGGCCATGATGCCCAGGGGAACTTAGCAAGGCTCTCTCTTTTAGCATCCCAGTCCACCCTGCCTGTAGCTGGGTTGCTCGCCGTACTGGGACATTCAGGGCCATGCTGCAGGGGGCTGCGCGACTCAGACCCCAGCCTGGCCATGATGCCCAGGGGAACTTAGCAAGGCTCTCTCTTTTAGCATCCCAGTCCACCCTGCCTGTAGCTGGGTTGCTTGCCGTACCGGGACATTCAGCATCCTGCAGCCTAGTGGCAACTGAGCCGGCCAAGTAAGATGTGGGAACCCTCTGATGAAATGTAAAATAGACAGCTCTATTGTTACTGGGCTGGAGAGTGAGAAGACACAGCTGCCCAAGTGGAACCGAATGTCACCTGTGGAGCAGAGACCTCACACTTGCGAGATGTTACAGAAATGAGGTAACTTCACACCACAGAACTTCAAGGAGCAGGAATCAGCCAGAAATACCACGTGCCATCAGGAGGTCCACCAGTGGGGCCAGGACATTAGAAGCCCTCCCACTGTTGGCCCCCCTAAGCTCCAAGAAGACAGAGCATCCCTTGCCCCAGAGCCCCTATCTATACCTTGTGGCTAATAGCCACTGATGGACCTCTGCTCCATATGCTTATCTAATTCCCTTTTGAAGCCGCCCATGCTTGTAGCCGCCACCACCTCCTGTGGCAGTGAATAAAGTGTTGGCCTTGTGACTGCTTCGGTCCAGGTACAAAAAACCAGGCCTGCTGCTGGGTAAGCAGGCGGTTAACAATAAAGAGGACCATAGCTGAATAATACAGAAATAATGAGAAGAACCAACTACAAAAAAGTACCAACAAATCTAAATAAACTTTTATACAAAAAATTATAATTTTCTAGTATTTTATAATTTTGTCTCAGTCTTTTGTTACAGTACTTCAAAAGTTGTATCAAAGTCTTATTGGAATCAAAGTCCTATTAATGTTTTGTATACAATAGTAATATTGCCACAACATAAGCCACAATGTACAGTCACTATTATAGTGTCAACAACTGGAACAAATTCCTACACCATCATAAATTGTGGTTACAAGATAATACAATATAATTAGTCCACAAACGACTCTCAGCAAGGTAATAATTCAAGGACAGAAACCATGAAGAAGTCCACAAGCTTCCAGTTGTGCAATGCAATCATATATCTCCGGTATACAAGTACAAATATGTTCCTGCGGTGTTCAAAGATGGGATTTTCCAGAATGTTTCTCCCCTTTTGGGACCTTCCTCAGTCAAGAGGGAACTGAAGATTACATGCTTTCTTAGAGTTGCCAACTCCTATGAATAACAGTCCTATAGAAACGCCGTTCAAATGGTACAAACTGAAACTCTCCACAAGCTGGCATGTTGGCCGAACTATTATCAGGGATCACATCCATATCTCCCCCTTCCCCTAAGGTGCTCAAAAGGCTTTCATGATAGCAGTCCTATTTTATCATCACAACAACCTTGTGAGGTTGGTTAGGCTGAGATGGAAGATCCACTAGCCAGCCTCACGGCTCCAGACTCCCTACTGCACCGCCATGCAGGCTCTTGCCAGGCCTGCTATGTTGAGAGTGGGGTAAAGCCACATCAAATGGACCGTGTGGATCATCCTCCAAGCCCATGGCCCGAATTGCCACCTTTGTTTGTCTCTGTCCACTGACTTGGCATTTGCTTGCCTTCTGTGAGGACAGAACAGGGAGTTTGTGTTACAGAGTAAAAGTCTGCGTAATGGTTGTGGTTTGTTAATGCTTCATGACGCAAGCCGGCTTAGGCAGAAACTGCCAAGGCAATACCTGCATTTTTCAAGATGACCGACTAAAAGCTCAATTGCAGGCTCCTGTGCAGTCTCTGCAGCAACTGTGTGTGAGCTGAGAAAGAAGAATATCTTCTCTGGGCTGCAAACAAGTCAGGTGGCCTCCTCTTAATTCATCCCCTGCTCCTGGCTTCCGTCCACCAACCTGTGAAGAAATTCCTTTCCTGCCCCATCATTATTTACAGCTG
>NW_015163100.1:778578-819945 GCF_001447785.1 Gekko japonicus | reverse complement strand
CTATGTTTGCACCCCCCAGCAACGCAAGAGCCATCCCTTCTCGAAGAAAAAGAGGTCACAAGGAGCCAGGGTAGCCTCAAAGCAAATGCTGGGCCTCATCTTTTATTAGAAGCAACCCCCAAACCTCCAAAGAGTGGGCAAACTTTTGAGCTCCTCAAGGTGTGTGGCCGGGGGAGGGGGCAGAAAGAGGAGGAAACGATACCACAGGCTCTCATCTCCATCTCCTCTGTAGGACACCAGGCAGTGGGGAAGGCTGAACTGGTTAAGAAAGTAGACAAGAGCAAGAGTCCAGGAGCACCTTAAACGCTAACAGAATTTGGGGGCAGGGGAGGAACTTTCGTGAGTACCTGCTGGCTTCTTCAGATACAAGCTAGAACGTGAGTCCGCCTGTTCTACACATTGGCAAGTGGAGTGATTTCAGATGCCAAATGGCGATAGCAAGGTTGGTTGGATTGGGTGTGATATGCAGAGAGGGGCAGTACTAGGCGTGGAGAAATCAGCCTCGGTAATGAGACGGGAAGCCGAGGTCTCGGTTCAGTCAAGGGGGACGCCTTGTTTTGAGCCTCGTTATGTCGCAGTTCCGCCGTCTCCCTTGATCGGTCTCCATCAAGGACGGCAACTCTCGTTCCAGTGGCGCATCGGAAGCTCAGGAAACGCCTTAAAGTTTAAAAATGCTTAAATTAAGACGTTCAGTGTAAAGTGGTTTCCAATTCTGTCTTATCTATCGAAGAATACATACCTCCATCTTGGAAAGAATCCTTGAAATGGTTCTGAAAACCCATATCATAAAACATTGCTCAGTCGCAACTGGATCAGGGTTTTCAGGTAGTAAGGTCATTTAAAACTTTTGAAGTAGAACATCAAAAAAGAATCTCTACATAATCACTTGTAACAGTTACTCTTGATTGTATAGTCTTCTCAAGCTATATACTTGTATTAATGTTTTTTAATGTACAATGTTTCAATTATTCTCCACTATGCTTAATGCAAATTTACTAAAAAAAACATGTACTTACAAATTACTTACTCTGAAATGTTTATTACAGAAATTGTTGTATATGTTAATATTCTGAATATATAATAAAAAAATTTTAAAAAAGAAAAAGAAAGAAAAAAGCAAGCAAGCTCAGGCTACACCCAAAGCATCTCCTGCAGCGGCCTCAGTGCAACAGAATAAGAGGACGGGACGGACGCCCCTTCCTTCCGCGGGCCCGCAGGACAGCGAAGGACCGCCCGGCGGCGGGAGCGGGGCTTTCCGGTGCGTGCCACAACCAAGGTGGCGCCCGCGCCCCGCCCTCCCCTCCTCTACCGCCACTCCCGGAATGGCTGCCAACCCGCCGGGGGAGGGCGCGCCTCCACCCCGCTGTCCTATTGGCCAAGGACGACGTCCCTGCGGCGACCAATGGCAGCGCAGCGCGCGCAGGTTGGTTGTCTGGGCGGGGCCGGCGCGCGCGGGGCAGCCCGGAGAGGTCCAGCACGGCGCGACCGACCCACCGAGCGATGGAGGGGAGCGGTGCTGCCGCAGCCGGCCGGGGTCTCTCCGCGCTCCTGGGTAGGCGTCGGTGTTCACTCTGTGCACGCTCAGAGGCGCTCTCGCGCTGCCTCCGCCCGGCGCGCGCCAGAGGTGGTGCGGGGGGGGGGGGGGGCGTGCCCAATGCTCCCTCTCAGCGGTGGAGTTTTGTAGGCAAAACTCCTTGTTGTGAGCTCCTGGCATTAAAGTTGTGAGCGAGCGGTTTGGCGACTGCATCAGTTAGTTTGCTCTGGAGCCCCATCCCTCCCTGAGCTGAGGCAAAAATGTGTGAGCCGGAGCTAGCTCACATTAACTCAGCTTAGAGGGAACACTGCTCAGGAGCAATGCTCCTTCTAAGCTGTGGAGACTTGTGAGAAGAGGGGTGACTGAAAAAATACACTGCGAAACAAGAGTGAGAGAATAAAACGAACACTGTGGGGGTTGGTGCTGCTGAAAGAATGTTGTTTTAATTTGCATTGCCAGTTGGATCTTCAGTGGCCAGCCAGAAGCCCTGCTGGGGAACAGCCCCAACCATTTTCTATGTGGTGGGCATCAAGAAAGTTGTCGGTGGGCAACATGTTGGGGACCTCTGATGTAGAGGTTGTCGTAGGCTGGGAAAATCCCAAGCACTGGCTCCCCAGGCTCCAGAAAGTCTAAGCCAAGGGTGGCCAAACTTGCTGAACGTAAGAGCCACACAGAATGAACATCAGATGTTTGAGAGCTGCGAGATATGAACAAATATTACACACACGTTTTTATTTAAAATAAATGCAGATTTGCTTTTTGTTAACATTAAATGTGACTGCCAAAAATAAAAACCAAAGGGGTCAAAACAGATATTGATAATGATATTTATTTGTCTAAGAGAGAAAAAGAGAGGTGGAAAGAAAGAGAGGAGAGAGAAACAAAGAAAGCAAATAAATGGGAGGGAGGGGGAAGGAAGAGAGGGAAGGAGAAAAAATATGCCTCTTCACTTCCGCAAGCTGCCCTGCCAGGAGCCGCACATTATGTGCCAAAGAGCCACATGTGTCTCTTGCATCAGTGGTCTCCAGGGCTTGGCTACTAAAGGACGGAAAGTGCCACCCAGGAACGGAATGTCCTCTATGAGAAGGTGTTTCAGAGGTGGCCAGCTCACATTAGTCCCGTTACAAACACCAGCTTAAAACAATTGTGGCTTGATTTCTCAGGCCAATATTTTCTCTCTCACTCTCTAGCAGACAGAGCTAAGAAACAGACCTGTGAACCTAGAACTGCCCAAGAGCTACAAGAGGCGGCTCTGCATCTTTTGAATTGTCATCAGAATTTGAGTGAGCTCCTGCTGGAGGTAAGGGGTGGATGGCAGAGCTGAGTAGGAGAGACTCATTTCTGTTTTGTTTTCTTTTGTTTTTTAAATTGCAGTTCCTGCATGGGAGTTGAATTCTATTTGGGAGACAGTGATGACTTGTAAAGAGTCACTTTGCTACTGCCTGTGACCTTTCCTTTACAGTGTGTGTTTTTATACACACACACACGTATATTGTAAATCATTTTGGTCTATGAGGCTTCTTTACTCATAAGTAAGTCCCACTGAGTCCACTGGTTTAGGCTGAGTGCGTCTTGATATTCTATGGAATGTTTTTTCTTTCTTTGAGAGGTTGTTTCTGCTGAAGAAGTTCGTTGTTTTTCTTTCTGGATTCTAAAATACTTGTGGTGTTGGTTTGTGCAAGTATTTTGAGGTTGTCAAAATGCCACATGTGGAATAGCCCAAATGGAAACCAGGTCATGTGATAAATGTGTAATAAACCCAAGATGGTTCTTCTCTTTTCAACAGGTGGGAAGTTCAGAATGTGACAAGCCATTATATTCCCATGGTTTGTGCACTGGCGGCCGTGAAGATTCAGCTCCTGAATCGCTTGTGGGTGAGTGGAAAAGAATGTGTTAAATAAACATTTAATTAGTTTATCCAGTGAGCTAAGAATGTTTGGGTCAACAGTCCCTTTCGTGCGGCACACCAGATACGAAGGGCGGTGGCGGTTCTGGGCTCCTTCCCAGGCCCGTGGCCTCAGTGCTTCCATCAGGAGATGCGAAGAATGAAACCTGGGATTAGTGTTCCCTCTAAGCTGAGTTGGTGTGAGCTAGTTCAGTTTTTTAGCCTCCAGCTCACACCTTTTTGTCTTAGCTCAGGAAGGTTGGCTCCAGAGCAAACTAATTTATGCAGTTGCCAAATCGCTCACTCACAACTTTAATGCCAACAGCTCACAAAGTAGAATTTCTGCTCACAAGACTCCACAGTTTAGAGGGAGTGTTGCTTGGGATGTTCTGAAAACAAAAACATGGGCTCTGTCTCCGAGTCGCATTCTTTCTCTGTGATTTTCTGAACATGTGAAGCCACTTTATAAGTGAGCCAGACCACTGGTCCATCTTGCCCGCTATCGGGCAGTGGACTGGAGATGGTCAGGTATTAAACTCAAGATGGTATGTGTGTTTGAACCATGTATGCCGCCATGGAGTTATGACCCTCTATGAGAAGTGTCAGGCGCTGCCATCAAAAGCTAGTTGAAATAAAGATTAAACACTTCAACAGACCAATAACGTACCTGGCATCTGGTAAAGGTGGTTCAATAGTCCCAAAATAAGTCATAGAAGTAAATTGAAAAACAAACAATCTGGGGTGGTGGTGGTGGAAGGTTGTCATAGAGCATGACAGCAGCTGCAAATAGGCTTACCAAATCTTGCAAAATCGCGGCGGGGGATCCGCATGTCTTCACAGAATCCGTGCCGCGAGGGCGGCGAGACGCATTGCACCGCCGTCGTCAGGACATGACACTACACATTGACATCCTGGCAACGGGTGCAACGTGTCTCGCCCTCCCCGCGGCACGGATTCTGTGAAGACATACAATCTCCCGCCGCGACTTGTCAACCCTAGCTGAAAAGGGGGGGGGGGAGGTACTTCGTCGAGTGTTTTTGTTTGGCCCTACAGGATTAGAAGAGCAGCAAAGAAAATTACAAAAATATAATTGTGTCAGTTTTACCATTTCTGTTCAATGCAACAGGGGTTAAAAATGACCCCAATACCATCTGGGTATACAGCACAAATTGCAAGTGGGGGGAAGTAGGACACGGGACACATTACAATTGATATTGTTAACATTGAGCAATACATGAAGTATGCAGGTGCAGAAAAATGATCAGTTTCCCCCTTCCTTCTGGAGTCAGTTTGATTCCACTTGCTAAGAGTGGGGAGAGAACTGGGTTTTTGCTGTTTTACTTTTGTTTGAACTGGAAATGTTTTTAACTATTATTTTAAGCCACCTTGAGCCAAGACGAAAGGCAAGATATAAATGCTTAAATAAATAAGTAAGGCTAGAAATTTAATTCCCTGTCGTCTTTGATACTCTAGTCCCTGCCCTGCAGGAAGAGGCCTCCGTGCTCGGCGTGCCACTCGGAGTCTTGTCAGCCAGAACTGCAGCTGCCAACATTGAGACGATCTCTGCAGAGTCTGGGAAGGCTGTGCTGCTGAATGCAGAGCAGAGGGTGAGGCGGAAATGATGTGGGTTTTTTGCACCAAAACGGGGAGAAAAAGGCACTTCTTGCAGGCTCTGGTTTTGTGGTGCTAAAGGCTGAGGCTGGCGGCCTGTTTTTTTGCACAGAGCTGGATGCACCCACAGATGTTTGTCTTGGTGTGGGGCTCACCTGGAGCTTCCTCCTGCTGTGGGGCTTTTTGGCTCATTGGGCTGCATTCAACTCAGTTTGTACTGTCGGCTGGTTGGCAGTTGGCACAGGAGGGCCAGTTTCCCCTCCCGTTTGGGAACGGCTGATCTGGGTCACTGAACAGGGCAGGGTTCCAACCTTTGGCTTTAGGTCCTCATGTTTTCTTGCTAATCTCCTGAGCCAGTCACAAAGTGGCTGCTGGGTTTGACGCGTGTGCCTGCATGCTGGCAGGTGGCTAGCTTTGTCAATCTGTGCATTCGGTTGAGGAACGTGTTAACCGTGGAGAAAAATTTAGGCTGGTGGCCCATAACGTTCTGGGGCTCAAGTGCCTTGCCTGCCTGGTTAGGCCATACTGGAGTATCAGTTCCCTCCTTTCCTCGTACCAGATTTGATCAAAAAGAAACCTGTGGCTGAGTCCTATGGATTTCCCCTAGGACTGAAGCCTTACTCTTTTCAGGGGTAGTTCCAGAGGAGAGCCCTATGTTGGTCTTCAGTAGAAGACCTAGATTCGAGTCCAAGAGCACCTGAGAGACCAATGAGATTTTCGGGGTAGGAGCTTAGAGAGTCAGAGCCCCCTTCGAGAGCCAGTTTGGTGTAGTGGTGAAGTGCGTGGACTCTAATCTGGGAGAACCGGGTTTGATTCCCCACTCCTCCACTCGCAGCTGCTGGATGACCTTGGGCAAGCCATAGTTCTGACAAGAGCAGTTTCTGTCAGAGCTCTCTCAGCCTCATCTGCCTCACGGGGTGTCTGTTGTGGGGAGGGGAAGGGAAAGGAGTTTGTAAGCCGCCCTGAGACTCCGAGTGACGGGCGGGGTATAAATCCAAACTCCTCCTCCTCCTCCTTCTGATTGACTCTTGAAAGCTTCTGCCCCTAAAATCTTGTTGGACAAAGGCACTGCTTGGCTTGAATCTAGCTGCTTTCTTTTTTTTTAATTGATGTTTTCATTAGGATACATGGTACATAGATCCATAGATATCAATTCATTTTACAGAGTTTCTCAAACTAATAAATGCCAATATATTACTTAAGTTGCAACAATAAATTAGTATTCTTTCTTATTACAGTGTTATTGTCAACAATGCCATATCAAATATTTCTTGCATACTATTCTATGTGTTCTTTATCTGGTTGTATAAATTAAAAAGCTTTTAGCAATTAAACCTATTTTCACCTCTGTTTCACAAGAATATGCAATCGTGTTGTCTTTTTCTGTGGTGCTTGTTTTGTGGAGCGCAGCTTCAGTGGTCATCCTTCAGGCTTAATCTAAAGCTGCTGAATAATTTGCCTTTCAAGGTTATGGTGTTACATTTATTTTAACTCATACACTGTAAAACATTCCATAATATCCTTGATCTTTTTTTGTTGTTAAGTTACTCTAACGTGGAGCCTTTCTTGATCCAGATTTGATGAACAAGAAGGCCTTCCTGTCTAGGGACATGGTAGAGTTTGTTTCAGTCCTGAGAGATGATCCCGTTCCTTCAGGATGCTCCAAACCATACTTTTATCAAAGCTTATGCAGTATGTAAATATATGCAGAATGTCAATGTATTAATGTATCAAATAAAAGTTTAGAAGCCAGACAACCGACTGAAATTTTGGATTATGTTGCTGTCGTTATGGCCCATTTACAGAAAAAGCTGTCCTGCTTACTTCAGACCTTGAGAGATTTATTAGCACGCAACGCCTTCTGCCGTTTGCCATTCGCTCAGGCACTTTGGAGAATGCGGGTAAGAGCTCTGTTTGTGGGGGAGCGGGGTCTTGAAGTGCTTGCATGTGCAGGTTAGCTGCTTTTGATACCGGCTGTACGGATGTTGAAAAAAACACTGAATACTGTTCAGGAGAAACGGAGGATCCTCTCATCCTCCAGCCCGCAGCTGAAACTGCCTTTCTTTAAAATGCGGACAATAACTGGCTCCTAAGTGTGTGTGTCAGTTAAACTCTTGCTATTGTCGGCCGCAGGCTCTTGCGATAGTGCAGTCTGCCTGCTCGTGTTGCTGATCTCATGGCGTGGCAGCTGTTAACGTGTTCGCTGGGAGCAGCCTTGATGTTTGCAAGGTGCGAAGCAGCAGGAGGCGGGTGGTGAGAAGTTGGGCCCCGGCTGCCTTTGATTCCCAGGCTGCTGGCCAAGTTATTGGGACTGGTGGGTAAATCTCGGCCCCTCTTGTGCGGTTTCTCTGAGCCCTGTTTCCCCCCCAGGGCCCCCTCATCCTGGAGCTTGCTTGGCACCTGCACAGAGAAGGCATCCTTAGCCTGGAAGAGCTGCTGGAGAAGTAAGTGGAGACATCCTGTCGCTGCACATGTGCTCTTAATTGGCCCATCAGATGGCAGCACTTGGGTCTCTGGTCTCTGGAAGGAGAAGATGCTTGGGCTGCTTACAGGGTGTCAGGCAAAATCTGCAGTGCTCCCTGGCAGGGAGTAACTAAGACCTTCCTAACCAGCCAAGCGCCTGATCCAGCGTGAGAGACCAGTGAAACGCAGCCAGGACTGTGTGGTATGTGGCTGAGCAGCTTAAGGTGCAGGTTTAAGACTCCAGCCTTCACAGCTTCCCCTTCAGCCCTCGACCAGGGGTCAGAGTCCAGTGGACTCAGCGCCAGCTTTGTGTGCAAGTAGTCCCTGGTTCAGTCCCTGGCACCTACACTTGCAGGGTGCTGGACAGGCTGTTCTCTGCCTGAAACACATTGGAGGGGACATTGCTGGGTTTGATGGACTGTGTAAGGCCGCTTCGTGTATTCATGTGGAGAGTCAGGGATGGCGCCAGACAGGTGTTCCAGTGGCTGGATTCTCTTGCACTTTTAAGCTGCTCCCTGGGCCAATGGGCCTCTCTCACAGGATGTGTCCTGGACCCACCTGCCTGGACCCCTCAGCCTCCAGTGTGGCCTCAGATAGAGAGGGGAGGTTCTAATTCGCCCCCCTCTTCTCCCTCTCCCCAGCTCCTCTCTTGCGCAGGTTGGAGCTGGAAGCGGATAGATCCTCACTGCCTCTTTTCCACATCCCCTTTAACGGCAGGGCTGCAACTCACGTGTGCCCTGTTGCAGCTCCTCTGCTCAAGTGAGGAGGGGGAGGAGGGGGAGGAGGTGGCGGCATTCTCGTGGGAGGAGGGGAGCTGATCCATGTGTTAGCATGGCTGCACCCCGCCCTCTGGCCCTTGCGGATCTGCTGCTGATCAGCCGTGAATCAGGCGACGGCTTTTGAAAGGGAACGCTTGTTCCAGTGGCTGCCCCCCTTACCTGCCATACCAGGATCCTTGGCCACACAGCCAGGACCCACCCCACCTGCCCACAATGCCTTTGCTAAGGTAATGCTGGAAACGAAGGGTGCTTAAAGGAAGTGCCAGAGATAGGGTGGCCTCCCTTAACCAGGAGGACACTGGAGAAGAAGAAGAGTAGAAGAAGAGATTGGATTCATACCCCGCCCTTCACTACCCGAAGGCGTCTCAGAGCGGCTTACAAACTCCTTTCCCTTCCCCTCCCCACAACAGACACCCTGTGAGGGCTCTTTCGAGAACTGCCCTTGAGAGAACAGCTCTGAAATAACTTGTAACTGACCCAAGGTCACACCAGCAACTGCATGTGGAGGAGTGGGGAATCAAACCCGGTTCTTCAGATTAGAGTCCGCCACTCTTAACCACTGCACCAAGTTGAGGTACGCAGGGAATGCATCCCTCTTTGCCTTCAGAGTAGTGAAGCGGTGCTGTTTAAGTAGCGGTCTGAGGCAGAGCTGTAGGACTGTGGTGTCTTTTTCTGGGATTTGTCTCGTGGCCGGCTAGGGGCCAGGCTGTCTTTGGGAAGAGCAGAGGAACTTCCTTTGATTTTCTTGTTTCCCTAGTCACCCAGACACGTCTGCCCTGGAGGACTGGCTGTGCGGCAGCCTCCGTCTTCTGTGCCGTCAGGCAGGAGGTGCTTCCCTGGACACAGAGGCCCTGCAAGGCATTCTCACAGGCAAGCTCTTGCATGCGAAGTCACACAGGCACTGCTGATCCTGGCGGTGGTCGCTGCTCCCTGGGCGCGTCGCTTGGGGGCCGCCTGGCAAGTGCTGAATGCTGCCCTTCCACCTCTGCTCTCTTGGAAGATGTGTCAGGCCTCCCTTCACTCTCAGGCTGGTTTTGGCTGGGATACGCACACAACTGCTCCTGCTTACTGCTTACACGCCCGGGGAAATGCCCGATCATCGCTTTGGGGTCAGGAAGCAATTTTTCTCCAGGCCAGTTTGGCTGGAGATCCTGGAGGGGTTTTTTGGGTCATCTTCTGGGTGTGGAACGGCAGTCACTGCGGGTGTGGAATGGCAGTTACTGCGGGTGTGGAGGGGGAGGTATTTGTGAATTTCCTGCATCGTGCTGGGGTTGGACTAGATGATCCTGGAGGTCCCTTCCAACACTATGGGCAGATTCTCACTAGAGCTGCCTCCGCAGCACAGCCGCGTTTGCCCCGACACAAACATGTCAATTTCACACCCGAAATAGGGCGATTTCTCACTAGAGCTGCCTCGCAGCACAGCGCCGTTTGCCCCAACACAAACATGTCAATTTCACACCTGAGGCTGCAGGGCTGCATTTTGACTCAGGGCTTCGTCCGATTTCCTCCGCAGTTTCGTGATCCTGGTTTTTTAGGATCATGAAACTGCGGAGGAAATCAGGCGAAGCCCCGAGTCTAATGCAGCCCTGCAGCCTCAGGTGTGAAATTGACATGTTTGTGTTGGGGCAAATGGCGCTGTGCTGCGAGGCAGCTCTAGTGAGAAATCGCCCTATGATTCTATCAGGTCAGCCCTTGGACTAGGCTATGTTGATGACTGCCCTGCCCTGTAAGTGATGGGAACTTAACTGCTTTCTTAGCCTTCCTTGACCAGTCCTTGTTTCCCCGTCTTTCACTTTGTACTTCAGTTAATGTCTTCATGATCTGCGAACACGGCCTCAGTCAGAGTTGGCAGTGGCGTGGGATCCCTTTGCTGCCCCCTCTGAAACCAGGCCTGAGACCCCAGCTGCAGGAATTACCTGCCTGTTCACTGGATATACTCTAGACCAGGGGTGGCCAAACTGTGGCTAGGGAGCCACACGCGGCTCTTTCACACATATTGTGCGGCTCCAGGCAGGGCGGCTGGGGAAGCTCGATATCATTAGCAAACAAATATCATTGGACAAATAAATGTCATTATCAATATCTACTTTTACCCCTTTTTGTTATTATTTTTGGCAGTCTCCTTTAACGTTGATAAAAAGCAAATTTGCATATTTTCCAAATAAAAACATGTCATATTTATTCACTTCTTGCGGCTCTCAAACATCTGATGTTTACTCTGTGTGGCTTTTACGTTGAGCAAGTTTGGCCGCCCCTGCTCTGGAGCACTGGTTCTCTGCCTTTCCAAAGCTGGGACCTACCTGTAAGCCAAAGGCTGCTGCCTATGAATAATAATAATAATAATAATACCTTTCGATTTATTGATCGCTCATCCTGCAGAGCTGCTGGCTCTGAGCGATTTACAGTTACACAAGTTTTCACACGGGACTAACAATGTTTCATAGGGTAAGGGAGGACAACATATATAATTCTTTAAATCGCACACTTTTGCAGCCAACGGGGATTTTGTTCAGCTGTAAGCTTCAGGCGTGTTCCGGACGGCATTCACTTTAGGCGTGGCTAGATGACGTCAGTTCTTCCAGGACTGCTTTTTGAGTCGTAGACTGCCACCACCTGGCCGGATTGGCTCATCACAGGCTTCTTAATGCTGAAGAGGTCTTTTTTTTTTTTGAGGCTTCTGAGCTTATGAGCTGAACCTTCCGTTCGCCGGCTAACACCTCCCCCACCGGGGGAGGGTTTAGTGTGCCCACCCTCTCTAAGGAGTGGTACCCATTTTATCTACTCACCGAAGCTTCCGAACCGCTGGGTGGACGGCGAGCTGGGGACAAGGCTGGTAGCTCACACCAGCGCGGGCTAGAACTGACAGCAGCTCTGTTCAGCTCAGATGTTAACCAGAGGATAAATCCTCTGTGCCACCGCTCCCCAATTCGCCCTTTCACACAAAGAGTGATGTCACAGTCACCAGACAGGAAGCAAGGGAGCCAGAGTTAATGGCCTCAGAAGGATCGAGGCCAAGACGGTATGCAGCAGACTGCGAGAGCCAAGCGTGGGAAACGGCAGCCAAGCATCAGGAGGCAAACCATAGTGAGGAACCAACGAAGGGTCTGAGCCGTGGAGGAATCTCCTCCTCCCGAATGTCCTCACTCCACTGTCCCGCTTCCCCTCTCAGCATGTACGCAGGGGGAGGCAGGTGGCACGGCACCCTTGCTCTTTACGCACGCATATTAGCAGCAGGCCCTTCCAGAAAGAAGCAGAAATGGTGACTCTTGGCAGCGGGGGCTCTGCAATCCACCTGCAGGTCCTGATCCAGACATTAAAGGCCACTGGCCTAGAGGGTTTGTGTGTGTTCGAACACTAGTGGCAAAGCGTCCAGAGCAGACCTTGGGGATGTGGATGCACAGGTTGAAAACAGTGACTTTGTTACCTTTTAATGACCAGGGGCTGCAGGGTGGAGGCTGGAGGAAAGTCAGTTTTTTCTTACAGCAATTTCAGGTCTGCTTCATTTTGTCCATATGCTAAGGGGTGGCTCCCAGTCAGTATGGAAGGAAACCCATTCGTTTCTGGCTCACCTGCTTTCTCTTCCTCCTCGCATGGTTCCTCTCTGGGGCAAGTGTGGAGCAGGACCGTGACCGTGGCGACTCCTCTCTGGCCCTTTCTTCCTTTGCTTTATCTGTCCCGACAGACACAAGGGAATGTTAACAGTGGTCTTGTTCTTAATGTGTAGACTTTGGGGTCATGTTCCTTCATAATGGATTCCGGAAAACGTCTGAGATGGGAAGGAAATTGGAATCGCAGCCAATCCTCTCCAAAGTAAGAATGTTTGTTCAACAGTTCAGCATTATTGTTTTTGGTAGAACAGTTTTTGTAGTTTTGTAAATATGAAGGAAGAATGGAGAGTCCCTGTTTCACTTGTGAGTGTGCAAGTCTTCTCGAAAGCTCATACAATCTAGAAAGACTCTAGAGATGGCAAGATGTGTTTTTCTTTCCTTTTTCATATTTCATTTGTTTGCTTGTTCTTCTGACTTGCTGCACAGATTTCTCTCTGCAGTTAATCTTTAGCTTAGGAGTTGGCATTTGGGTGTTGCCCATTTGAATAGAGATGGGCAGAAAAGGCAAATGGAGTTTTTTTATCGTGTTTCTTTTTAAACAGATCTGCTGCGCTGTGCTGGAGGGAATGCTGGCATGTAAGTGGGGCCCCAATCCGCCCTTTCACACAAAGAGTCCCCAGGGTGTGGCTGCACACGCAGTGTACGTTGGCCCCAGTCACTCGGGCCGGATATCGCGGGGGGGAGGTGTGGCTAATTACCCCGGAGGAAACTAATGTGTGGCCGCTCGAGCACACGTCCCAGTCGAGGTCCCGTGGTTAGGGGGGGAGATGCCGACCAGACGGGTATCGTGCAGCGCTGCACAGAAGCCGCGCCGCGTGATTGCACGAGCAATCGCTCTTTGTGCGCATGTGCTGTTGGGCGCTGTTGCGCAACCTGCGGAGACTTGGGAAACAAAAAAACCCCTTGTGTGCGACAAACAGCGGCGGGTGCCGGATGCCACGTAAGTCCACCAGAAACACGATCAGACGCCCGCCCTTGCCCCGCGGCTTCCGGAAACTAGTACCTTGGAGGTACTAGCTTTTTTACTCCGCATCTTCAGCGGGAAGCCTCGGGTTAGCCACGAGAGCTCTATGCTTCCCAGATGTTGCGGTGTGATCGCGCCTGGAAAATCCGCCTACCATTCGAATCAGCGCGGCAAATGCTCCGTGTGACCGCAGCTGTAGTTAGCTTTTAGGGAGATGTCATGTGAAACGGAAGCAGCTTTAACTGCATTGCTTTTGGGGTTGACCCATGAATGGTGTTGATGCAGTTTCATACCATGTTTTATGCTCTATTGTTGAGAAGAAGAAGAAGAGATTGGATTTATACCCCGCCCTTCACTTGGAGTCTCAGAGCGGCTTACAGACTCCTTTCCCTTCCCTGTGAGGTGGGTGGGGCTGAGAGAACTCTGACACAAACTGCTCTTTTTCAAGGACAGCTGTGCCAGAGCTTGTGACTGACCCAAGGTCACATCAGCAGGTACATGTGGAGGAGTGGGGAATCCAACCCGGTTCTCCCAGATTAGAGTCCGCACACTTAACCACTACACCACACTGGCTCCGGTATCCAAACTGCCTGTCTCTAATGTGCTACTCTTACACAGAACTGATGTTGGCATGTTGATGGTCAGTCTTATTTATTTATTTATTTATTATTAGATTTATACCCCGCCCTCCCCCAACGGGCTCAGGGCGGCTACAACAGAGGCAATTGCCATAAAAACGACTAAACATAAAAACAATCATTAAACAGTATAAAACAGTCATTAAGTAAAGTGCGGTGCTCTTGGTAATTTATGTGCAGTTCACCTTTGCTTTTGTGAGGAACATGCAGGAGAGTTTCCCAGTGGGTTCTGCCCTAGCTATTTCTACGATGCAAATATTAGGGCCGTCTTTCCAAAAGGAAAGCCCCTTAGCGCCTAGCACGTACTGAGTCACTTTAAGTGGTTTGAGGTCAGGGATAATTGGTTCCAAATCTGAAGGAATTGTTCCTTGTCACTAATGAGCTGGCCCTCATTCCGTTTTTCCTAATTAGGCCACCTTGAAATATGCCCCCTGTCCCCCCCCCCATTCAGCAAGCAAAATTCTCGCTAACTTTTATTCACCCAAGGACTCTTTTCCTGCATTTAGGGGTACTTGATACTGCTGCCAAAGAAAAGCAAGAAGATGCTTCTACGTTGAGGGCCGTGAAGTGTTGGTAAGGGCCTGCCCCTTTCTAGAGAATTGCAAAGGGTTGTTGTTGTTGTTGTTGTTATTGTTCATGGTTCTGGTACCAGGGAAATGGTGTGTGTGTGAGGGCAGATAATGGGATGAGATATTGCCTCTTCAGTTATAGTTTCCTTCTTCCCCCAAAATATTTGCAAAGCAGACTGTTCTGCTCTCAGAGGACAGTATGATCCCTTTCCTGGGAATGGGAACAAGGAAGTAGCTACCCTCTGACTAGTGGCCTAGTTTTCCTTCTGCCCGGCTTGTGATGGAAACGGGGAGCTGGGATAGATGGTCGGGGGGTGGGGGGAGGTCTGCGCCAGCATTGTGAGGCCTGCATTTAGCATCCCTGTGGGTAATCCCAGGTAGGGGCTTTGGAAATACAGAGGATTTCTGCAACGCTGTGCCTGCTGGATCCTGCCCCTTGAGCTTGTGATGCAGGAACTTCTCTCTGGGTATTTTTTTATTTATCTACAATACTTATTAGCAGTGTTCCCTCTAAGTTGAGTTAGTGTGAGCTAGCTCACAGTTTTTTAGCCTCCAGCTCTCAGATTTCTTTGTCTTAGCTCAGGAAGGACGGGGCTCCAGAGCAAGCTGATTTATGCAGTAGCCAAATTGCTCGCTCACTACTTTAATGCCAGCAGCTCACGAAGTAGAATTTTTGCTCACAGGGCTCCACAGCTTAGAGGGAGCCCTGCTTATTAGCTGCCTTTCTTCCTTACGGAGCTTCAGGTGGCTTCCAAAATTAATAAAATACATACATAACATACAAAACGTAAAACCAACATTTAAAATCACAGTTTAAGATTGCTTTAATCAAATGTCATCCTAAAGCTACAATTGGCAGTCTCCACCAACAACAAAAAACAACAACAAAAAAACCTCAACAAAAAACGGGGAGCTGCGGTGGCTCAAGTGGTTAAGACGCTGAACTGCAGGCTGTGGAAGGTCGGTAGTTCAGCAGTTCGAGACCCGGGTGCCGCAAGACGGAGTGAGCTCCCGTCTCTAGTTCCAGCTCCTGCCAACCTAGCAGTTCAGAAGCAAGAAATTGCAAGTAGATAAATAGGTACCACTTTGGTGGGAAGCTAACAGCGTTCCGTGCGCCTTGGTGTTTAGCCATGCCGGCCACATGACCACGGAAACGTCTTCGGACGCCGCTGCCTCTTCGGCTTTGAAACGGAGATGAGCACCGCAACCCTAGAGTTGGACTCGACTGGCTTTCGAGCAAGGGAACCTTTACCTTTACCTTTTTACCAACAACTTCCCCTGAGCTTTCTGCCTCCAGCCCCAGTTAGTTCAGTTTCTTGGAAATGAATGAGTGTGAACCCGTTTCCTGATTTCTCTTCCAAGTGGCATTTCATGTTTCACTGTTGTTAAAATGTACATATCGAGGAGGAAAAAGCCCAGGCGAACTCTTCCCTGCCTTGCATACATCATTAATGTTAAATGATAAATATTTACACACATTGTGATGGCCTCCTTGGTGCATGTTGATTTAGTGAGAGAATTGGAGTTAATCACAGCCGTCGGTATGTGCTGAGTCACCGTTTGTGAGCGCTTACCGGTTCCTCCCTCCTCACTGACAGGCTCGGTGTGTTCAGCTTGACAGCATCTCAAGGCACCGTTCCTCCCGAGGCTCTACAGCAGTTCTTCAGCCACACCTTCACCCACGTTCTTTCTTACAACCCTCAGCTAAAAGGTAGGACTGCAGGGATGAGCTCTAAGCCAGCGTGTGCCTGCAGAGGAGGGGCATCCTGCGGCCCATTTCTGGAGGGCTTGTAGGGCTCTTTTTGTAGCAGGAACTCCTTTGCATATTAGGCGACACACCCCTAATGTAGCCAATCCTCCGAGAGCTTACAGTAGCCCCTGTAAGAAGAGCTCTGTAAGCTCTTGGAGGATTGGCTACATCAGGGGTGTGTCGCCTAATATGCAAAGGAGTCCCTGCTACAAAAAGAGCCTGAGCTAGGCCCTTCCAGCAGGAACACACGAGTTGCTGCCTTGTCCTGGGCCAGGCCCTCGGTCCATCTGTGTCACTCTTTTCTACTCAGACTGGCAGCAGCTCTCCAGGGTTTTATGTAGAGGTCTTTCCCATCATCTGTTACCTGATCATTTCAAAAGGAGATGCTGCCAAGGATTGAACCTGGGGCCTTTTGCATGCCAAGCAGATGCTCTGTCACTGAGCCATGGCCCCTCCACGGGAATGCCACTGCTGTGACCAAAGCCGTGCAGGAGGGTCCTGGGGGGGGGCTGGCCTGAGATTTCTCATTACTGTGCCGCCTTGCTAATTCACAAGTCCCATTTCTAAGCACCTTTGGGGGGACTTCTGATTTTTCATGCCTCCAGCACTGACTTGCCCTAAGGATATATGGACTCACAGTTGATATAAATTCCAGGTTTCCTTAGAACATAAGAGAAACCAATGTTGGATCAGGCCAGTGGCCCATCAAGTCCAACACTTTGTCACACAGTGGCCAAAAATACCAGGTGCCATCAGGAGGTCCAGCAGTGGGGCCAGGACACTAGGAGCCCTCCCACTCTTGCCCCCCCCCCGGCACCAAGAATACAGAGCATCACCTGCTCCAGACTGAGAGTTCCTATCTATACCTTGTGGCTAATAGCCACCAATGGACCTCTGCTCCATATGTTTATCTAATTCCCTCTTGAAGCTGTCCATGCTTGTAGCTGCCACCACCTCCTGTGGCAGTGAGTTCCACATGTTAATCACTCTTTGGGTGAAGAAGGACTTCCTTTTATTGTTCTAACCCGACTGCTCAATAATTTCATGGAGTGCCCACGAGTTCTTGTATTGTGAGAAAGGGAGAAAAGTACCACTTTCTCAGCCTGCTCTATCCCACGCATAACCTTGTAAACCTCGATCGTGTCACCCCCTCAGCCGTCATTTCCCCGAACTAAAGAGCCCCAAGGGCTTTAACCTTTCTTCATAGGGAAAGTGTCCCAACCCTTTGATCATTCTACTTGCTGTTTTCTGCACTTTCCCCGATGCTATAATATCCTTCTTGAAGTGTGGTGACCAGAACTGTACACAGTACTCCAAATGTGGTCACACCATTGATTTATACTGGGGCATTATGATACTGGCTGATGACTCTGCCCTTTGGGGACTGGCCTGTACAAGAAAGTTCCTGCAGGTGCTAGAAATCATAGCCTGACCCATTTGGTGAAGCTACGGCAAGGAAAGGCCGTGGCTCTTTTCCTTCTCCCGCAGTCCCTGACTGTTTGTCTCTCCTCTGAATGTAGTTTCTGATGCCATCAGCCTGCAGCGAGAGTGGAGCTTTGCAAGAAACAGCACGGTGCTCTCCACCCTGTATCAGAAAGTAAGTCTTGCTCGTGGGCTCGGCAGAGCAACTTCTTGGCTGCACTCAGACGTCTCAAACAAACCTGGGTTGGTGGTTGGCGCGAAGGAGCTTCTGATCCTTATCTTACCTATCTCAGTTTTACCTTTCCTTCCTCAAAGGAATTCAGGGCACTGTCTATGTGGCTCTCCCTGCCCTGTTTTCCCCCTCTGAGGTGAGGCTGAGAGAGGGCGTGACTGGCCCAAGACCACCCAGCCAACTTCTCTGGTTGAGAGGGGATTTAAAATAAAGGCTCCCGTATCCTAATCGAGCCCTCTCACCACATGGGTGGTTGGGAACAACCCCTAGTTTGCAAAGATAGCCAGGTCTGAGTATCACGAGAAATTAGAGTTTGGCCAAATGCTTACTGAACTTGGAAGCCTTCAGTGATAGTTCGGGGATGGGGGGAGTCTCAGGGATTTGAAGCTTGTTAACCTCATGAAGGAATGCTGGTTTGTTTCAAAGCGATATGTACAAAAAGAGCCTTCTCAGCAAAAGACAAAAGAAAAAGGACGCCAGAGAAATATATATAAAGTGACTATATCTAATACACACATCTGCAAAAAGCGAAAAGTCTCAGACAATATCAACACAGTGCACAAAGTGCAAAATAAGCACACACAACAATGTAAGCAAAACCGTATAAGCGACGATGATTCCGGATTACAGCTTCATTTCGTTCAGTTTTCTTCTTCAGGGATATATTGCATCATGATGTAATGTCTTCTCTTACCAAGGTGAAACATTACTGTATAATATTCAATCTTGATATAGAATGACCATCAAAATGGTAATCTTCTTAACTGAGCACCAGTCAAAAATCTGAGCTCACGGAGCTCATGGAGGCATTCCAGCGCTTGTACAAACATACATTTGTTGTTGTTGTTCAGTCGCACAGTCGAGTCCGACTCTTTGCGACCCCATGGACCAGATCACACCATACATACATACTATATCTCAAATTTTTGACTGGTGCCCAATTAAGATTACCACTTTGATGGTCATTCTATATCAAGATTGAATATTATACACTGATGTTTCACCTTGGTAAGAGAAGACATTACATCATGGTGCAATATATCCCTGAAGAAGAAAACTGAACGAAACGAAGCTGTAATCCGGAATCTTCATCGCTTGTACTGTTTTGCTTACATTGTTATGTGTGCTTATTTTGCACTTTGTGCACTGTGTGGATATTGTCTGAGGCTTTTCGCTTTTTGCAGATGTGTGTATTAGATATAGTCACCTTATATATATTTCTCCGGCATCCTTTTTCTCAGCTTGCCTTACTTACCAGTTTGTTTCAAAGGGCAACCATGCTGGTCCGCAGTAGAACGGTGAGATCTGGGTCTGGTAGAACCTTGGAGACCAACAAGATTTTGGGGGTATAAAATTTCAAGAGTCAAAGCTTCCTTCATCAGATACCGAATGGCTGTTTGTCCCATGTGATCTAAAAGAAGCCATAGTTTCAGAATCACCCTGGTGTTCTGTTTTGCTTTTTTAAATATGTGTTCCTCGTCTGATTCTGATGGCTTGACTACAGGAACCGAGCCCTTTGGCTTCTCTGCCCCAAACTCCACAACAGGAGCCTTTGCCGATTCTGAGCCGCCAGTTTGTTATACGAAACCAGCTGCTGTGTAGTGAAAAATGGGCAGTGGCACCCCAGGGCAGGAGATGCCAGAAAGATGGCGTTTGCCGCTCAGCAGTGGGCGTCTACAAAGAGACCAATACCTTTCGGTTTTGCAAAAAGGAAGCAAGGAAGGGAAACCCTACGACTCTCCTCAGACATCTCTGAATGCTTTTATGAAAGCAAGAGGGGACCGTCTGTCCTGCAGGGGCTCCCTGGTGGGCCAAGCGCTCATTAGGAATACAGACCTGTATTAGGAGTGCAGAACTGGTGATTCGCCTTCTCCAGTTGGGTGAAGTTGGGAGGGCCCTGGGAGAATAGCCTCTGGAGGCTTTCTGGGTGTCTTTCGATTCCAGCAGGAGGCCCCTGTTCTGTCTCCTTTCCAGCTGTTTGTGGTGCTCAGCGCGGAGGAGCTGATAGGTCACTTGCAGCAGGTCCTGGAGGCAAACGAAGTGAGCTGGCATCACGTGCTCTCCTGCATTTCCACGTTGCTGGTCTGCCGTGCTGAAGCAGAACAGCTGGTTAAAGGTATGGCGCAGGAGATAGCGGCTGTGCAGTGGGCATCGCAGCCGCTGATGTCTGATGGAGGCGTAGCAAAACCGCCGGCATCCTCTTGGCACCAGAGGCTGCCTGACCGAATGCTGCAGAAATAGTCCCGAGGGAGGGAACCTCCTTTTCCTGCCAAATAGTCCCAGTTTGAATCTGATGCCTTTTCCCAAGTCTGGCCGGGATTCCTTGTGCTGCAGCTGCATTCAATTGCACGTCTGTGGATTAGACTATGGGAGCCTGGCTTAGAACACAGGAAGAGCCCTGCAGGATCAGACCAGTGGCCCACCAGGCCTGGCGTCCTGTCTCAGCAGTTCCTTCGGAGGTCCAGCAACAGGGCATAAAGGTCTTCCCTGATGTTGCTTCCTGGCACTGGTATTCAGAGGTTGACTGCCTCTGAATGTGGAGGTTCCCTTTAATCACCATGGCTAGCAGCCACTGTCATAGAGCTCTCCTCCATGAAGCTATTAATCAACCCCCTTTTAAAGCCGTCCATGCCTGTGGCCGTCACTACGTCCTCTGGCAGAGAATTCCACATTTTAATCACTCACTGCATAAGGAAGTAGTTCCTTTTGTTTGTCCTGAATCTGCTGCCCAAAACAGCTTCCTTGGATGCCCTCAAGTTCTAGTATTTTGGAAGAGGGAGAAAAAATTTATCTTTTCCAATTCTCTCCACAGCATGCATAATTTCATAAACCTCTATCATGCTCCCCCCCCCCCCAAGTTGTCTCTTTTCTAAACTGGAAAGTCCCAGAGACTCTTCAGCCTTTCCTCATCGGGAAGGGGCTCCAACCCCCTACTCATCCTGGTTCCCCTCCTCTGTGCTTCTTCCAGCTCTGCAATGTCCTTTTTGCGATGTGGTGACTAGAACTGTACGCAGAATTCCAAATGAGGCCGCACCATAGATCTATACAGGGGCATGATTATGTTGGCTGTTTTGCTGATGCTCTCTTCTTCTTTCGCCTTTAAAAGACAGGCCTGCCTGTTCAGAATTGTGGCACTGAGATTTTGGGCTGGGTGATGCCGGAACTGCATTTCAGGATTTTGCGCTAAAGGCCAGTCTTCCCAATGCCATGTTTTCTTGACCCGCTAGAGACCGCTGCAGCTCTGATGGAGTGACCTTCCTGGCCCCCCAGGGCTGCAGGGCTCTTTTGCGGAGCTGGAGAACCATTACAGTCCGGACACACGTAGCCACTAAAGGCAACTGTGCTGAATACCGAGAGGTTCTGAACTTGGGTTCAAAAGTGTCCTCTGAACCTCCCGTTTCCGGGCAGGACTTCATAATCCCAGCTTCTTTCATTGCCAAGACCAGGAACATTCGAAGTGGCCTTTAGCTGCAGTTGAGCATCATATTGCCAGGGTTACCTCGGATCAGGGTTTCCCCAGAGATGGATTCTGATCTGGGGATTTCGCTGTACTTCTTCTAGACCTCCTGGGCCACCTGTTGAGAAAAGGCTTTGAGAACTATGACTTGGAGAGCTTGATCACGGCGTTCTTAATCGCCCGCCAGGCGGCCCTTGAGGGCCCTGCTCTGTTCATGCCTTATTCTGAATGGTTCAAGGTAAGGGAAGCTGCCTGCAGAACCTGTAGGCAGGGGACAAGGGTACGTCTGCAGGGGCTTTCTGTGGGAGTGGGGAGGTGGGGCAGAAGAAGGCTGGCATTTGGCTGGGACAGATCCGGGACTAGCCAAGGATAGACTACAAAGAAGGAGGCGGCGTGGCCGCTTGTGTGCATGTCCTCGTTCATTCAAGGGCAAAGGTCAGGAGAAGAACTCAGGTGTATAACTCCATAAGGGGACCCCAGCTAGAACAACCAACTGAGAAGGAGATCAGTGCGATGGTGGGTCGGAAGCCTGAAGCCGCACGAGATGTTGTCCTCAAAAGGCTGCCTTTAGCGAAAAGGCTGCCTGCAAGATACAGAAGGTACCGGCGAGGCAGAGGTACCCCTGTCTTGGTCCTGCAGTGGTAGAGGGGAGGTTGAGAAAGATTCCCATGCATGAGAGGGTATGTCCTTGCGGGGATGCTGAGGTCGAAACAATCAAACACGTTTTATTACATTGCCATTTCTATCAGGAAATCCGTATAAAGATTATTTCCCCCCTTCTTAATAAATTTTTGGGTTGCTCTGGCACAGAGCTTTGCAAAATGCCTCTTATGGGTGCTAACCCAACAGTCACAGCCTCTAGTGTGAAATTCTTTTCCCTTGCGTATAAAATGCGCCAAGCGATACTACAAAGTGTATTAGAATTAGAATTTTAACCATTTTAGTGTTTTAAATATTGCTGTTTATACATTGTTGATGAGATTCCTTGATGTCATATCAATGGTATTACACGGTTTATGCTGGTCAATGACTGTTTTCTATTTAAAAAAAGAAAAAGAAAAGACCTGGTCATTCTGCAAGCGGGAAGTGGCCGGATCAAATAGCTCTTCTTCACGTTGGCTGAAAGGCACTGCCGTCTCTTTTCAGCTTGCCTTTGGGAGTGCCGGTGGTTTCCATGGCAGCAGCAAGAAGGCCATGGTCTTCCTCTTCAAGTTCCTGTCAGAGCTGGTGCCCTTTGAAGCTCCGCAGTACTTGAAGGTGAGCAGCGGCCGGCAGAGGCTGTGGAATCCAATGGCCCTTTTTGGTTTAACAGTCACTTGAGACCCTGGACAGCCGGATTGCGTTCCCTTCCCAAACGAGGCATTCAGAGCTTTCTGGTTGGCTCCTGTGTTGCAGGGCAGGCTGGAACTGCTGCTGCTATCCTGCGCTTGCTGTTCAAGAATGTAGCGCGACCGTGCAATGGGGCATGTGCTGTGTTGAGCTGCTGGGGAGAGAACATAAGAACATAAGAGACGCCAATGTAGGATCAGGCCAAAGGCCCATCCAGTCCAACACTCTGTGTCACACAGCGGCCAGAAATACCAGGTGCCATCAGGAGGTCCAGCAGTGGGGCCGGGACACTAGAAGCCCTCCCACTGTTGGCCCCCCCAAGCACCAAGAAGACAGAGCATCACTTGCCTCAGAGCCCCTATCTATACCTTGTGGCTAATAGCCACTGATGGACCTCTGCTCCATATGCTTATCAAATTCCCTTTTGAAGCCGTCCATGCTTGTAGCCACCACCACCAGACTTCATGGCAGGGTTCTGAAGGGAGGCTTAAGCACTTGGTACTCTTGCAACTGCTCCTTCCTGCTTCCTACATTCCAAAGGGTGCAAGAGGCACCTCTGCCTTCATTGTTGTTGAGCGGCCGTCCTGCTCTGGTTCTGATTTTTGCTTCGGCCTGCAAAGAGCTCCGCAGGCACCCGCGCCGGAGAGAAAGGTGGGCCGCCTGTCAAGAGATGAGTCGTGACTGCCGGCTTGCTTAACCTTGCTCTGAACCCTCTAGGTCCACATCATGCATCCTCCCTTCGTGCCTGCTAAATACCGCCCCTTTCTTCTGGAATATATCACTCTGGCCAAAACCCGGCTGGCAGATTTCAAGGTCAGTGAAAAAGCCCTTTCTAGTCATTTTTCCAGAGCCCGCTTTCCACAGAGCGCTCAGTTCTGCCTGGAGGCTGCCCCCCCCATCTCAGATGTGGCTGGAGGCTGGGCCATTCCTCCAGGGCGGCAGGAGGGGCACTCTGCACATGCTCTCATCTCTGCCAGGACTAAGTGTTGGCAGGATTTGGGACTGGACCTGGGCTCTCTGCCTTTTCCTCATCCACTGTGCTGCTCTTTCCAGGTTGCAATAGAAGACATGGGCCTCTATGAGGATTTATCTTCCACGAAAGATGCTCTGCAGGTACCCAAGAGCCACCCGGGCTGATTTCTGCTGCATTTGCCATAAGCCCTGTGGATTTATTTCTTTGAAATGTTTACGTTCCACCTTCCCCCCCGTGCTCACCGTCAAAGAGGGCCCAGGGTGGCTTACGTGCAAATCTGTCCACAGGGACATGGTAAAAGAGTAAAACCTCAAAGCAGGAACACCTGGTTGCCCAGCGATGTCCATAAAGCAGAAAAAAATGTTTTAATGGTGGTATGGTGACAGCCACATATTTATTTAATATTTCAATGTTTACGTTTTATATTATCTGTTTTTATGTTTTACCTTTACGTTTTGTATTATCTGTTTTTATGTTTTACCTTATTGGTTTTAATGTGGTAAGTTGCCACAAGTTGCCTTTGGGTGAGCAGTGACTAAAAAATTAGGGTAAAATAAATAAACTTTGAGTGAACTTGAACAGAAGCTCAAAGGAGCAGAGGAGGGGGGAAACTAAGAGGGTTTCAGAGAAGGTGAAGCAGAGAAGAGCTGTCAGCCCCTGAACCATCCTGCCTTTCCCCCGGTGACCTCTGCTGGGCAGTCTCCAAACAGCTCAGTCTCAGGCCCTGGCTTGGGTTTCTCTGGGCTCTCCTGTACTGGGCTCAAGGTTGGAGGCGTCCCTTCTCTCAAGGACTGTGCCAGGCCTCTGTCTCCTGCCCTCCGGCTTCCCTCTCTTAGCAGGGATGCGTCCCAGGCAGCATAAGAACATAAGAGAAGCCAATGTTGGATCAGGCCAATGGCCCATCCAGCCCAACACTCTGTGTCACACAGTGGCCAAAAACACCAGGTGCCATCAGGAGGTCCAGCACTGGGGCCAGAACTCCAGAAGCCCTCCCACTGTTGACCCCCCCCCCCAAGCACCAAGAAGACAGAGCATCACTTGCCCCAGACTGAGAGTTCCTATAAGAACATAAGAAAAGCCAATGTGGGATCAGGCCAATGGCCCATCCAGCCCAACACTCTGTATCACACAGTGGCCAAAAATACCGGGTGCCATCAGGAGGTCCAGCAGTGGGGCCAGGACATGAGGATCCCTCCCCCTCTTGCCCCCCCCCCAAGCACCAAGAAGAGAGCATCACTTGCCCCAGAGCCCCTATCTATAGCTTGTGGCTAATAGCCACTGATGGACCTCTGCTCCAGATGTTTATCCATAAGATGTTAACTTAAGAGAAGCCAATGTTGGGATAGTGGCCCATCTAGTCCAACACTTTGTCACACAGTGGCCAAAAATGCCAGGTACCCCCAGGAGGTCCATCAGTGGGGCTTCCTTCCTTCCCAGCTCTCTTTCCTCCCGCTTAGAACTCAAAGACATGCTTAAAGGGGAGATGTAAGCTTTTGCAGCCTGTGCTCAGAAAAGAGTAGTGGAGTATTCCTGTGTGTCCAGTTTAATGTCCAGGGCACAGAAACATACATGGCAGTCTTGTTTGAACTTGTTTGAATGTCCAGGGCACAGAAACATACATGGCAGTCTTGTTTGAACTACCCAAACCAAGACTGTGGCACTCCTTTATTTCTATATTTGATTGTGGCATTGGCGCTGGCTGAAGAGCTGCGGGAATTTGTACACTGGTTGTCTGAGCATGAGAAAAAACAAAGTGCAACTACGGGCATGTGAGGCACGTCCAGTGTTCCCTCTAAGCTGTGTTAGTGTGAGCTGGCTTGCAGTTATTTAGCCTCTGGCTCACACATTTTTGTCTTACCTCAGGAAGGATGGCTTCAGAGCAAGCTGATTTATGCAGTAGCCAAATCGCTCGCTCACAACTTTAACGCCAGTAGCTCACAAAGTAGAATCTTTGCTCACAAGACTCCACAGCTTAGAGGGAGCATTGTCCAAGTGTCATTTTTAGGCATCTCTCATTTCAGTATCTTAAGCTATCCCAGGTGAAAGGTGCCTTTGTTTTTATTGGGTCCTGTTGAACCTCACAAAGTTGCATTGGTTGGCACTGCCATTTTTAAAGTGTTCAGTGACCACTGCTAAAAGCCCGTTTGCACCAGGCATTAATTTGACATCTGCCTAGTTCTTTTCTTTTCTTTTCTTCCAAATGTATATTAAGATCAAGTATAACTTATAACATATACAATAACTGCAAAACAGTATACAAAAGTCCTGAGAGCCCAAAATTACAAACCAGCCAGTTAATCACCCCCAAAGTTTTCAACATACATCAACAGTTTTAACAGACTAACATAACGCAAGCTGGTAGATCTGCCTATTTCAGTCCTTCCCAAGACGTTATATGGATATGAATCAGAAGGGATACTTGGACATCTTTACTCCAAAAGACGGGCTGTGTACTTCTGTCCTGGGGCTGTCGTTCACGACTCCCCTGGGTGGGCAGGACAATCTAAAGCGCAAATGAACATTCAAGGAAGTCTAAATAATCTGTTCAGAAGGAGATGAAATCTTTCTCTCTCCTCTTTGTCACCTCTCTGTGTCAGCCCCACTGCCAGGCACTTCAGGATGTCGAAAAGGCTGTTCAGATTTTCGAAAACACGGGGAAGATTCCGGCAGTTGTCTTGGAAGCCAGGTATTCCATCTAAGCCCCCCACCCCCTAAGTTGTGTTTCAAAAACATTCTGGGGGGGAAGTAGAGAGGAGGAGGAGTTGAAATGGGAACAGTACTGGAGGCCGTTTGTGCTTCATGACGGCTGCTGGGCAGGAGTGTGCCTTCTGCGAAGAACGTGCCTGTGACGACCTCTTATTTGGGGAGGTCTGATTTGCCTTTAAAAGTTCTTATGATTTTACTCTGTAGGGTATTTTCGCCGCCACCAGGGAAATTTAAGGCTTTCCCAGCCTCTTACTATAATATATTTCTTCTTCTGGTTTGGTAATGTGGCCAGGGTCTAGGCATTCATGAAGGACTATGTGTTATTTCCTGAGGAATTTCGTTCAGAACTGTTATCTTAAATAAAAGTAGATTTATTTGCTGTTTCACACACTTTTCTCTTCACTGACAGGGCTCTGGGCATGTCACTATGTAACAATAGTTTCCTTTAGCCATATATGGTCACTGTTTCTTTATGCTTTAACTTTTCTTAACACACACCAGACTTCTCTCTTATGTTTCACACAGGAACCGTCTCACACAGAGACCTCAGGACAAAACTAATATATTAACTGCTTTTGTACAGCACTCTCTGCTGTCTGACTAACTGTTTTACTCCGAACTAAGCAACCCACACAGGGAAGCCTCTTCTTATCTGTTTAACTGTACTGTTTAACTGTATCTCCACTCTGTAACTCAGAACTCTCTAACTGTCATCCTTAACTGTTACTCTTGACTGACATATCGGTTCATCCACACAGCATTCATTCCAAAACTCCTCCCTCTCTCTGTCACTCACCAATCATATCACTTGCCTGAGTTCAGCATCCTAGTCTGCCATACATCCATACAAACCACTTTTAAAGACACACACACAATAAAACATGGAATCGTTACAGTGCCCCCTGTCCGTCCAGTGGGGCTTGGTCCAGAAAAGGCAGGGGTGGGTTATGCCCCTCAGACGGCAGTCACCAGGTAGCTTCTCTCTCCCTTGTCAGAAGCTGGAAGATGTCTTCTCCGTGTCCCGGGAAATTATAACCTCCCCTTGGGAAAGACACCCGCCGCCATGGGGGTAGTTCAGATTTTCCTGCTACTCGGGGGAAGAGAACAGTTAGAAATGAGTCTGGAAGCACCTTAGAGACCAGCAAGGTCAGCCTGTTCTACTGCAGCCCAACACGGCTACCCCCGAAACAGAGGAAGAGAGCATCCACCCTGGCCATTCGGCTGTTTCCCTCTCTGTCCCTTGAGGTGCAACATTCCAGCAAGGTGTGAGAGGGTCAGTCATTGTCCTGTTTTGGCCAGAGCCCTGTAGCATCTGTAAGCACTAAAGCGCTCTCCTTTCTCCCCGCTACTAGTTCACAGCTGGGTTTCAACTCGTAAACCGAATGAAGCCCCAGTGGTTGAAATATTGGGGTGAACTCTATAATGGGGGGGGTGCATTTCTCCACATCCTTGATAAGAAAAAAAAGGCATCTTTAGGTTCCGTGCAGAGGCTGCTGGCGTGCTGGCTTTTCCCCTGTGATCTGAGAGCCAGTTTGGTGTAGAGGTTCAGAGCGGCAGACGCTAACCTTGAGAACCAGGCTTGATTCCCCACTCCTCTTCCGCATGCAGCCAGCTGGGTGACCTTGGGCCAGTCACCACTCTCTCAGAGCTCTTTCAGCCCCACCTACTTCACAGGGTGTCTGTTGTGGGGAGAGGAAGGGAAGGAGATTGTAAGCCGCTCCGGGTCTCCTTTGGGTAGTGAAGAGTGAGGTACAAAACCGACTCTTCTTTCTTTTTTAAATTGCCAGAGACTGTGTCGTCCCAGGCCTCTTGAAGCAGTAAAGCACCTGCGTCCTCTGCCTTTAGAAAGACTGGTGGCTTTTTTCCTGATAGTTTTAGCCTTCCGCCTGGTGAGGTTCATTTGTGCAGGTGGACATGTTCTTGTCTGACTACACTTTATAGTTCAGCCTTAATTAACCTTTGCCCCACCTGCCTTTCAGTGTCTTCAGGAGGCCCTATTACATCTCCCATTTCCTTCCCGCCTTGCTCATGCCGCGTTTGGTTAGTATCTTCATTTTTTCCCCTAGGCGACAAATGCCATTTTATATGTTTTGGCTGTTTTTGTTTGCACGCTTTTAAAAATGTAGACATGTATTCTCTGTGAAACGTATACGGAGTGACTTGCTGCCACAATCTAGAAGCCAGTATGAACATTTCTGAATTCAAACTTCTTTTTAAATTGCAGCTCCCTGAAACGCCAGATTCACACGTGGCTTTAATAGATGCCCTAAAGAGGTAAAGAAGTTGAGACTGGAAACCCTGGTGGCCTCTCTTAGCCGGCTTCTTGCAGGTGGTTCTTGGCTGCCGTGTTTGTTCTTGTGAGACGGGAAGTGATCCTTCATCTCACAGCTGTCATTACAGCCCGACTTAAACATGACTGTGACTTTTGTTTGTGTCTCCTTAAAACAGGGCTGAAAAGATTCCTCTGAATACGTACTCCAAGTTTATTGAAGAATGTCAGTCTGTTAAAGAGAAGTTCTTACACGGTGAGAGAAATCTGTTTGCCTAGCATGAGACACACTCTGCTTGCATTATTGCTGTGAAAAGAGGCTGGCGTTTCCCCAAGCATTGCAGCCAATTTCTGTTGTGTGTGCTTTGCGATGCTGTTGACAATACACGGGGGGGGGGAGGAGTGTGTCACAGTGCCGCGGTGCTGGCAGTTTCTGCAGCGTGTGAGTGGCCCTTGGGGGATGCTGCTGATGCTCAGCCACATGGGGGTCTGGGGAAGAGAAGACAGTGGCGTTGTCAGCCTGTCGGCTTGCAGTGGGGCTGCAGGAGCACAGATTTTGCAACAACTGAGCCGGGGCAAATGTGCCTTCAAGGGTGTCGCCAGCTGAGTGTCTCTTTCTGCCGAGCGGCAAGGCGTGTGGAGGAGACGGCTGGTCTTGTGGTGTAGAAGTCCTCCCCCAGTGCAAGACTTTGTGGAGGGGTGGCCTCTCAGGGAAGGTTCCTATCCAGAGAGATCCTTCTTGAGACACTTTCTGGTTTGCTGAACAGGATACTGCTCAGGTAGCCTGCTGGTTTCTTGGAGAGAATGTGGCCCTGTCCCTCACCCCAGTTGGCGCAGCATGGAGACCCGGGTCACCTCCCCCCCCCCCCAGCAGCTTCTTCAGCCCAGAGTCCTGCTGCCTGTGCTTGGATAGAAGGGGGGATCCGTAGCTGTACCTCTCTCTGCTAGTGTCATGATCTGGGCTGTGCCCCCAGAGGCCTACTAGGCCCAGGGAGCCTGGCTAGCAGTAGGTGAGGCTGGGCCTACAACTCCCAGAAGCCCCTGAGAGGTTTTGGAGCCAAAATTGACCAATAGGGAAGAAGACGGCTGGGGGACAAAAGGGCTGGTGCCAGAGCAAAGGCTGTTCTTTCTTCCAAGAGGGCAGAGCCAGAAGGAAGGCTGCTGCAGGGGAGAGACCCTCATCCTGAGGGAACGGTGAGTCGTCTAATGTCACTTGGAATAGTGAGCTGGGGACAGTATATATTTAGACGCGTTAGGGCATTTGTTTTCTTTTTTTTTCACCCTCTTACTGTTATATTTCTGCACCTTGTTTGTTTGACCTCCTATAAGATAAACCTTTTCCTTGTCTCACTCTGCCTGGTCCTCACACCTGTTATTCGGCCAAAAGGGAGGTCTGAAGGTCTTGGGAGGGTGCTCTGGGCCTTCTCAAGGGAACCTAAATCCAGAGTGGTGGCAGCGTCAGGTGACACCCCACCTGAGTCGTGACAGCCAGCTTCTTCAGGAGGTGGATGGTTTTCCTGTTCATCATACGGCCACCGCCGACAAGAGGAGAGGACCCATTTCTTTCTTGCTTTTTCCACCGGGCTAAACGGCACTCGCCTTCCCTTCTGCAGGTGGCCATCCTGGAACCAAGGCAGGTGACCTCAAGGGGCCCCTGGAACTACTGAAGGCTGAACTCGAAGCCCTGAAACGGCTGGTCACGGACCAAAGCAGGCAGGATGGTAAACATGGAGAATAAAATGGGAGCTGAGACTCCCTTGGGAACGATGCGGGCCTGTGGTTCAAGTGGTCACTGCTGATGAGCCCCCCCCCCACATGCAATTTCCCTGTGACAATTGGGGGCGGGGGGGTAGGGCAAGACAAGAGCTGGTCAGCTGGTGGCCATGGGGCAGATAGAGCTGTGGTGCATCTGCAGGCAGCCCAAATACATGCCGTACTGACCCTGTGCCGCTGACGTCCAAGGGCCAAAGTTGGCCAGTGCAAGGCTTTGGGGCTCCCCCTCCCCCTGGCTTATGAAGCTTGAAGGGTCATCTGAGAAGTGCCCGGCTGCTGCTGGGTGAGGGGTGCAGGGCGGTGTGGCAGGCAAGGGACATGAATAGTCTGGGCAGCTTTAGCACTTGGCCGTGGCTGAAAGAGATTTGGGCAAGCTTATTGTCCACTTTGGTGCATGAAATGCAGGTCTGGCATAATTCTCTTTGGATGACTCGACTACACTTCTAGAGTTCAGGAGTATCCTGCTCAGTGGTCAGATCATCTGTTAAATTCATACTTGATGAAAATTCCTTATTCCTTCTGATGGCGTTAAAACTTTGTGTAGCTTTGGCGTAGTGGTTGTGCGGACTCTAATCTGGGAGGACCGGGTTTGATTCCCCACTCCTCCACTTGCACCTGCTGGATGACCTTGGGCAAGCCATAGTTCTGTCAGAGCTGTTCTCTCAAGGGCAGTTCTGGAAAGAGCTCTCTCAGCCCCACCTCCCTCACAGGTTGTCTGTTGAGGGGAGGGGAAGGGAAAGGAGTTTGTAAGCCGCTCTGAGACTCTTGAGTGAAGGGCGAGGTATAAATCCATCCTCCTTCTTTTCCTCCTCCTCCTCTTCTTTCGCTGATGGGATAATTTGTGGGAGTTTTTATGGCTAAAGGGACGTGGGTTGCCGGATGTCCCCTCCTGTCGTCTTCTCTTTCTTGGAAGCCAAGCCACCTTGTCTGTGCTTCTCTTCTGCGTTGCAGCTTTGCCTGCTCAGGTAGCTGTCATCTCTGAGAAACTGGCAGGTGTTCTGGGACGCAGAAAAGATGAGGATGAAGCAGCATCTCTGAGCCTTAGAATCAAGCTTAATCTTTCTTTTCCGGAAGTCCAGCAGCAGGACCAAGAGGTGTGTATAGTGCCCTCTGCTTATAACACCTGTGGCTGAGGCAGGTGCTGGACCAAATACAAGCTTTGTGGTCTGCAAGAATAGCCCAGTATCAAGGGCTGCAAGGCATGGCTGTGGTTGTGGAGTGTTACCTGTATCTCTGTTTCAGACACCTATTATTACAGTTGGTCGCCATCATCGTAAGAGAAGAGGTTTGTGGCATTCTTCTGGGTCATGTGCCTTAGAGTAGGCGACGTTTCCTTTGCGGGCTCTCAGGTATCAAATTTTGCAGCATCAGGAGATGATGCAGCTACCGCAAGGGTGGCCAGACTTGCTTAACGTAACAGCCACACAGAATAAACGCCAGATGTTCGAGAGCCGCAGAACATGAACAAATATCACACACACATTTTAATTGAAAAATAAGTGGTTAAGACGCTGAACTGCAGGCTGTGGAAGGTCGGTAGTTCAGCAGTTCGAGACCCGGGTGTGCCGCATGATGGAGTGAGCTCCCATCTCTAGTTCCAGCTCCTGCCAACCTAGCAGTTTGAAAGCAAGAAATTGCAAGTAGATAAATAGGGACCACTTCGGTGGGAAGGTCACAGCGTTCCGTGCACCTTGGTGTTTAGTCATGCCGGCCACATGACCACGGAAACGTCTTCGGACAAGCGCTGGCTCTTCGGCTTTCAAACGGAGATGAGCACCACAACCCTCGAGTTGGATTTGACTGGCTTTCGAGCAAGGGAGACCTTTACCTTTACCTTTAGACTGTACGAAAGAGCCACATGTGGCTCCTGAGCTGCAGCTCGGTCACCCCTGAGCTACCGCTCCTCTAACCTTTAATCAGTAAACCAAGGCTGGTGTGCTGCTTCCTTACATGTAGGCTTCCTTTGGAGCTGTAGAGACCATTTCTGGTTAGGGTCCCCTGAGCCTATGAAGCTAGTTTCCAGTTTGCAAGACTGTCCCAGTGCCCTTGAGTTCCAAACAAGCTGTGTCCTTATCAACGGTTTACAGCCATTTTACAGAGCCACATGTGGCTCCTGAGCTGCAGCTTGGTCACCCCTGAGCTACCGCTTCTCTAACCTTTAATGAGTAAATCAAGGCTGATGCGCTGCTTCCTTACATGGAGGCCTTCTTTGGAGCTGTAGAGGCCATTTCTGGTTAGGGTCCCTTGAGCCTATGAAGCTAGTTTCCAGTTTGCAAGACTGTCCCAGTGCCCTTGAGTACCAAACAAGCTGTGTCCTTATCAACGGTTTACAGCCATTTTACACATTCAGGTGGGTCACCATGTTGGTCTGAAGCAATAGAACAATGTTTGAGTCCAGTGGCACCTTTAAGACCAACAAAGTTTAATGCTGGGTAGAAGCTTTCGCAAAAGTGGGCTTGAAGCTCAACATCAAAAAAACTAAGATCATGGTATCCGGCCCCATCACTCCTTGGCAAATAGAAGGGGAAGTCGTGGACGTAGTGACAGACTTCGCGTTCCTGGGATCCCAGATCACCGCAGACTGTGACAGCAGCCATGAAATTAAAAGACGCCTGCTCCTTGGGAGGAAAGCGATGGCGAACCTAAACAGCATGATAAAAAGTAGAGACATCACCCTGCCAACAAAAGTCCACATGGTCAAAGCAATGGTATTCCCAGTAGTCCTGTATGGCTGCGAGAGTTGGACTATAAGGAAGGCCGAGCGCCGAAGAATAGATTCTTTTGAACTATGGTGCTGGAGAAGACTCTTGAGAGTCCCTTGGACTGCAAGAAGATCATTAATTTAAAATTAATAAAGATGATTAAAAAAAAATCAGTCAATCCTAAAAGAAATCAACCCTGACTGTTCCCTGGAAGGCCAGATAATGAAACTGAAGCTCAAATACTTTGGAGCACTCACTGGAGAAGAAGACCCTGATGCTGGGAAAGATTGAAGGCCAAAGAAGACAGGGACGCAAAGGATGAGGTGGTTAGACAGTGTCATAGATGCAACGAACATGAAATTGAGCAAACTTCAGAGGACGGCGGAAGACAAGAAGGCCTGGCGTGATCTGGTCCATGGGGTCGCGAAGAGCCGGACTCGACTGTGCGACTGAACAACAACAACAAATAAGATTTTGTGTGCAAGCTTATACCCAGAATTAAACTGTTGGTCTTAAAGGTGCCACTGGACTTTTTCCAACAATGTTATAAGTCATTTTTCAGCAATTCCAGAGCAATTAAATGGTGTGCTAGGTGCTGGGGAAAAACAAATATATAAATGACCCACTCCCTGCCCACAGAATTTCCAGTCTCCAGTAGACAGATGGGACAGAAAAGAGGCTCTGCTGTGTCCCGTGTGCATGCATCATTGGGTGGGAGTGTTTTGGGTTTTTTGTAAAAGGCCAAGTTGTATGCACTTGCAGGCTTCTCCAAACATTTTCTCATGACTAACCCGTTAAAGCTCCTATGCAGGTCCTGGCCTTCAGAGGCAAAACACTTCCCTTAGGGTTTTATATTTTGGGGTGGGGTGGGGGACGGGACAGAACAGATGATGTAACCGACACTGTCCAGTCGGTGCCTGTGCATATTTGCGCTAGAGAGCTCTCCAAATTGTAATGCCCTCACTAGCTTGTGGAAGACGTACATTTTCCCAGCAACAGCATATTGCATTTTGCAACCTGGAATAATGAGATGCCCCCGAAGTGAGAAGCATTTCTTGAAAGTGAGACGCTGGGATCCCACCCAGCCAAAGGCAGCAACTTTGGGTTTGTTGAACTGTCAGCTGGTTCGTCGGCAGACCCTGTTAGCCTCCTTCTTGATAGTCCTGTGATGGGAATGAACACCAGTGTGGACCAGCTACAGGTGTGAATTCTCTGGCGTAGCCATGTCCATCTGTTTCAGGTTGTCAATCTTCTGCTGACAGCGTTTTGCCAGAATGTAATGGCTGCTTCCTATTTCAGTCCTCTGGACAGGTAAGAAAACAGTTACTCTGTGTTTACACTTAGTGCAACATGGTTAAAAACACACAGGCCATTTGGGCCCAGCTTTACTGGGAGGAAAGGCAGGTTTTGATAATGCAGCCATCTGACCACATGGCTTGTGTGCCCTGCAGGCAAGGAGTCTGGCCATCCCTCTTTGTGAAAATGGTTTGTGGACACCAGCAGCTCTTACCTTCCTTGCTGAGCCGGCTCTCCCAACTTATCTATCATCAGGTTGGTTTCCTTGAGTGATGTGTTGCTGTCTGAAGCAGACAGCCTACCGGAGAACAGAAATTCTGTTGGCTCCTGCTTTTGCCAGCGTGTTGAGAGCCTGAGGTAGTCACGTGAAGGTTTTAAACTCTGGCTTGCCCTTACAAGGGTCTGTTCTCTCTGGCTGTTGCAGGGTCCTTCTCTCAACGATGCTCACATTATAGGCCTGGCTGTCTTTGTGGTTCATTTAAACGAAGCCAAATCTTTGATTCCGGAGGTGGACATCTGCTCCTGGGTTCCACACGGTGTCACTGCCAGGGGCCTCCCTGTGTCTGAACTCTGGGATCATCTCTTGCCCTGCAGGACAGGAGAATCGATAGTCTTCTGCATGCGGTAAGCCGCTTTTTCCATCAAATGGGCCAGAGTGAAGCCACCTTTTCTTATGCTGAAGCCATGAACTTTACTCGAACTGCAAGTCTGCTGGCAAAGACTTGTTTGTGTGACTTCTGGTCAGAGCCTAGCGCCTTACTGGTATTTTCTGAAGTGGTTTGTCTTCCAGAAGGAACTGGGGCGATAGGAGGTCAATAACGTTTCCTTTTCTTTCTGTAGGTTTTGTACAGCAGCAGTCTCTTACTTTCTGTGCAAGTTTTCTTCCTTTTCTCATGAGTTCTTATGCACTTCACTTCATCCTGGTTTTGTAAAAAAGGTAATTGCGGGGGCAGGGAGCCTGATTATCCGGCGCTCAGTCAGGATTGAGTTTTAATCCGTCTTTGTTCCGCTGCAGATATTTGTTCTCGGGTATTTACATGCTTCTGAATGGCAGTTTGTATCATGAACTCCCTCTGGGTGACAGCTCAGGTTTCTGCATAGCTCTGTTTTTCTCAGAAAAATCGGCTTTCGTAATTAGTCAGCATTTCTATAGTCCAGTGTTTTCAGACGTAATCAGTGCTACTCAATAATCTGAGGACGGCTGGGTGGGGAGGGAGCCATGGAAATCAGGTCCTGTCGTGTTGCCAAGGTAACTGAGGAGATAATCAATATAGAAGGTGAAATCCTGCAGGGGGACTTGACTCTCTGCTGGAGCTCCCACCCGTTCCACCCCCTCTGCAGTGATGCAGAATCCAGGACGGTTCCCTTCTCAATGCACCTCACACACGAATGCGCACGAAGCTGCCTGATACTGAATCAGACCTGTCGGTTCCATTGAGGTCAGTCTTGTCTACTCGGACTGGCAGCCGCTCTCCGGGGTCCCAGGCAGAGAAAGGTCCTTCACGTCACCTCCTGCCTGGCCCTTTTCAACTGGAGATGCCGGGGACTGAACCTGGGACTTTCTGCCTGCCAAGCAGAGGCTCTTCCGCTGTGCCACAGCCCCTCCCCGCCTCATGGGACGCTGCAGAGGGCTTGGGGGTAGTCACCGCTGCCTTGTGCCGCTTACTCTTGCAGCTCCAGTATGTCGTGCCGCGGCTCAGTGTAGAAGCCCGAGGAACTGGCGGTGGAGGAGATGTGGCTGAGTTTCCTTGGAAGCCCTTCTTCCACTCTGCTGTCTGCTACCATAAAGCTGTCCTCTGTTTGTGGAAGCAGACCCGCTTCAGAGAACTCTCGCAAGAGAAAACGTTCCAGGTATAGTACTGTAGCTAACCTGCAAGCCATGCCTTAAAGCAGCTCCCTTTGCCCCTGGCACAGACATTCTCCTCCCATCTAGACTCAGCTGATCTGGGCTACTCTCAACTTTTGAGACGTGGCTATTATAAAGTGCTCCACGCAACAAGGCTTTCCAGTTAGTGCGTCAGAAATGTTGCCGTGCTCTTTTGATGGTGGAGCTTTGAGCCCATGATGCCTGCCCTGCTGCCACCCAGCGGCCACTGGCCCCCAAAGTTAATCCATGCCAGCCACCCTTTCAAAGAGCGTTTGTGCTGTGCATGCTGCCTTGTCTGGACCACTTACCTGCCTCTGTTCCACAGTCCCAGCTGCGGAGTCTGGCTTTCTGTGTGTGCTTCCCAGTGGAATAAGGGTGGAGGGAAGAGGCATGTATGGGGCTCAGGGCATTTTAAAGCCTTACAGGCTGAGGTGTGCACCTCAGTGTCTGCCTTAGGCAGAGCAGGCCAGGGAATGGCTGCTGTTGATGTTTTGGGGATCTTGCCGTCCTGTCTTCAGTTCTGAGTCGCTTTGCCTTTTTACAGCTGACCCTCCAGGAGTGGCTGCTGATGGAGCTCGGAGTCCATCCCGACGAAGATGTTCTTTCTGCTTCCGAAAGGTGGTTGCAGCAAAGTCCCGCTGTTCTGTCTGCGTGAATGAGACTGACCGCCCCCGCCCCCGAAATCTCTGCTCCATGGCAGGATGCAGGCAGGCCGCATTCAGCTCTTGGGGCGGGCATGAGCCTGTTTCCACAAGAGACATGAAAACTTCTCTTGGGACAGCCAAGCCCACTTGCAAATGTCCCGTGGCTCAGTGTATTGGCCAGACCGCTTTCAGTTTGATTCAGGGCCTGCTCAGAGAGTGGACCCATATTCACAGTGAGCACCAGGCAGGCTGCTTGGGTCCTCTGCAGATGAGGACGGTCTTCCCTCTCACTGACCTGGCCTCTCACTGCTAAAGAGAGACGGGAGAGACCTTTGGAACTGGGGGGGGGAGGCACGGCAGCATGAAAATTTGTGATGGTGTCGCAGGCATCTTTCAAAGAGGAGGTTGTATTTTTGCTTGTGGAAACACCCTTCGAATCTTTGCAGAAGTCCAGCTATGACTCCCTGCTTCTCCCTGGGGCCAAAGGCAGATCGATCATTGCCCAAGAAATTCAGGGATTTCCCCCTCTCTGTCTCCTATACCCTGATACCCGAAAGCACTGAAGTCCAGCCTTCCTAAGGCAGCCGTGAACAGATCCCCCAGCATTATCTTCGGTCTCCTCTTTTGCATTTGCAGGCAGGAGTACCATTACTGGGCTTTGTATCAGCGGTACCTCCCGGCCTCTGCTGCTTCTGGGGGCTGCGAGGGGGACCTGCGAGAGGCGTGCGCTGTTCTTATCGGCTCCATCTTGGATTCCTGCCAAAGGTAGGCGGCTTCTCAGGTGGCTTCCCTTGCGCAAAGCACCTGGTCAGGTTACTTCTCAAGCTGCCTCTTTTGTCAGCAGCGCACTTGATCCTTCCGCCGACTAAATTGGTGAGCTTGTCTCCTTGATCAGTGTTCCGGTGTTCTACACCCACAACGTATCTGTAATACTGCACCACAATTTCTCCCCCTCCTTACGAAAGCCAACCAACCCAAAGGCTGGCACCTGGTGAAGGGAGCGCCGACTCGCAAAAGCTCACCCTCCCGCCCCCGGAAATCCAGGTGCTCCTGGACTCGGAGATGGTCTTCTGCTGCAGACCAGCACAGGGCTCCCTTCTGGGACGACTAACCCAAAGAATGCACTTTTTAACAAGAAATTGGGTTGTCAATGTTATATTTTTACATCATAGTGAAGATATGCTCCTAATTAGATGTGACGGGTGCGAAGGGTGCTTTCAGGGCACCTCTCTGTGTCTGGTGCAAACAGCACTGGTGCCTCTGGTGCCTTCAGAGATTTCAGGGACTTCACAAAAGACACTCCTGTGATTGATAATCTTATCTAATTCCAGATCTGAGTTGTTCAGCTGCAGCCACTTAGAGAAGACAAAACGTTCCGTTCCCCGCTTGAGAGGAAGCCCTGAGATTCATTGCCGATTGCAGGTGCTGCAGCCCTTGAGTTGCTCTTCCTTTCCTTCTCCTTGAAGCATTCGTCTCTTTCTCTGCTCGTTTCCTTTCAGTGCACAGGGTCAAGGCCAAGGGCAAAGCTGTTTTACAAGCCCTTAAACAGCCAGCCCATTCTTACAACCTGGTCTGTTAGCTGGAGGTCGTCCCAGATGCCGTGTTGATAACGGTGTACACACGTGATCTTCACATGTGCAGTAGCATGGCGGCCAGGGCCAGCATGCCAACATCTCCAACAAGTCAAAGAGAGACGAGTGCCTGGCCTTTAGCACTGTGAGGGGAAAGTTTGGAGGGTTGGTTAGAGAGGCCAGCTGTCGAGGAACAGAACTGGAAAGAAACTGGGTTGCTGTATAGTTTGGGCAGCTGTGTTGACCTACGGTCACTTAGTAAGTGGGTTAGTCACGAGGCAGAAGGCCGGGGTCGAACGGTCAGGGTCATAAGGCAGCCTTTTGCTAGGAGCTTCCTTCTCGTCTCTGTCAGCTTTGCTGAAGCTGCCATATGAGCCGGCTGCCGTTCCCCTTGCAGGAGATGCTGCTGGAGGTGGAGCTGGAGCGGAGACGAGCCCCGGCCGACAGCCATGCGGCCGAGAAGCACTTCCTCTTCAGGATGCTCCAGGAGCGGGTGAAAGCTCTGGGGCCAGAGGCTGCCGAGGGGGAAAGGCTGCTCCGGCAGCAGGAGCTGATCCTTCAAACGCGGTAAAGGGGCAGCGGTCTCTGGCAGGTCCAGGGTGCAGGGCCTGGGCAAAGTGATAAAGCGGCTCTTCAAAACACGACTGTCCAGAGAGAGGGATCTGGGGACTGGAAGAGCTGCTTTTGCTGGGGGCAAAAAAAGAGTGATTAACACATGGAACTCACTGCCACAGGAAGTGGTGGCGGCTACAAGCATGGACGGCTTCAAAAGGGAATTAGATAAGCATATGGAGCAGAGGTCCATCAGTGGCTATCAGCCACAAGGTATAGATAGGGACTCTGGGCAAGGGATGCTCTGTATTCTTGGTGCTTGGGGGGGGGGTCAACAGTGGGAGGGCTTCTAATGTCCTGGCCCCGCTGGTGGACCTCCTGAGGGCACCTGGTATTTCTGGCCACTGTGTGATACAGAGTGTTGGACTGGATGGGCCTTTGGCCTGATCCAACATTGGCACCTCTTATGTTCTTATGATTCGGCCTCTCCTCTGCCAGTGCCGCAGCTCACGTGGCCTTTGGCAGTCTTTGCCTGCCCCAAACACAGCTCACTCACAATGAAAGCAAGGGTGGGTTGTTGTTTTTTTTGTCCTGGTCACCCAGTTTTTGTTTGCTTTCCCCGTTAGGGTTCTTTTGGGTCTCCCTCCGTCACTCCTCATCACAACCCGGTGGAAAGGAAAAGAGATCGCCTTGGACTGCGAGGACTTCTTCTGTTTTGTGAATACAGAACTGGTACGTTCTGGGCTCCGGAGGACAGCCGTGCTGCCGGCGGCTGACGTAGGCTTCCAGTTTTGCCGTCTGGGAGTGTCATCGGATCCTTTGGATGCCTTTTTTAGAGCTCCCAACCAATCCCCCCCCCCCGCCAGCAAGAATGATCTTTGAGGAATAGTAAAAGTCTCTTGCATGGCCAGCTGTGCCCATCAGCTGGGTTGGCACAGGGGTGGTGCCAGGGAGTCTGTGGCACTGTGTCATCCACTCTTAACCCAGGAGAACAGATCGAATGGAGAGAGTGAAATTAAGGGAGAGAGTGAAATTAAGTGTTAGTTTATCAGAGCTGCGGTGGCTCAAGTGGTTAAGACACTGAACTGCAGGCTGTGGAAGGTCAGTAGTTCAGCAGTTCGAGACCCGAGTGTGCCGCATGACAGAGTGAGCTCCCGTCTCTAGTTCCAGCTCCTGCCAACCTAGCAGTTCGAAAGCAAGGAATGGCAAGTAGATAAATAGGTACCACTCCGGTGGGAAGGGAACAGCGTTCCCGTGCGCCTTGGTGTTTAGTCATGCCGGCCACATGACCACGGAAGCGTCTTCGGACAGCGCTGGCTCTTTGGCTTGGAAACGGAGATGAGCACCGCAACCCTAGAGTCGGACTCGGTTGACTTTCGAGCAAGGGAACCTTTACCTTTATCAGTCTAGTTTAAAAATTCCAGTCCCCGTTTGGCTTTTTATCCGAGGGGGAGGGGTGACACCTCTGCTTGCTGTGAGGACCCCCTGACTTGGGAGTGGGAGGAGCCCAAAACACAGAATAGAAGCTCACTCTTGCGGTGGGGGAGGGGGAGGCTTATATGAAAATGCTGACTGGACTTCACTTTCTGGGTGACTTGGGAATACGTCCCTCATCTAAGTTCCCTTCTGAATAGTTTCTTCTCGATGCTGTTACAGAAGAACGTCTGCAGCAGAGGCTACGCGCTCTCTTATGACATCACAGCTCACTTCTTCAGGGTAACTCCTAACCTATCCAAAGTCTTTCGGTTTTGCTCCTGTCGTGGAAACAGTGTTAGTTCTCAGACCTTGAGTTCGACAATTGGGGAACCCACAAGGACTTGTGGGGTTTTTTAAACTTAATTTCCCCCTCTATCTCTGTTCCCCACATTATTTCCTCTTTCTCTCATCCTGGCAGCCTCTGTATTTCCTCTCCTTTCCCTGCTTTCTTCTCTCCTTCCCACTCGCCAGCCATCCTTCCTTTTACCTCCCTGCTCCAGCTTTTTTAGTTCCTTTATTAATACCCCACCTTTCTCCCCAACGGGGGGGCCCCAAGGCAGCTGACATGATTCGCCTCTCCTCCATTTTGTCCTTACAACAACTCTGTGAGTCACATGAGGCCGAGAGAGAGTGTCTGGCCCAAGGTCACCCAACAGGCTTCCATGGCGGAGTGGGGGTTTGGGTCTGGGTCTCCCAGATCTAGCCTGCCACTGGCTCTCGGCTGTCCCTCCTGCCCTCCCCTGGCAGCTGCTCCTCGAGAAAAGTCTGGCCAAGTGGCAGAAGTTGTGCAGTCGCGATTCACTCAGGTCAGTTGTGTGGTGGCCCCTGCCGGGCCCAGTCAAGTCACCCAAGTTGTGTGGAGGCTGCCTCTGGGCCCAGAGGAGTTGTGCCTAATCTAGTCACGCGGTAGCCACTCCCACACCTTGGTGAGTTGCACAGATTGGTAGCATGTTGCTTGGTGGTTACTGGCCCAAACAAGTTCTCCCTCCAGGGAAGGGGGGGGGGGAAGCAAGAGGGTACTGGGGGGCCGAATAGCCCTAGAAAGGCCCTCCCCCCTCCTTTTACTGACAGAAACCAAGGTTTGAAAGCTGGTGATACTGTTGTGGTTGCCTAGCAACCCCTACAATGGCAATTCAGAGGGCATTGTTTTCTTAAAGCTGCAGGAGCTGCTTCTATTTTGGTGGGTTAACCCAAGGTATGTTTTTTTTTTAAAGATTTCATTTTTTTCTGCATACCTGGGGCTTTTTTCAGCTTTGTAGAAAGATCTATCTTGTCTGTTCATGGCTCCAGTCTC
>NW_015163100.1:775315-778523 GCF_001447785.1 Gekko japonicus | reverse complement strand
CCCAAGTGCCCCTGATGTGCGGATTTAGATATCCGCACAGAGGGGGGCGCCTTGGCTATTAGTATATAGAGGATGATGATGTGTGTTGCTCACTCTGTGTGTACTTGATTTGCTGTGGTGGCAGCAGAAGAACAGCTGCTGGAAATGAAATGGTCCTGAGATGGACAGAGGCAGGGGCAAGAAGTTCCGACTGTGACTTCTTGAAAGCTGTGCTGGGATCTAGAGGGTCTGTGCAGAAGCCCTTCCCTGCTCTAGGAGCTCACAACTTGCGTCTCAGCTACCAAGACACCTGGCTCAGTTTGTCAAGCAGGATTCCCCTGCAGCCCCCCTGCAGGGAGTGGACTGCATCCCTGTGAACGTCCTCTCCTTTAGGGCCTGCTGAGCGCCAGCTTGGAGTGCAGCAGACCTGCAGAGGAGGTGACTGCCATTCTCGCGTCGTGTCAAGCAAGATGTCCTGTACTCCTTTGTTCCGCTGTGGTAAGAGCCCTCTCCTCTCGGTCGTCTGCCCTGCTGCTTGGAAGGTTTCTCAGAAGTCTTGCACCGCCATACGGCGCGATCTGTGATAACATCACTCCAGACCTCAAATGTCGATGGCAGCATTACTTGATATTTAAGGTGCTTTTGTAATTAGTCAGCTCCTGGACCGATGCTGGGCTTAAAGCACTTGAATTCTGAGTGCAGGAGAAATTAACCATCCTTAAAAAAAAATAAACAAACACCTCAACCTTTACATGCAGGCGATACAAATGACTTGGACCTTGTTTTTTTGTTTTTTTAATTGGCTTGTCCTGTTTTGCCTTCTCTGGTTTCTCCTCCAGCCCACCTTGGCTAGTTGTGTACCATTGCATAGCCCGAGTAAGTTTTGCTTGCTCAAACCGGCGTTCCCTGATGGGCGTGTCTGCTTCTAAGCCCCATGCGTGGTCTGGGGGACTCCTCTTGCTGCAGGAGCTGATGGGCCCCTCGGGCGGGGGGCTGTTGGCTTCCTCCGTCTGTAGGAGCAGGGGGCTCAGTCTGGGAGTAGGGACAAGGCGTAGGGTCTTCTGTCACTTCCTCTTTTGGCCTGTCCTGCAGGCAGCTCCTCCTGGGTGCCAGTCAGGCGTCATCCGTCTGTTTTTTCCCTTCACTGGGTGAGAACCTCTGGTGGGGCCACCTTCACTGGTGTGCTGGAAGCATCCCTTCAGTCGCAGGTGATGAAAACGAGCCTCCAGCTGCCACAGAACTCTACCGTCCATGTGGGTTTGGCGCCCCAGTCCTGCAAGAGAGTAGATTCCGTGCCTGGCTTGGTGTGTGACTGGGCTCAGTCTGATCTCTCTCTGTGGCTAACGGCACTCTTTGTCTGGCTCCCCGCAGCGATGGTGGCGCAAGCTGGAGCCGGTGCTTTGCTGTGAGTGGAAGAGGCTCTTCACGGCGCCCCTCGCGCAGGGACTGCAGAGGCTCGGGGGGTTGCAGCGCTCTGTCAACAGGTCAGTCTCTGAAAACGCACATCTGTGGCTCCAGCCTATGTGGAGCATTGGTTTGGTGTTCCGGTCTCCCCCCCCCCAGCTATGACGATCTGGTCACCTTGTCTTCCCGCTGTTCTTTGCTGCTTTTAGTTCTCACCTTGTGCAAGGTGACTCCGCTTGCTGTGCACCTAGAGACAGGTGTACATACACCCACCGCCTTTACTGTCACTTTGTAACATTCAAGCCCCCCTCCCCCCCCGAACCAGCTGACCTTTTAAGATGGTCTCCACAACAGCTTCACTTAGCTCCATGGGTCCTTTAGTAGGTGCCATCCGGAAACTGGGCAAAATCAGTATCACCCATACTTGTGGGTTCCCTGTTGTAGCCCCCACCTGATGGAATGTCCTCCCCAAGGAGGTCAGGAAGGCTCTCATCCTCCTGGCTTTCTGCAAACTGAAGAAAACGGGGGCTGCACCCAAGACAGAACGGCGATGAAGAAACAAATTGGTGCAGGGGGAAACAGAATCCTTAATGGTTATACAACCCCTGCGTTTTTCGTTTGTAGCTTTGTCAGGGGGAATCAAATGAAATAAAAACAGAACATGTTGGATACATAATTTTAAAAACTGATAAAATGCAGGGCATTTTCACAGAGCATGTACAGAGTGCAATTTGCAATGAGTTGTTCAGGGTACCAAAGCCACGTTAACATGTACTACGTAAGCATCTGTGGGCTTGTGCCTGTATTCTAAGGAATGTTTCTGGACTGTCCTGTCTGGCACTCCCTTTCCGCTTCCCCCTCTTTCCTGCTTCTCTCCCGTGAGACAGCGACCCAATTTTGGAACTTCAGTTTCAGATCGAAGTTTCATTGCTACCTAAGAACGTTTTAATTGTTTTTATTTTTGTTCGAATTATTTCTATCCACGTGTGGATGCTTTTACCGTTGTTCACTGCCCTGAGCTCTGTGTACTCAGAGAAGGGCGGTCTATAAATCTAAATGATAAGTAAGTAAATAAATAATGGAACATTTCTTGGAACCCAAGCACAAACCCGCAGACCTTGCTTCACATCCTAGCTTCCTCTCGTCAGAAGCGTCTTCGCTGGTCTCCGATCTACCCTGGATTTCTGCTGCCTTCCTCCATTTCGCCCTGCAGCAGCAACCAGCGTGTGAAAAAGCGGGTGCGCTGAGGCGGCTGGGGCCCGGAGCAGACCAAGTAAGGGGCACAGCTCGGCAGTCCCCTTGTTTGTGCCGGGGGTGGGTGGGGGTGGGTGGTGCTAGCAGCACGGAGATGAAATGCCAGTCAGGCAGAGAGGAGGACCGGGAGCGGACAGGCTGACTTGTGCCGCCGAGGCAGAGGTCTGCTGGTGGGCACAATGATGCGCTTTCAGGCCAATGGTTTTACCGTCATTATTTATGAATGTTCAGCATTTCTCTTCTCACTGGCAGATCCTGGTGTGCCTCCTCTTCTTTTCAGTCATGGATTTCATCTCGGCAAGGCTGGCCCCGCAGGTCAGTCTGAGCCTTAGAAGGAGGGGGTGGTGTGGCCGCGGCGGGGAGGTGGGCGACGGCCCCAGCCAGAGCAGGCTGCTCGATTCATGTGCACAGTAGGTCACGTGAGGGACTTGGTCTTGCCCATCCTGAAGAGAGATCTTCCAGGGCAGGAACCTCCCATGTAGTCGGAGGGGGGATGAACGGAGGCTGAGAGGGCAGAGGCTTTCCTGAAGTGGCCGGGGGGGGGGGGGGGGGGTGGTGGCTGTTGTGGGGT
>NW_015163100.1:759037-775279 GCF_001447785.1 Gekko japonicus | reverse complement strand
CTCCACTTGCAGCTGCTGGGTGACCTTGGGCAAGCCATAGTTCTGACAAGAGCTGTCCTTGAAAGAGCAGTCCTCGAAAGAGCTCTCTCAGCCCCACCCACCTCACAGGGTGTCTGTTGTGGGGAGGGGGAGGGAAAGCAGTTTGTAAGCGGCTCTGAGACTCTGAGTGAAGGATGGCTTATAAATCCAATCTCTTCCTCTTCTGCTCCCCACGGCCTGGAAGTGATTGTTCCTAGTGGTCACCAGACATTCAGAGGGGAGCGTGTGTGTTTCTTTCGTCACTTGTAGGAAGGGGTGGATGTGCCCAGAGCCTTGGATTGGAGCTCTCAGGTAGCCCGGCTGCTGGAGGAACAAGGCTCAGGCTGGCTGGAGGTCTTCCGCTCGGGAGAGACGGGTAAGAGACGTCTCCCTCTAGGACTCCGGGTGCTCAGTGCGGAACTCAGAGCTCAGCTAAGCTCACCTCCTGTCCCCCTTTCTCTCCCCCCAACACTGCAGTGCAGAGCCTCGATCCACTCCTGCATGGTGCTGCGTCAGATCAACACCGGAAGCAGCTGCCAGTAGCCTTCTATAGGTAAATTTCACAAGTTCTTTTTTTTTTTTTTTGGTATTCAGTGGACTGCTACTTTGATGTCAGATGCTTGACTGACGACCATTAGTCATGACCTTGAACACATGGAGCTGCCTTATCCTGAATCAGACACACACACACACACACACACACACACGGTTTAGCAAGGTCAGTATTGTCTACTCAGACTGGGAGTGGGTCTTTCACATCACCTACAACCACGGCTCCCTCTAAGCTGTGGAGTCTGGTGAGCAAAAGTCCTACTTGGTGAGCTGCTGGCATTAAAGGCGTGAGCGAGCGATTTGGCCACTGCATAAATCAGTTGGCTCTGGAGCCCCATCCTTCCTGAGCGAAGACAAAAATGTGTGAGCCGGAGGCTAAAAAACTGTGAGCTAGCTCACACTCACTCAGCTTAGAGGGAACACTGCCTACAACCCGATCCTTTTTTTTAATTGGAGATGCTAGGGTTTTGACCTGGGACCTTCCACATGCCACGCTGGTGCGCTACTGCTAAGCCACAACCCCCACACCTCCCACTCCTTCCCCCAATCCTTGCCACTTGTCATCCTGACTTGGTCTCAAAGGCTGCATTTGGAAGACCAGAACTGCCCTTTGGAGTCTGGCAAACAGTCCCTCAGCAGCCTGCCTTCCATCGGAGAAAGACCACGTGAGAGTTCAGAGCTGTGACCAGCTTAGCTCTCCCTGTTCTCCTGCCTCTGTTACTGTCCTCTGGGTGGGTACTCACCTAACCCTTTTTTCAAAATAAAAACTGCCATTTGTGCTTAATTTACCTGTACAGGTTTCTGGGGCAACGAGGTCTGCAAAGCCCCCCCCCTCCTTTCTTTGAAACATGCCATCCTCTTCCATTGTCCCGAAGGCGGGAGGCGGCTTGGCTCTCCTGAACGCCTCCCATTCCGTTTGCATCTTGTGCTTTCTTCTCTAGCCTCCTCTTCACCTTGCACCCGGAACGACTCATCAGAGAGCCGATGTTCCTGTCTGTGGCCGTCGACATGTACACGCAGTTGTTGCAGCTGTTTATGGAAGGCCCAGCAGCGGTGAGGGTGGACCATGCAGAGCCACTTGCGCACGGCCAGGAGCCTGTAAGCACGCTGTTCCTTTTCTTCTTATGTGGCTCTGTACTTGTGCCCCCCGCATGTAAATGGGGCCCTGACCCATTCGTCTTCCTCAGGAGGACCCATCAGCAGTGATACAAGCAGCACGACGGTTCCTGGTCCAGGCAATCCCGCAGTGTCCACTTGGGAGCTTCTCCCACCTCCATCAGGTATGTGGCCACACCTGGTCACTGTTTCGTCAGACTGCTGGCTCAAAACACCTGCACTGATGGGAAGGATGGACCTGGGGTGCTTGTCCTGCATGCAAATGCAGCGGAGGGAGAGCGGGGGTGGGGTGGATCAGCCCGAACCCCCCTGCAAACCAAGCTGCCCCTGTTCAGCATCTATTCAGAGATGAAGAAGAACTCGAGCTGGCCAATGTAGGAGGAGGAAGATCCCCACCGTGGGGCAAACACAAGAGAAGAGTCCGCAGGTGGTTCCGGCTGTACTGTGGGAGCACAGCTTCCTGCAGAGGTGGCTTCCCGCCCTTCTGTCTGGAATGGCAGGGGCTGCACTTGGGCCCCTGCCTGTCTCTGTCCCACCAGCTGACTCTTCTTCAGCTCTGTCTGTGCTCAACCCTCCCTTCCTGCAGTCATGGCAGCCGCCCTCCCGGTCCCATCTGGACATGCTCTTAGCAGCCCTCAGGCTGTGTCTCATTCAGAGTTCATCCTTGCTAAGCCAGCAGCTCAGTGAGCCGGCAGTGGCCTCTCGGTCTGGCTGCGGGAGGGAGGGAGCTGTCGGGGACTCTGTTCTAAACAAGCAGCGCTCGGCCTCTCTCTAAACGCCAGCCTCTCTTTTGCCTCTTAGTTACTAGACCTCTGTGGAGAGCTGGACCCTGAGCTGAAGGCCACCCTCACCAACGGCTGGCAGCCCACTGTCGAGGGGAGTTTGTCTGATGACGAGCTGCTTCTCTTCTGAGGGACGGGGGAGGCTGAAGTCAGGTCTGGGCAAAAGCAGAGAGCGGACGCCAGCAAGACACAGGACTACTCCTCCCAGGGCCCAGTCTGGCCAAAGTACCGTGTAAATAATTTATTACAAGCATAACCATGACTTTGTTACAATAAAAATTAGGTTACAAATGTTCTGTCTTTTCTAAATTGCCTTTGGAAGTTAATTTAAAACCAATCGCCCGGGTTTAAACTGCTTTTACCATTGTTAGAGCCGCCAGAAGTGAATCTGTTTGTTGTCTGCGGACGCACACCTTTACAACAGGTGTGCGATACCTCCGACGTGCCCCACTGCACCGAAGGAAACCAGGACCGCCGGCCCCCTTCAGAGAAGCGTGTGTCACTCCACACAACACTGCTGTGGCGTCAGACAGAAGCGCACAGAGAGAATCACGGCGACAGGAAGCTTTTCATGATCGTGGAAGCGATTTCCAAGTTCGTTGTAGAGAATCCATTAAAATGTACACCGAAATCTCCCCCACCGGCTGGATCCATTCTCCCTGCCCTCTCCCTCGTTCTCAGGTGGGCTCTTGCTGCGCATGGAGCTCTGACTTCACCGGCTGGCTGTCGGCAGCCTCCAGGTCATCCGGCAGCTCCTCCGGCTCGGGCTCTGCCGCCTTGAGTTTGTCCTGAGTCTGGATCAGAGGGTGCACCATGGACATGTGGACGTTAAGGTTGTGGGCCTTCTCGAAGCGCTTCCCGCACTGATCGCAAGCAAACTCCAGCTCCGCCTCCGCTTTGTGTTTGGTCATGTGGTATTTGAGAGATGCACGTTGACGGCACTGGAAGCCACAGATTTCACACCTGGAGGGGGAAAGCACAAAACGGGCTTTGGGACAAGACTGCAGGATCCCTGTTTCTGTTACCAGAGAACTGGCTTTGCCTAAATCGATGCATTGCTCTCCCAGCTCTTACTTTCCGTCAGGGGAGCTGGATGATGCTTCCAAATGTTGCACATTTAGCGGGTCTATTCCCCTAAATCCTGAGTGGCCCTTGGTACCATACCCTAACCCGACTGGCTCCTTGATAACATCAGCTGTCCAGATCAGTATTTCTGGAGATTGTGGGGAGAGATGCAATCTACTGTATGGAGAAGGGACCTGGTAGCTCCTTGTTAATTGGTGCTTCCCCCACACAGACTTTCCGAAGCTGTCTTCCCTATCATGCTGTCACTGATCCCCCCCCAAAAAAATCTTTGCGCTATGAATGCCAGTCCCTCACTGCCTTGGCAGGACAGGCCAGATTCCCCAATGAAGTGCGCTGGACACTGCAGTGCCATGTGGCCAAGTACTGCTAAGCCACAAGTCACTGGGCACCTTGAGCATGATGACTGCAGGATCACTGAGTGGACTCAAGTTGCCCTGTTTCTAATCTCTCACGTGCACGCACATGCATCCAGAAAGCCAAGGGCTGAAAAGGTGTACTTTGCTTCTTACTTAAAAGTCCTCAGTTATGCTTTCAGAAGCAAGCTGGTCTTTTTCTGACCAGCACATTTTTATCCCAGGCCAGGTTTTACATAATCCTAAAGTATCAGCATCTTCTACTCGACTGGAGCACCACAGTCCATTGAAACCTAGCAGAACACCAAGGGCACTCACTGGAGAGGTTTTGCACCAGAGTGGCGCATCTGATGGACTGAGAGGTGCTTGCGCTGCTTGAATGTCTGGCCGCATTCATCGCAGATATAGTTCCGGACTTCTGCAACGAGAAGAGTAAACAGGGTTGAAAAGTCATGAGAGTGGTTGTGGAAGGAAGGGATCACGATCGTGGTGGCAGGGTAAGCGTGGCCGTGGGAGGAACTCTGTCCACGGGCCCTGTGGATGGCGACAAGAGTCGTTTAAAAAAAATTCGGGGGGGGGGGGAGATGCTAGCGTCAGGAACCCCCCCCTTTCATGTGGGATGTGCCATTTGGGTCGGAATCGTCGTCGCCCTCTCAGGCAAATGCCACCGCCCTTCCGTTGCAAGCCGAACATACCTGTGTGGATGAGCTTCACATGGCGCTGGAGGTATCTGTCAATCATGAACACCTTGTTGCAACCCGGGTGGGGGCACGGCCTTTCCCGGACTTCCTCGTGATGCTCCTTGATGTGCTTCTGAGCACCAGAAGAGAGAGGGTTACTCAAACTGCCCCCCCCCGCCACGGTGCTTCCCTCCCACCTTGCTTTTCTCACACTGCCTGTTCCCATATATGCCTTGAAGAGTGTTACACTCTGATAGTCAACACCTCCTGGTGATCCAGGAGGTGTTGTGGTTTTGGTGTCGTGGTTAAGTGCACGGACTCTAATCTGGGAGAACCGGGTTTGATTCCCCACTTCTCCACTGGCACCTGGCTGGATGACCTTGGGCAAGCCGTAGTTCTGGCAGAGGTGTTCTCTCAAGAGCAACACTCTCAGCCCCACCTACCCCACAGGGTGTCTGTTGTGGGGAAGCCTTGTGCCTAGCCTTGACCAGGGCCAGGGCTTTTTCTGCCCTGGCCCCCACCCAGTGGAACTTGCTCCCTATTGAGATCAGGGCCCTGCGGGATCTTACTCGGTTCCATAGGGCTTGCAAGACGGAGCTGTTCCGCCAGACCTTTGGTTGAGGTCCCTTGCCCCCCCCCCCCCCAAGGTTGCAGTCTCCCACCTACTGATAACCAGCCATACCTAGTTACATCAATGGGCCAGATTCTCCCTACCGCAAGCATGACTATTGATTTTATATGTTTTAATGTGTTTTAAAATTTATTGTATTCATTGAACTGTTGTAACCCGCCCTGAGCTCATCTACGGGATGGGCAGGATACAAATGCACATAAATAAATAAATAATTTTCCCTGCAGCCTCCGTCTGTTCTCACGAAGCCTGCAGCCTCCGTGTGTTCTCACGAAGTGGAGAAGCCAAGAGATGGGAATGGCTAACTGGGCTGGCTTTTTTGATGCGGCTGGCTTCAGTTCATGTCCTGCAGCACCTTCGAGACCAACAAGAGTGCCAGAGTAGGAGCTTTCGAGTCAAAGAAGCACCAGATGCACGAAGATCTGACGACGGCCACACTAACTCTCGAAAGCTGAAACGCCCCCCCAAAGCTTGTTGGTCTCTGAGGCGCTTCTGGACTCGAATTTCGCTGTTCTCCTGCAGGCCAACAGGGCTGCCCTTTGAAATTAAGTTCACGTGACTCCTACGGTACAACAGACACCACCAACCACCTCTGCTTGACGGTCATCAGTTTTGTAATCACAGAAACTGCCCAATTCCAGGAATCCAAGCCCCTCCCTGGCCAACGGCTGCTGGCACACAGCAATGCCCTGTGGACAGGAAGCCGCTCTGGGCCCACCTTCATGCCGTCTGCCCCTCGATACACGGCCGTGCACCCCTGATAAGGACACTTGTAAATTGTTGGCAGCTCCTCCCTGGAAGACAGAAGAAAAGGGTGCCGGTGAGCAAACGCGAGATTCTCTCTGGCCCGCTTTCTTGCTGGGAGTTCTCAGCACGGTACCTTTCGCATTTGATCTTCTTCTTCCAGCCCGGTTTGGGTCCTGGCTTCTTCCTTGTTTTTGGCTCTTCTGCGGCCTTGGCTTCTTTACTCTCAGCCCTTCGGTTGGTGGACATCCTAAAGGGGGAAGGAACCAAGGATACCAGCGCTTTTATTTCCTGTTGGCCGAGGGTATAAACACAATCATGCTTGGAGGGGAAAAAGGAGTTCTAGCACTGATCTTTTTGCTAATAGTGAGAAATGACCATGGTCCTCGAAGGCCTCCCTTGTAGAGAGAATTGCCATTTTCCAGCCCTCTGGAATATACTGGCTATGAGGTCCACATTTCCACAATGGAGTTTAAGGACCTGCAGGTATGTATGCCATCTGGACCTGCAGGCTGGTGCATTTTCAGTTTGCCTACTACGTAGTCCTAGAACTTGATCTCATCACCTCCATGTGGCCTAATTCTCCAGACACCCTTCCTGAAAACTGTGGCTCCAGCATGGGTGTGTGCCCCCACACTTACTGCAGTGAAAGCACACACTCCCCCGAGAATCTGCCGAGAAGTGGGAAATAAGGACAAAATCTTACTTCTTTTCCGGGTAAGGCTCAAAAGAGTCATCCGAAGACCGTGCTCGCTTTTCGTTTTCGTCCTCACTTGAGGAGTCTCTGAGAAAAATAAGCAAGACCTCCTTTACTAAAGCAGGAGGGGGACAGAAGCTTCCTTTAAGCATTTTGACAGCAGACGGAGTGTGTCTCGACCGCCCCTGAAAGGCTGAGCCACAGGCAGTGGGGGGTTGTTCCCTGGACAACTTTAGGAAACGAGGACTGAGAGGGAGCCACCCAAGGTGAAGGTAGCTCTGCCATGGAGAACGGCCCAGCAGAGGGACCCCTTTACTATGGGGCTGAAAGATCCCTCTGAATGGGGCCATCAAAGCAAAGGAAGTGGCATTCCAAATATTTTAAAAACTGACTTTTTGCCCTCCTCATCAGTGGTTTAAGTTTTTAGGAGTGAAGGTCAGGAGGTCCCTTTCTCACAATACAAGAACTCCTTGTGGGCACTCAATGAAATTGCTGAGCGGTCGGGTAAGAACGGATAAAAGGAAGTACTTCTTCACCCAAAGAGTGATTCACACATGGAATTCACTGCCACAGGAAGTGGTGGTGGCTACAAGCATGGATGGCTTCAAAAGGGAATTAGATAAGCATATGGAGCAGAGGTCCATCAGTGGCTATTAGCCACAAGGTATAGATAGGGACTCTGGGGCAAGTGATGCTCTGTCTTCTTGGTACTTGGGGGGGGGGGCAACAGTGGGAGGGCTTCTAATGTCCTGGCCCCACTGGTGGACCTCCTGATGGCACTGGTATTTCTGGCCACTGTGTGACACAGAGTGTTGGACTGGATGGGCCTTTGGCCTGATCCAACACTGGCGTCTCTTATGTTCTTATGAGGGAAACTCGGAAAGACTTCTGGGAAGGAGGCTTGCAGCTGTTGGCTTTTGAACCTGCTGTCAACAGAAATCCAAGCACAGAAGCCATAAACAGCTGCTGCCAGGGAAGTCAATTTCACCTTTGAAGACTGGAGCCGATCTGGCCGGGATTCAGGGGCTTGCCAAGTTTCCAGGCGTTTGTTCCGTAAGAGCAGCCGTGCAAATCTAGTGCTTTCTTTTAGGCAGGCAGTTAGCTCTGTGATGATACACGGGCTAAGGCAGAGTGCCTCTTCTCCAGGCTATTTGCTTGAGGACACTCTAGCTCTGACTTTGATAGCCACACAGGTGCTTTTTGGACCTAAATTGGAAGATGTTCTAATTCGGCAACTGTGCATTTGGCACCAGACACATGGCTTTCACCTTTTGAGGCCTCACTAACATCTCTGTCATGTGTCTTTCGATCTTGCTGCTTAACCTTTCTCTTCCTGATCCAATATTCACTTATTGTATGTGTACCTCAATATTGTTTGACCTCTGAAGAAGGCCTCAATGGGGCAGGAAAGCGTCAGGTCATGTGCATTGGCCCTTGTGTTTAGGCTATACTTTTTAACGAGGCTTTCATTTGGCCCTTATGTATGTTTTTAACGGTCTTTCTAATAAAGAAGAAGAAGAGAAGAGATTGGATTTATACCCCGCCCTTCACTTGGAGTCTCAGAGCGGCTTACAAACTCCTTTCCCTTCCCCTCCCCACAACAGGCACCCTGTGAGGTAGGTGGGGCTGAGAGAACTCTGACACAAACTGCTCTTTCTCAAGGACAGCTGTGCCAGAGCTTGTGACTGACCCAAGGTCACATCAGCAGGTACAAGTGGAGGAGTGGGGAATCAAACCCGGTTCTCCCAGATTAGAGTCCGCGCACTTAACCACGACACCAAACTGGCTCTCTTGTATTTTTGTATATTATAAGTTTTAACTAGGTTTTTAATATTGGCCCTTCATTAGACTTTCTTCTCACCCTTTTGGTTCTCGATTTCTTATGTGGCCTGGCTACATCTGTGTACCCACTACTTTCAGGGGCAATTGGGTGGCTGTGTGTTGCTGAGTCCCTGCGGAGAGGGCTCTGGGATCACTGGCTAGCCGGCCCAAGCAAGTGGACACTCAGTTGAGAAGTCAGGGTTCTGGTCTGTGCATCAACGAGTACCTTCAGGCTTTCATGCAGGTCAGGCACTGACCTAGAACCCGTTCGGAGCTGGAGTCTGTGACGGAGGGGACTGTCCCCTTTCCTCCCCACTCAGCAACTACATACAACCGGCCTCTCTCTGTGTGTAGGTTGCGGAAGGAAGTGCTTGCATGTGACTTCTGGCTGAGACTCATACAGGATGCCAATAAATATTTGAGCCATCTGAGGTAGCACCTCTTGCGTCTAAAGCCACAGGCCCAGTTTCGCTTGGAAATGCAGTCTCAGAAAAGCAAGGCAAGGCGCAATGAAAATCATCGTCAAATGGTCCTTAAAACAGGAAGAGGCCAACTACTCTCAACCAAACCTTCCTCATTGCTGGCTCACCCCATCAATTAATGTGGTTGCGAACCAGAGCAAAGATGGGCGGGTGCCAGAGACAGGGCCTTTTCTGTTAGGGCGCCTTCACGGCGGAAATTCCTCCTCCTACCTATTTGCTTAGTGCCAAACTACGCGAATGCTCTTCTCCCACACTTTTGTTGACCACCCTGTTTGCCGTTTACTGCTTTTCTTGGTTGCTGCTGCTTCTATCAATTGTCCATCCTACTACAACTGCTCTTTGGCCCAGTTTGAAAACTGTTCCCTCTAAGCTGAGTTAGTGTGAGCTAGCTCACAGTTTTAAGCCTCCGGCTCACACATTTTTCTCTTAGCTCAGGAAAAATGGCTCCAGAGCAAACTAATTTATGCAGCAGCCAAACTGCTCGCTCACAACTTTAATGCCAGTAGCTCATAAAGTAGAATTTTTGCTCACAAGACTCCACAGCTTAGAGGGAGCATTGGTTGAACGTCTCGATTTGTTTTGCTAAGGTGCCTGTGGAACCTCTGTGCTGAAAGTGCAGGTAATCAACATTTCAAAGCAAACAGGTGAGGAACGAGATCCTCTGACAATCATTTTCATGCTTGCAAAGAGGACGCGTCAAACCCACTCTTCTCTCACCCCTCAGAAAGGTCACTGAACTCGTCTTTTACCCGCTCATCCGACGCTGCAGGCGGAACCAGCTTCTCGCTCAGCTGTCCTATGGAAACAGAGAGCACACGGCGTGTCACAGAAGAGCACGGCGGCTCCTGCCACAGGCAAACTAACGGGTTTATTTGGGGGAGAACCTGCTTAGTTACAAGGAGAGAATGGGTGCCCAGATGTGAAGTGGAGAAGGTGACAGTAAAGAGCCTCGGAAAAGCAGAGGAGGTGTCTGCATCTCCCAGGGCTTGGTCTTCAGCTCTGCAGAAGGGAAAACTCCGAAGGGACTTGGACTGGCATCACCCGCTTTCTGTAGGGCAAGGCACTGTGGCCGGGTGGTGGTAAGGAGGAGGATGCACAGAAGCCAGAGGGTACGGTACGTAACCGAGCCCCCCCCCCACACACACACAAACACTTGCTGCCAGGTGTGGCATTCCGAGAAAACCTCTTACCGGGACTACCATTGAGTGGGCATACTGGCTGAGGCAGACTCTTCTCCTGCAGAGCAGCTCCAGTTCCGGCGTGCAAAGAAGGCAAATCCCGGCACTCGGGCAACGGGCTTTCGGTGCTCAACGCTGGCAAAGTGGTCCCGGTGTTTGCAGGCTGATGCGCGGCTCCTGTCCTGGCCGGGCTCTGCAGGGGTTCTGGGGCGGCTGCAGCAGCTGCGGCTGCCTCTCTGCCCACAGCCACCCCGTTGCCCGTCTCCAGGTGTGCTGTGGTGCCCCCGGGCAGGTCCCGCTTCACAGACAAGGCGGTGTCCACCAGCAGGCTGCTGCAGTCCGAGTCGGTGCTCATGACGTAATCGTGGCCCTCCCCACAGCCCCACACGGCTCGGATGATCCCGCAGTACTCGGAGGACAGCACGCTCTGCAGGCTCGGCGTGGTCCGGCAGCTCTCCGCGTGACTGTGCGTCCACATCACCAAGTTGTGGAGGCACTGAGGGCTGGAGGTGATCAGGTCTGCTGGGGAGAGAGAGACAGAGAGAGGTGTGCATGCCTGCGGCCTAAAGCAGCTGTTCCACCCCATCGCCATTATGCCCAGAACCGTCTGCGGAGGTATTGGTTTTAGAAATGTAGTGTCTAGCCATGTCCTTAAAGCAAAGAATGCATTACAAAACAGGCTTTACATCTAGCCGTACAATTGGAATCAGTTGGGGCCGTGGCGTGGTGGAAGAGCCTCTGCTTGGCATGCAGGAAGTCACACGTTCCATCCCCAGTAGCATCTCCAGTTAGAAAGGATCAAGCAGGAGGTGATGCAAAATACACCCTTTCTGCCTGAGACCTGCTGCCAGTCTGAGTAGACAAGATTGGCCCTGAGGGTCTGATTCAGGATAAGGCAGCTTTCATGCGTAGAATAGGTCTGACAGGACATTCTCAGAAAATGCCACAGTTACCGTCTATTTATTTATTTGGGTCCAATGGCAGGGTGCTAATAAACATGTTTTTAAAAATTCAGGTGGGGGCAGCCGTGTTGGTCTGAAGCAGCAGAACAAAGTTTGAGTCCAGACTGGACACCTTTAAGACCAACAAAGTTTAATTCGGGGTATAAGCTTTTGTGTGCATGCACCTGGATTTGATTTGACATCTGATCTCTCCGTTTTTACATGGTATTTTATGATGATTATTCTGTGTAAACTACGACTCAAAGTAGTCCTGGAAGAACTGACGCCATCTAGCCAAGCCAAAGTGAATGCCGACCAGAACACGCCTGAAGCGTACAGCTGAACAAAATCCCTGTCGGCTGCAAAAGTGTGCGATTTAAAGAATTATATGTTGTCCTCCTCCCTTACCCTACGATTCATTGTTAGTTCCGTGTGAAAACTTGTGTAACTGTAAATTGCTCAGAGCCAGCAGCTGTGCAGGATGAGTGATCAATAAATTGAAAGGTATTAAAGGTAATAAACTGTCATTTTAGCATTGTTTTAATTGTATTATATTAGTTGATGTAAACTGCCCTGAGCCTGTAAATCAAATAAATAAATAAATTAAAAAGTTTATTTATACCCAAAATTAAACTTTGGGTTATTTTTAAATACGAAGTAGAACACAGGTAACTACCACCTGAGGGTGCTAGTGCTTAATTTGGTGGGAAGTGTGGATGGGAAGGAGTTCTGTGCCACGCAGGAAGTAGCCCAAGGCGGCCAAAGGACTTACCCACGGAGGGAGCTCCTTCAGCGGTGAGCGGAGATGGGCGGATGCTGTTCCTGCACGTAAAACGCAAAGGAGCACAAATCAGAGGCCTCCAAAGGATGGCATGAAGCTCTTATCTCGAAGCGGCAGTTTCACAATCTGAGGAAACTGACGTGGCTGCTTTCAGCGACGGAAAAGCTGGGGGGGGGGGGGGCTTCAGTCTCCCAGCTGGAACAGACCCACCCCCACATTCCATGGGAAGTCTGTTGTGGCAAAGCAAGAGACTGAAAGAGCCACCAGATCCAACTCTCCCGGTTGAGAAACTAGGAGGGGACTCCCCCACCCCTCGCAGCACAGAGGGCCCCCCCCCAGCCCACTCACTTAGGAGAGCAGAGCAGCCCTTCCACCTCCTTTCCTCGGGCCTTGACGTGGCCAGCAGGCGAGACGTTCACCTTCTGGATGAATGTGTGGAGGAGGCTGCGACACTTGTAGAACTGGGCATGGCACTTCTTGCAGACAAACTGGGGAAGGCTGGGGTCTTCCCGGACCACCACGCCCACCAGGCGCTGGAAATCCGTGAAGAAGACTTGGTCCAGGCGCCGCTGCTTCTCAGAGCTCTCGCCCGCCGTGGGCACCTTCCCAAAAGCGTTCCGCAGGCTCCGTGAGGAAAACTTCCCGTGGCAAAGTCGGCAGTAGCCCGTGCTCAGAGCCCGGCCAATTCCTGCAGGGAAGGCAGCAAAGAAAGATCATCAATCATACGAGTGTTACAGTCGGAAGGGACCTTGCAGGTCATCTAGTCCAACCCCCTGCACTCTGCGGGAGCACAGCCAAAAGATAGCCCTTCAAAATACCCGAAGGATGGTTGTCCAGCCTTCGCTTGAAAACGTCCAATGAAGGAGTACTGTTCCACTGCTCAACCACTCTGACAGTTAGGAAGTTTCTCCTGATATTTAGCCGGTAACAACTCCCTTGTAATTTCCACCCATTAGATCTAGTCTTGCAATCCGGAGCAAGAGAGAATAGATCTGCTCCATCTTCTACAGGACAGCCCTTCAGATACTTGAAGACTGCAATCATGTCCCCTCTAAGCCTTCTCTTTCCCAGGCCAAACATACCCAACTCTTTCAGCCTTTCCTCGTAAGACTTGGATTCCAACCCTCTCACCCTCTTCTGGACATGCTCGAGCGTTGCCCTCTTCTGGACACGCTCGAGCTTGTCAGCGTCCTTCCTAAAATGTGGTGCCCAAAACTGGACACAGGACTCCAGGTGAGGCCTGACCATAGCAGAATACAGCGGAACTACCACCTCCTGTGATACTGACACAATCTGGAATGAATGCACGAGTGGCCTTAGAAAGTCACCTCCATAACGGACAAGGAGCAACCCAGTGAATTCTTGGTGTGCAGGAGCATGACTCAAGAGGCTTTATGGCGAAGCAGTCCTTGCCAGTCTAGGCTATCTTTTGGGATACAGGTTGAAAGCAGCATGTATGTCCCCTGTGTTTATTCTGGGGTCTCCAACCCTTTTGAGCCCTTTAGTGTTCTGACACAACGTGGCGGGCACCGCCATGACCGCTGCGGGAGGCAGAGCCGGCCAGCCAGTGGCTGCTACAGTTTACCTTCACTACAGTGAAGATTCCTGAGCTGCAGCTGCTGCCGAACCAAAGACCCACCTGGTTCCGCTCACTGTCTAAAAGCACTTGGGTGCCAGGAAAGGTGCCAGCGGGCACCATGTTCTGGTCTCCTGGTCTATTCCATGCTGAAAAGCCTGAAAGCCATGGAATCTGCCTTGGGTGTAGAGCTCAGTGCCCTGAAATTATTAGTTTCTAAAACAAGAGGGAGTTTCTGACCTTTGCTTGATGAAATCTCAACAACAAGCGGGGGGGGGGGCCTGGGTGGTACTGAGGTTTCCCCCCCCCCCCCCAGGCTGCAGCAGAGATTCAGCTCAGGAAACATTTCATTTGCAAAACCTGCTCAGGGTGCAGATTCTGTAGATTTCACATCTTTTGTGAAAGCCCCCCCCCTCCCAGATTTAAACTCTTCTTTACATCCAATAGAATTTGCAAGCAGGGCTACTATTGATATGCAACCCCTTCTACAGCTCTTCTCAGGTTACAGTTGGGGGGGAGGAGGGGTTGTATTACTCTTGCTCAAAGTCAGTTTGTATGAACTGGAGGAAGAGGGCTGCTGGCAGCGTGCGCCCTCGCCTGCCCTGCAGTGGGTCTCACTCTCCCCTAAGGTGCGGGGCCGGCTACAGGGTCACCTGGAAGTCTTGGGACCAAACTCTCCCCTCCATGGGCCCTTTTGGTGTGGCGTGGGAGGTTTTTCAGTCCCCTGCTCCAGGGACATTCTAGGGACCACGGCAACAGCTGCTGATGGAGGGCAAGCCAGTGACCTCCCCTTGAACATCCCCGGCCTCAGCTGGCACAAGAGTACCCCACCTCTGTCATGTCACACACACACCCCCTACAGGAAAGCTACCCTTTTCTCTGTGCCGGAAGGGGGCCTCCGTGCCAGATGGCAGGCCTTGCTTCAGGCCCCAAGGGCAAAGGGAACAGGCCCCTTTCCTTATGCTGTCTCCTTGGAAGCAAACTCTGCTCTTAGCTTTGCAAGCCAAATCTGCCACTCCACAGAGCACCATTCATAGAATCACAGAGTTGGAAGGGGCCATACCCAGACCATCTAGTCCAGCCCCCTGCCCAATGCAGGACCAACCTAAAGCATCTCTGACCAATATCCACCCAGCCTCTTCTGGAAAGCTGCCAGTGAAGGGGAGCTCACCACCTCTCTCTAGGCAGCTGATCCCACCTCTGAACCACTCTGACCGTGAAAAAGTGTTTCCTAATATCCAGCTAATACCCTTTCTGCCTGTAACTTAAACCCGTTGCTTCGGGTCCTCTCCTCTGCTGCCAACCGGAACAGCTCCTTGCCCTCCTCCAAAGGACAGCCTTTCGAATATCTAAAGAGAGCAATCCTGTCCCCCCCTCAGTCTCCCCTTCTCCAAACGAAACATTCCCAGGGCCCCCAGCTTTTCCTGGTAGGGCTCAGTCTCCAGACCCCTGATCATCCCCGTCGCTCCCTTCTGCCCCCTCTCTCTGATCCCAAAGGCAGAAACAGCACTTCCTGGTTTGTAAACAGCAGGGTAGAGGCTCTTCTCCCTCCCTCCCCTCCCCTGCAGCGGAGTCGGCAGGCGTGGCTGCTCTGCCAGCCAAAGGGAGGGCTCACTTTCACAGAGGCGGCACAGGCTGTTCCAGGCCCAGCGCCCTCCCGGAATCAGAGCTGTTCTTCGGCCCCCTCCTATTTTAAAGGAGAGCTTGGCTATTTAAGGCCTGGCTGCAGCATTCGGCATGAAAAGAAGAGCCTCGGAAGCGCCCTGCTGGGTCAGAGCAGCCAGGGTCCATCTGGCCCAGGGAGTGGCCAACAAAAGGGCACAGGGGCCGAGGCCTTCCCCTGAGGTTGCCTCCTGGCTCTGGGACTCAGAGGTGGACTGCCTCTGAACATGGAGGTTCCCTTTAGTCACCAGCAGTGCTCCCTCTAAGCTGAGTCAGTGTGAGCTAGCTCACAGTTTCTGAGCCTCCGGCTTATGCGTTTTTGCCTCGGCTCAGGAAGGACGGGGCTCCAGAGCGAACTAATTCACGCAGCAGCCCAATGGCCCGCTCACCACTTTCATGCCCGGAGCTCATAAAGTAGGATTTCTGCTCACAGGACTCCACAGCTGAGAGGGAGCCTTGGCCGCCAGGGGTAGCTCTCTCCTCCGCGAACGCGTCTCGCCCCCTCTTAGAGCCATCTTGGCCTTGGCCCTTTCTCCAAGCCAGGAGAAGTTGGCACCGCTGCCCTGCTTTGGTCCTCCGGGCGAAGCCACAGGTGACACCGGCTCGGGCTGGCGAGGGGCGAGGGGCAGCGCCAGGGCACCAAGGCGCCCGTCTCCTGCGTCTCCGCGGCCTCGGCCAGCCTTGCCCTTTGCAGCCGGGCGCGACTCCTGGGTTGTGCGAGGCCTGCTCGGGCGGCGGCGGCGGCGCCAGGAGGGCGCTGTGCCGAGAGAGCCATGCGCCCGTCGTCCCCCAGGCCCGCAGCCAGGCAGGCTCGCCGGAGCGCCCCCTCCCGCAGCAGCAGCAGCAGCACCGCCTGCGCCCGGCAGGCCCACCCCGGCGACGAGAGCGGCGCTCTGCACATGCTCCACGAAGCGGGGCCCGCCCGGGGCGTCTGCGAGAGGGCCGAGGCGGGAGGCGGCCCCGATCCGGCCCTGCAGGGGGGCTCTGCGCCCTCGCGGGGGAAGGGGGGTGTGTGCCCGGCGCTGCTGGCGGCAGACTCCCGGCGGGGCTGCTGGCTCACCTCCTCCCGCCTCCGGCGGGGCCCATCGCTCGGTCTGCGGCGGCGGCGGCGGCGCGCTCCTCTCCTGCTGGCGGGCGGCGGG
>NW_015163100.1:756055-758479 GCF_001447785.1 Gekko japonicus | reverse complement strand
CCCGCAGAGGCAGGTGGGGGCGGCTCACGGGGCCCTTGACGGAACCCCCCCCGCCCCCCCCCCCCCAGCGCTAGAGGAGGTCAGCCGTTCAGAAGGTGAGAAGAGACCAGCAGCATCCCCTCTGTCTCGCCCCACCTGGCCAACCAGTTCCTTCCTAGGCCCAGCAACGGAGCTTGCCTCCCTTCGGGTGCCTGTGGGGAGAAGCAGCAGCAAGGGCCTGGGGAGAGGCAGCCCCGCAAGGCAGGCTTGAGAGTGCCTGCCCCGGCTTGGGATGTCTGGGTGTGCACCAACACAAAGGCACAGGAAGGAAACCCCACCCCATACGTCCCCGTTTTGTTTCCTGGCCTGAGCCCTTCTCCCCAATGCGCCTGCCGGCCCTCTCAGCTCCTGGCAGGATCAGTCAGCAGCAATGCCCCCTCTAATCTGTGGAGTCTTGTGAGCAGAAATCCTACTTTTGTGAGCTACTGAAAGTTGTGAGCAAGCCATTTGGCTACTGCATAAATCAGTTTGCTCCGGAGCCCTCCTTCCTGAGCTAAGACAGAAATGTGTGAGCCGGAGGCTGAAAAACGGTGAGCTAGCTCACGCTAACTCAGCTAAGAGGGAACACTGGTCAGCAGGGGCCCAGCAAGATTTTAGGGGCCCCAGTGAAAGACTGGGTAGGAGGAAGGCCCCTGCGCCTCCTCTTGACCATAGGCCCCCATCCCGTGCCCCACGTGGCCCCCTTGAGCCCAGGGCAATCTTGCAGGCGACTGCAGCCTCCTGGGCACAAGGGATGGGCCGGCTCCCCTGGTGGAGCAGAGACAACAGAGGAGGAGCTTGTGGGGCCTTAGCCAGGAATGGATCCAGGGTGGCAGGAGCCCTCAGGACTCATCAAAGGGACCTGCAGGAAGCCTCCAACTCTGTGGTTTCCCTCCGCAGCCGGCCATCCCTCTATCTGTGGTGTTGTTGTTCAGTCGCACAGTCGAGTCCGACTCTTTGCGACCCCATGAACCAGCTCCCGCCAGGCCTTCCGGTCTTCCGCCGTCCTCTGAAGTTTGCTCAGTTTCATGTTCGTTGCATCGATGACGCTGTCTAACCATCTCATCCTTTGCCATCCCCGTCTTCTTTGACCTTCAATCTTTCCCAGCATCAGGGTCTTCTCCAGTGAGGGCTCCCTTCTCATTGGGTGGCCAAAGTATTTGAGCTTCAGGTTGATTTCTTTTAGGATTGACTGATTTGATCTCCTTGCAGTCCAAAGGACTCTCAAGAGTCTTCTCCAGCACCACAGTTCAAAAGCATCTATTCTTCGGCGCTTGGCCTTCCTTATAGTCCAACTCTCACAGCCATACATGACTACTGGGAATACCATTGCTTGGACCATGCGGACTTTTGTTGGCAGGGTGATGTCTCTCCTTTTTATCATGCTGTTTAGGTTCACCATCGCTTTCCTCCCAAGGAGCAGCCGTCTTTTAATTTCATGGCTGCTGTGGTACAGCAGAAGAATAAAGAAGTGAGCCAAAAGACTGGGAAAGGCCGGCCTGTGGCATCCTTCCTGGGGGCCGGTTGTGCTGCCTTACAGATTCCAAGAAGATGCCAGAGGCCACCGGAGGGTCTGTGCCCACATTTCCATGCCCCTGCCACCCCTAACTGCTCCCCAAGATCAGGCCTGACTTCCACCAGACAACCCCTCTAGCAGCATCTGAAGAGGAAAGCCGTGACTCCTGAAAGCTCCTCCCCTGCCCCACATTTGGTGAGCCTTTTAGGTGCTCCTGGACGTTGGCTCTTTTCTACTGCGACAGATCAAGATGGGTGGGGCCCTGTTAGTCTGTCTGTAGCAGTAGAGAAGAGGCCAGGAGGCCTGAAAGGCCAACAAAACCATCTGCAGAGGCGAGCGGTGACTCAGGCAAGCCCCTCCCCGGCCACAAATGTGAGACGTCTTCGAGGGGCTCCTGGACTCCGGCTCCTCTCTGCTGCTCCAGGCAGACAAGCGCGGCCACCCATCTTGGTCTACCCCCTCCGACGGCCCTGCCACAGCCCCTCCGGCCCTCTTCGAAAACCGAGAGAGAGGGCTCTTTTTGGTTTCAGACGTGCTCGGAAAATACACGACTGCTGCCCCGTCCTCTTCACGGGCACCAGCAGGGTGCAGCAAGGAGCGCGCGTGCTGGGGAGGCGACGCACCGGCCCCCTCCTCTGCTCAGGCTCCTGGAAGCCAGAGAGCGGCCCCGAGGAAGCCCCCAGCAGCCGGAGGAGGCCCTGAGCCGTGTTCCATGCAGAGCCTCTGCCCTCCCGCACCCCCTCCGCTGCCCTCCAGCCACCGGCCGGGCACGCAGAGGTCGCCCGCCTGGGCGCGGAGATCGCCGGCCATCCCCGCCCCCCCTCCCTCCCTCCCTCCGCGTGGGCCGCCGGCCAATGACGGAGCGGGCCCGGAGCTCGCCTGGCAAGAGT
>NW_015163100.1:740446-755594 GCF_001447785.1 Gekko japonicus | reverse complement strand
GGGGTGGGGTGGGGAGGGGGAGGAAGGGACCCTGCGCAGCCCCCCCCCCGCTGCCCCCGGGCAGGGCAGCCCGACTGCAGGGCAGGGGCACCGCCGCAGCCCCAGCCCCCCCGTGGTCCGGCTCCTGGCTGCCTGCCAGGCAGGCATCGACCCAGCTGGTTTCGCTCCTCCTTTGGCTGGCTGGGTCCGGTCTTCCCGGGCCCGGCGCCGCCTGCTCCATCTCCTCCGGCCTTCTCCTCCTGCGCAATGGGCTGCCCTGCCCCTCTGCACGGCTTTGCTGCCGGGGTCCGGCCGGTCAAGTGGGCAGGCCTCTGGGAGGCCGGGGTTCCAATCCCCATGGGGTGGCCTTGGGCCACTCACGCTCAGTCAGCCTAACCCACCTCACAGGGTCGGTGGGAGAATAAAATGGCAGCGAAAAGTGGGGTGCAGATGAATGAATGAATTTCAGGGGTCCCGGTCAAGTAGTCAGCTGTCTCAGAGGGGCCCCTGCCCAGTATCCTTGGTGCCGCACTAAAGGAGACTGCCAGCCACGTGCCCTGTGGGCCCTGTAAGTGGCAGGACATTTACGTGTCCAGCCACATGGCCGCTGAGCAACAGTGGAGCCCCCTGTTTCTCCCTCTGGTTGGCAGGAGGCCTATGTGGAGTACCTGAAGAGCATCAGCTTCATTTCCCAGGCTTTGCTGGAAGAGGCAGCCACTGCAAAAGGTACAACATTGGGGGGGGGGGGGTCCCCCTACTAAGAGCACTCTCTGGTTGGTACCACCAGCTTCCTGTGGCTGGAAGGCATGGCCTAAAAACAGTGGGCATCTGTGTCTCCTTGAGCTGGCTCTGAATATCTGGGCCCTCATAAAGTCTTTTGCATGGAGGGGGGAGGTTAGTAGGAAGAAACCCACCTGGGACCCTTTCTAAGAACTCAGGTCGCCATGAGCCCCCCCCCCCCCCATTTCAACCCTGTCCACCTGCAGCTGCAGGGTAGACAGGGCTGCTTCCTGAGGGAGTGTGCCTGAGCAAGCAGGCTTTTGTGGCTCTGCCTCTGGGATTTCTCTGGAACAGAGAGGGCCCTGGAAAAAGGGCCTTGGTTCGTTGCTCTGGTCCTGCCATGGGTTACCACGTGTGGTTGTCCTGGGCAGATCTGCCGAATGCATGGGGCCAGTGTTCCCTCTAAGCTGAGTTGGTGTGAGCTAGCTCACAGTTTTTTAGCCTCTGGTTCACACATTTTTGCCTTAACTCATGCAGGAGCCAAATCGCTCACTCACAATTTTAATACCAGTAGCTCACAAAGTAGAATTTTTGCTCACAAGACTCCACAGCTTAGAGGGAGCATTGCATGGGGCCTGTTCTTGCCAAGGGTGAAGCAGGCGGGGGGGGGGGAGAATGCATCCACTTTCTGCCCTCTTCTAGTGGCAGCCCCTATGGGAGGGGTAACTTGCAGTGGGGAAGATGGGGGCTCCGTGGCAGAATTCATGTTTTGCAAGCAGGGGCTCCCAAATGCAGGCCCTGGCATATCAGTAAAGGTTCTTGGAGAATGGGTCTTGGGGAGAAACTCTGCCTGGGGTGTTGGAGGAGCAAAATGCTTGGTTTAGGGGGACCGACTACCTGCCATGTGCCTCTGGCAGAGCACCATGAGGTAGGCCTCGGATGTTCCATTCCCATCTTGTTAGGGGTGGGTATTGCTTCTACTTGTGATCAGAGTCAGACCAAAGTAGACAACTTTCCCTGCCCTCCCTCCCTCCCTCCTGTATGGCAGATGGCGGTGACGTGGTGATGCCCGACACAGCCAAGATGCTGAAAGTGGCGGAGCAGTGTCTGGAGAGAGCCAAGAGCAGCATTGCCAAACTGGGTGAGTGCAAAACTGGCACAAGAGTCTTGGGGCACCTTGAAAAATGTGCTTGTGGTGGAAGGAACCGTGTGCATGCCAAAGCTGAGTGCAGTTTGCTCGCCCCTCTTGCAGCCTTTGGGCAGAACGTGGCTCTTCCTTTGCTAGACGTCTGCCTGCACCTCTCATGAAGCCTGGATCTTTGCAGGGCCCTCAGGGGGCAAGGAGAAGAATGCATCTCTTTGAGAAGAGCCCTAATTTTCCGCTGCATGAGGAATCAGGCTAATATTCGGTGAAAGCCGTTGTTCCTGTTTGAGGGCCAGTTTGGTGTAGTGGTTAAGTGTGCGGACTCTACTCTGGGAGAACCGGGTTTGATTCCCCACTCCTCCACTTGCAGCTGCTGGATGACCTTGGGCAAGCCGTAGTTCTGTCAGAGCTGTTCTCTCAAGGGCAGTTCTTGAAAGAGCTCTCTCAGCCCCACCTACCTCACAGGGTGTCTGTCTGTTGTGGGGAGGGGAAAGGAAAGGAGTTTGTAAGCCGCTCTGAGACTTCGAGCGAAGGGCACGGTATAAATCTTCTTCTTCTTCCATGCACAGACTATATGTATCCCCCACTCCCATGCATGCATAAAGGCGCCAGATCTCAATTTCCAAATGCTGCCCTTGGAGAAAGCAAGCAGGCTCACATGAACTGGGTGGCTTCCTAGCTCCAGGGGTCTGCGTCAGGTTAGGATTTATTTCTTTTTGCAAGAGGGAGACTCCTGCCTGCAGCCATGAGGATGTGAATCTCGAGTTACACAGAGCAACAATTGACTGGTGATTCTCTGGTCTCTGGATTCTGTCTGATGGCGGGTTCCCCATTAGAAAGGGACACCTGGGCTTGCCACATCTGGGACTCAGTTTTTCCCATGAGCCTGTCTGGCCATCGTGCCCTGAAGAGGGGTCATCCAGGGACTCGGGTTCCATCTTTAGCCAGAAGGGTCACAGGAAGCGTGGGCTAGATGGTCTAATCAGGCTCCTTGTTCCTCTGTGGCCTTCTCCTTTCCAATGCATCCCTACTGAACTCTGAGATGGACATTGGTTTCTGACCAGCCATGGGTCGAGGCCATTCCCAGCTTGCCTACACCCAGTGCCCTGCCGGGGTCTTTGATCTTGCTGCCCAAACTCGGGGAGAGGCAGGGCAGCCACCGGGGCCATGCAGATGCTGGTGTACAGCTTGTTTTTCAGGGCTGTGGTGGAAAGGTTCCAGGGCTGTGTGACTGGCTCAGCTGCTTTTTCGTTTTCTCTCTGGTTCCAGGACGGGTGAAGGTGAAACTGTCAACCGAGAGGAGTCCGGGCCCTGCTCCTGTCTGCCGGCACCGCAGGGTGTTCTCAGACGAAGGGGGGAAACTGTCCCCTTTCCTGCCCCCTGAGATGTTCCAGAAGCTACAGACAACTGAAGTGCGGAGTATGAAAAAGTGAGCACGTGGCCCTGGTCGGAGCATCGGTGGCAGGCGGGGCAGGCTGGCAGGGACCTGAACTGGACGGGGCGACCCTGTGGGTGCCCCGGGGAAGTGCAGCCCCTTCAAGCACTTCTCACGCCCTTGTAGGGAGCTCACCCCCTTGGAGGAGGCATCGCTGCAGAACCAGAAGCTGAAGGCTGCCTACGAGGCCCGGCTGGCAAGGCTGAACCCCAGCCAGGCCTTGCAAAAGACCTCTCTGGCAAGTGTGATGGGGGGGCCGGGCAGGGCACTGGGTCTACTCCAGGATTTGGGGCTCGCTCCGTGCCCGTGTTGAAAGATGCAGAGATGGGGAAGGGGGTGTTCCCAAGGGGAAGACAAAACTCCGGCGGTTGGCTTGCAGCTCTTGCTGTTGCTCCGAGACCTGATCCCCCGGGCCAGTGTTGGGTGGGTGGACTTTTTTCGCCCCTGTGCTGATGGGGAGGCTTTTGGAGCCCTTTTTCTCCCCCACCCCCAAGCTCCTTTCACTCCAACCGAATGAGCTGGTGTCTTGGGGGTCCTCTCTGCCACACAGACCCTTTCCCTGCAGCGCCAGATGATGGAGAACTTGGTGATCGCCAAAGCCCGGGAGGAGACGGTATCCTTTTCGGCTCCTGAGTTGTTCCTCGACCGTCCTCGGAGAGTGCTGGATCCAGACCCAGCTCTAAGCCTGAAGAGCTGCGTCGGTGGCAAGACATTCCGTCTTGGTGCTGCAGTGCGGTCCGGACCACCAGACAAACCTCTTGGGCCTGCGTGTCTATTTCCAGGCCCTTTTAGCCTTCCCCAGGGCTGGTGTGTGTGTGTGGGGGGGGGAGGCGTCTGTGAGTCTGCAGCCTCTCCTGGCTATGAATACACTCGGCCAGGGGTGTCAAACTCATTTGTTACAAGGGCCGGATCTGACATAAATGTGACTTTTTGTCAGGCCTGGCCACGTGTGCCATAAACGTAATGCCAGGTACCGGAGATACAAACTGTATAAAGGACGGCAGCTAAGAAGCTCCGAGTTGGTGTATCCTCGCTGCAAGGCCTCATAGGCTGAGAAGGGGGGGGGGCAAAGGAAAACCCACATGGGCAGACTGGAGAGCCAGTGGTGCAGCGCTGGGCAGGCGCTCCCACGCTGCTTGACTGCTGCAGACGAGGCTGTTCCGCCCTGCTGAAACCACAATCGGAGTGGCTCCGCCCACTCCCCCCCCAGCAGCCGCCTGTTCCCTCCCTTCCGCTAGTTGCTTACAGGCCGCATAAAAGCCCTGGACAGGCCGGTTCCGGCCCCCGGGCCTTATGTTTGACACCCCTGTGCTGGGCCTTCACTGTACTGAGATTTGCAAGATGCAAGAAGAGTGTTGAGTGATCAGAGAGTATCTGCCGGGAAGCTGCAGAGAGGATGGGGGAGCAAAGCTGGGGTGGGTGGGGGGCCTGGCTGGGCCTGGACAGTTGTGGCTGGCGCGGAGGAGGGGCCTGGGCCTGGTGTGGAAAGTTCCAAGCCATCGCAAGGGGGTCTTCTACAGCAGAACAGCTTCTTCCTACTGCCCAGGAAGCCTTGAGTTGAACGGGAGCCCAAGTACTACCGTTGGCCAAGCAGGGCGGCCTTGTGAGAAGCTACCCGGCAGGTGGGGGCTGGGGGCTTGTCCTCTGGACGAAGGGCCAGTCTGGTGTCTGCCAGGAGACTCTGGAGAATGGGGGCCTTCCAGCAGGGCCAGGAAGTGCTGCGGAGGGCAGGGGAGTTGGAAGCCTTGGTCCCTTGGCCCGGGGAGAGCCCTCTCGGGCTCTGAAGCCCCTCCGCCTGCTTTCTCCTGGACCCATAAAGGCTGACCCGGTAAGGTTTCCGTTGAACAGCTGCCCATCTGCTCTTTAGCTCCCCTGGGGATCCTTCCCCAACTTGCTTCCCAACCTAGGGGCCAGCAGGTGGGAGCCCCCCCTCCCTTTCAGTTGCCTGTGTGTCATAAGAACATAAGAGACGCCAATGTTGGATCAGGCCGAAGGCCCATCCAGTCCAACACTCTGTGTCACAGAATGGCCAAAAATACCAGGTGCCATCAGGAGGTCCACCAGTGGGGCCAGGACATTAGAAGCCCTCCCACTGTTGCCCCCCCCCCAAGCACCAAGAAGACAGAGCATCACTTGCCCCAGAGACCCTATCTATACCTTGTGGCTAATAGCCACTGATGGACCTCTGCTCCATATGCTTATCTAATTCCCTTTTGAAGCCGTCCATGCTTGTAGCCGCCACCACCTCCTGTGGCAGTGAATTCCATGTGTTAATCACTCTTTGGGTGAAGAAGTACTTCCTTTAATCCGTTCTAACCCGACCGCTCAGCAATTTCATGGAGTGCCCACGAGTTCTTGTATTGTGAGACAGGGAGAAAAGTACCTCTTTCTCTACCTGCTGTTTCCCATGCATAATCTTATAAACCTCAATCATGTCACCCCTCAGTCGTCGTTTCTCCAAGCTAAAGAGCCCCAAGCGCCTTAACCTTTCCTCATAGGGAAATTGTTCCAACCCTTTTATCATTCGAGTTGCCCTTTTCTGCACTTTTCCCAAAGCTATAATATCCTTTTTAAGGTGTGGTGACCAGAATTGCACATAGTGAGCCCACTTCCTGGCTGTGAGCCCACGATGCCCACAGGGGGGATGTTGAGGCCGCAGTGTTCCCCCTAAGCTGAGTTAGTGTGAGCTAGCTCACAGTATTTTAGCCTCCGGCTCACACATTTTTGTCTCAGCTCAGGAAGGAGGGCTCCAGATTAAGCTAATCTATGCAGGAGCCAAGTCGCTCGCTCACAGCTTTAATGGCAGTAGCTCACAAAGTAGATTTTTGCTCACAAGACTCGACAGCTTAGAGGGAGCCTTGGTTGAGGGTGCTGGCCTTGTGACAGCCCGCAGGTGCCTGGGTGCTTTGGGAGGATGGACAGGCATTTCTCGTAGTCGCCTTAACTCTCGTCTGCCCCAGCTGCAGAGGAAGATGGAGGAGCGCCGGCTGAGGCTGCAGGAAGCCGCCAACAGGCAAGTGGGCCGTGCTGGGCGGGTCTTCTCCGTGGGCAGCGGAGACCGGCGGGCCTTTTCCTCCCGCAGCCTTCCTCTCCCTTGACCCCGGCCCCTCTCTGCGTGTGCTCGACCCCTCAGGAGGTTTTCCAGCAATGCGGTGCTGACCCCAGAAGAGCAGGAGCAGCGGGCCATCTACGCTGCCATCCTGGAGTACGAGCAGGACCACGTACGTGTCGGGTGGCTCCAAAGACAGGTTGTGCAAGAGAAGCCCTTTCCGTGGCGGCAGTGGTGCCCAGCGCCACGTGCCACCAAGAGTCAAGCGTTAAGGGACGTGTCCTTTTTTGGGAAGGACGGGGTGGGGGTGCCAGACAGAGAGACATGGCTGTGGGAGCTGGGCAGAGGCTGAGACACCTCCAGAGCAGTAGGAATAGACTGAGGTTATTGAGCAGCCCCCTGGGCAATGCTGTGGAAATGGCCTTCCACGCAGTCTGACTGAGCCCCGTCTCCTCCGCCCTGCCTGGCAGTGAGTGGCCGGAGAAAGGTCTTTCTTGACACTCTCTTCTGGCTTCAGATTTCCAGTGGTGCTGTGGACCGGATCATAAGAACCTAAGAGACGCCAATGTTGGATCAGGCCAATGGTCCATCCAGTCCAACACTCTGCCTGTCACACAGTGGCCAGAAATACCAGGTGCCATCAGGAGGTCCAGCAGTGGGGCCAGGACACTAGAAGCCCCTCCACTTTGTGCCCCCCCCCCAAGCACCAAGAAGACAGAGCATCCCTTGCCCCAGACATAAGAACATAAGAGAAGCCAATGTTGGATCAGGCCAGTGGCCCATCCAGTCCAACACTGTATCACACAGTGGCCAAAAACGCCAGGTGCCATCAGGAGGTCCAGCAGTGGGGCCGGTACACTAGAAGCCCTCCCACTGTTGCCCCCCCCCCACACCAAGAATACAGAGCATCCCTTGCCCCAGACTGGGAGTCCCTATCTATACCTTGTGGCTAATGGCCACTGATGGACCTCTGCTCCATATAAGAACATAAGAGAAGCCAGTGTTGGATCAGGCCAGTGGCCCGTCCTGTCCAACACTCTGTGTCACACAGTGGCCAGAAATACCAGTGCCATCAGGAGGTCCAGCAGTGGGGCCAGGACACCAGAAGCCCTCCCACTGTTGCCCCCACCCCCCAAGCACCAAGAAGACAGAGCATCCCTTGCCCCAGACATAAGAACATAAGAGAAGCCAATGTTGGATCAGGCCAATGGGCCATCCAGTCCAACACTCTGCCTGTCACACAGTGGCCAGAAATACCAGGTGCCATCAGAAGGTCCAGCAGTGGGGCCAGGACACCAGAAGCCCTCCCACTGTTGCCCCCACCCCCCAAGCACCAAGAAGACAGAGCATCCCTTGCCCCAGAGCCCCTATCTATACCTTGTGGCTAATAGCCACTGATGGACCGGGGAGCAGGCACCCTACCGCAGGCCCTTCTAGCCTGGAATCCCTGCCTGCCAGGTGACCCAAGGTGGGGGGAGAGTTGGCTGCTTCCTGCAGCACAGGCCTGCTGTTATTGTGGCCCCTGGGAGGCTTTTCAGGAAACACACACACACCCGCAGTGATGCAGGGAGTCTGAGAGCATCCGGGCTGGGAGGGACGTCAGGCTGCACCCTGGCCTGAACGGAGTGTGTGTGTGTGTGTGTGTGTGTGTGTGTGTGTGGTGTCCTCTGCTTTCCCTTGCACAGGAGTGGCCGAGGCTCTGGAAGGTCCAGCTGAAGAAGAACCCCAACGATCTGCTGCTGGTGCCCAAACTCATCTCCCATCTTCTCAGGTAAGGATCCAGGGACTCACCTGCAGCCCCTCAGCTGTTTCATTGGCCAGTTTTGCCCTTCTGGACCTTGCGGTCTTTTGTGGCAAAGCCTTGGGGGTGCTGGAAGGCTGAGATGAAGAGCGGCAGGGCTGGGAGTTGGGCCTGAAAGGCAGGCGGAGGAGGGGGCCTTTCAGCAGCGCCACCCCTGCTGGTCCCCGTTGGCTCAGAGAGGCGTGGGCAGATACTCTGTTCTTGGCAGCTACCCGGCAGCTGGGAGACGCCCAGCTTCAAAGACGCCCGTGCCTGAGCAGCTCTTAAAAGCTTTTTTAAGACTTAAAAAAATATTTGCTTTCCAGATCTACATTTAAGTCTGGTATGAAAAAAGATACAGATGTGTGCTGGATGCCCACAGAACAATACAATAACAAAAGAGACTAAAGCTGTAACATGACTTAGTGTCTGGTAATAAAAAACAACCACTTATTCCTTCATAGAAAAAATCCAAAGGTCGATAAAACATTACATAGCAGTCTGCTCCGGACTCTCTCAGTCTATATCCCTCTAACAGTCTTGTATCCTTATCCAAATTCCCAAAAGCAATCTGCTCCAAATTCAATCAATCTGTGTCTCTCTTTCAGTCAGCACTTTTTCCGGATATCTAAGTGTTTCAGACCTCTGGTCTTTCCTCAGGAACAAATCCTATATAGGAACCTTACATGCAGTCTTACATTCAAGTTGACACTTTCGTTGATTTTTCTGTTAATCTATTTGGGCAAGGTCTCCTCACTTCTTTCCAAGCGTGCTGATGCTGCTGCCAAAGTAAAATGGACCCACACTGTATATTTTTCCATACCAGACTGTCTTAGGACTGTGTGTTATTCTTGTGGATTACAGATCTAAGTTTAAACCATGGCAATCATGAGGTCTAGAAGCTTATTTTTTACACGTTTCTCAAAAATAGCCCAGATTTACATGTGGCTAATTTGAGTGGCTGGGAGTCTCAAGTTTGAACCCTCATTCTGCCACAGAAGCTGGCTGGGTGACCTTGGGCCGATCACACACTCCCAGCCTCGCCTACCTCACAGGGTTGTTGTGAGGATAAAATGGAGGAGAGGAGAGTGAGGCAAACTGCTGTGGGTCTCCATTGGGGAGAAAGCTGGGGTATAAATGAAGTGATAAAAAAAACAACGAAGCACTCATTCGCCCCTTGTGACCATCCTTCCCGAGAGAAAGAGCGCGCGGTTTGTATTGATACTGCCCCCAAGCGATGCTCCCTCTAAGCTGTGGAGTCTTGGGAGCAAAAATTCTACACTGTGAGCTCCTGGCACTAAAGTTGTGAGCAAGTGATTTGGCCGCTGCATCAATTAGTTTGCTCTTCTGGAGCCCTCCTCCCTGAGCTAGGACAAACGAGTGTGAGCCGGAGTCTAAGAAACTGTGAGCCGGCTCACACTCACTCGGCTTAGGGGGAACACTGCCCCCCCAGTCCCTGTCCTGATGCCAGGTGTGCCCCCCTCGCTTCCCTTCCCTGCAGCTTTGCCGATCACCCCATCTGCCAGCTGCTGAAGAAACTGCAGTGCTCCGTCTACAACCGCATCTACCCGCTGGTGAGCCGGAGTGCGGCAGACCGGAGAGTTCCCGGGAAGGTCACCCGGGGGCGGTCCCTCTCCTCCTCGCTGGATGCCGAGGCGTTCCTGGCGCCGGCCCCCGAGGGCCCGAGGCTGCGGTCTTCCCAGAGCCTGCACTCCATGTTCTCCGTCCAGGAAAACAACAAGCTGAACCTCCGGCACAGCCTCTCCAGCACCCCCCTCATCGAGGACCAGAGCCCGAGCCTGCCCCCCCCGCTGGGGCCCGGCCTCCCCCGGGAAGAGCCGGCCTCCCCCCTGGCCGACCGGGAGAGCTCCTTCGAAGACCTGGAGCAGTTCTTGGCCACTCCACCCGAGGCGTGGCCCTCAGGCGCCCAGGCCCCAGCGGGGCGGAAGGCGTGCCAGCAGGAGCAGCTGAAGGCCGTGGTGAAGGACATCCACAACGCCATCGGTGAGGGCTGAATTGGGCAGGGGGGCCCAGGGGCAGAGGTGGGCAGCGGTACGGCTGGCTCGGGAAGCAGGGGAAGGTGTTCCAGGCACACGTGTCGGGATTCAGGGCAATGCACCCTCTAAGCTGTGGAGTCTTGCGAGCAAGGATTCCACATTGTGAGCTACCGACATTAAAGTTGTGAGCAGGTGATTCGGCTGCTGAATAAATTAGTTTGCTCTGGAGCCCTCCTTCCTGAGAGGAGACAAAAATGTGTGAGCCGGAGGCTAAGGAACTCTGAGCTAGCTCACACTGACTCAGCTTAGAGGGAACACTGGATTTCAGGGTCCTGGTAAAGATGCCCCCCTCCCCACCCATGCTTTAGGACCCTTTAAGACAGGCGCCATTTGGGATTTTGGCACAGCCACAAAATGGCTGCCACAACTTCCCTTCAGTTGCCTGGTCTGTGCGCTGTGGTGGCGGCTGTTGCCAAAGCAACATGTTTTGAAAAGCTGTGTGGCCAATCAGAATCCTCGCTGGGCAAAGGCCCCACTTTCTAAAAACACTTGGCGGCAGTCCTTGCTTTTAAGACTTAGCAAGCCTTGAGCATCTTTGTAGAAGGAGGCATGTTTTTGTGAGGCGTCCCTTCCAGCTCGGCCTTCCCCAGGCCCCCAGAACATCTGGCTGCCTCCTTCTGCTCCTCGGCTCCTCCAGGTCTGCATTCTTCATCCACAGCATCCTGCACTGAGTAGGGGGTTGGGCTAGATGCCCTGTATGGCCCCTTCCAAATCTGTGATTGTGTGATTCCGGATGTGCAAGGGCAGCTCAGTCTCCTTGGAGTCCTCACCCTTGAAGCCTGCAAGTGGGTGCTGGAGGTACCCACACAGTAGCTGCCTTAGATTACTAGATCTGGGTCTCTGTCTGTTCCCCCACCACCACACACACACACCCTGCAAAGTCTTGTGGCTTCAATGCCTTCTGTTTGCCAGGTTCCCCACGGGCTTGGTAGCTCCTCCAAAGCCCCTGCAGCCCGAAATGGCAGGGCAGGGAAGGCCGCTGGGAGTCTGGGCCTGGAACCTCTTTGCAGCCCGCTCTGTCTAACACCCGTCTCTCCCCAGATAGACTGCTTTCCCTGACTCTGCTGGCCTTTGAGGGCCTCAACACGGCTGCCGCCAAGGACCAGTGTGTGGCCCGCCTCGAAGAAGCCTTCTTTGCTCCCCTCTGGACCCCGCTCCTGGCCGTGTACAGGTAAGAGGGTGCCCGCGTGGGCCACCTGGCAGGGATGCTGGTAGCCCAATGGGCGTTTTCACCTAGCGTCTTCTGGGGGTGCATGTTTGCCCAGCTGCGCATCCTGCGTGGTGGTAGTGGTGGGTGTGGGCATTAGCCAGGCGCTGTTTGCTCTGAGTTAAAAGGGAAAGGCGTTTGGTCTTCTGGAGGAGAGGGGAAGTTTAACCTGCGCGATGTGCCGAATGTCCCAAAGATGCGTCCGGGCTGGCATCTGGCTTTCTTTGGGATTGTCCAGTAGAGTGGCCCTCTCCTGTGCCTTACGGTGCCTCCGTTTTTCTTTCCCGTTTAGGAACGTCTACAAAACCCGGGAGGTGGCCCTTGCCAGGAGCATGGAGCTCTACAGGAACACCATCCCCTCCGAAATGGGCATCTCGGCCAAGCTCCTCCCCCAGGGCAGTTTGCCCCGGGGGATTGGGTCCTACCCTTACTGCGCCGCCGTGCAGGAGCTGATGTTGATCCCCCTGGGGACCTGTCCTCAGAAAAAGCTGGATTGCATTGGTGAGGGCTTCCCTCCTGGCGGGGCTGGCTGGCTTTTTAAAGGAGGGGCTGTGTCCCCAAGCCAAGCTGTGGCTGTGGATGGGCGGGGGGCGGGGGCTGCTGATACCGCAGAGACCTCAGGAGGGGGAGCTGCTGATACCGCAGAGACCTCAGAAGGGCTTGCAGGAGGGCCGTCTGCATATACGGAGCCTAGATCTGCTAGTTTGTTTGGGGAGAAGAGTTCCCTGCAGTGCCTTCATCGCGCCTGTATTCTGAGTCCAGGCTGCGGGGTGCTTCAGCTCCCACAACTCCTAGAGTCGATGAGTACAGGGAAAGGCTGTGGGGCAGTGGAAGAGCCTCTGCTTAGCAAGCGGAAGGTCCCAGGTTCAATCCTTGGCATCTCCCGTTAACGAATAGGGTAATAGGTACATAAGAACATAAGAGATGCCAATGTTGGATCAGGCCAAAGGCCCCTCCAGTCCAACACTCTGTATCACACAGTGGCCAGAAATACCAGTGCCATCAGGAGGTCCAGCAGTGGGGCCAGGACACTGGAAGCCCTCCCACTGTTGCCCCCCCCCAAGCACCAAGAAGACAGAGCATCCCTTGCCCCAGACCGAGAGTTCCTATCTATCCCTGGTGGCTAAGCAAGCCGTAGAGTAGAGTGGAATCACAGACGGACTTCTGCTCCATATGCCTATCTAATTCCCTTTTGAAGCCGTCCATACTTGTAGCCGCCACCACTTCCTGTGGCAGTGAATTCCAAGTGTTAATCACTCTTTGGGTGAAGAAGTACTTCCTTTTATCTGTTCTAACCCGACTGCTCAGCAATTTCATGGAGTGCCCACGAGTTACTGGAAAAAATCTCTGACTGAGACCTTGGCGAGCCGCTGCCAGCAGTTGTCTGCGTAAACAACAGTGACTTTGATGAACTGGTGGTCTGATTCAGCGCAAGGCAGCTTCTTGTGTCCGCCCCCTCTCCGGGCCTCCTCAACAACGGAAGAGAATGTTGGAGAAGGGAGCCCTGTGGGTGGAGAACCCAGGCAGGGATAAATGCTTAAAAATTTTCCATGCAGCAGAAGGGTTTGTGTGTCCACCGACGGCTGCCTGTCGCTGGCAATCCCTGCCTGCTGTCACCCCCTCCCCCGGCCTCCCTGGCTGCCAGAGCCCGCGATTCAGGTGCTCCCTGCATGGCCATGAGCTGCAACCTGCCTGCCCTCTCTCCAAGAAGTCAGTTTGGGGGCATCCACTCGGCAGGGTGGAGGTTTGTGCCTTTCCCGCCGGGGTGGGCTTGGGTCCAGCAGCCGCACAGCAAACTACAGGCCTCCCCAAGCCTCCCCCTTCCTTCATTCTCTGTGAGGAGACGCCTTGCTTCACGGGCTGCAGACCGGCTGTCTGCCTTCAGCAGTGGGCTGAGCAGGAGACACGTGGGAGCAGTTCCCATCCCTGTGGTGTGGAGGGAGCCGTGTGGATTGGGGCGGGGGTTCCGGGAGCCAGACGCTGTTCCCGGGAGCAAAGCCACTGGTTCGTCTTGCGAAGTCCCCCCCCCGCCCCCCATCACCCCGTGTGTTTCCCTCCTTTGCAGTGCGGGCCTTGCGCGTCATCTGTGAATGTGCAGAAGAATACTGGGGCAGCCGAGAAGGCAAGGCCCAACCAGCCTCAGCGGCCATGTGAGTAGAGTACCACAGCCCCCACGGCATAAACGGTGTATGGGGAGGGATGTCTGGTGCTTTATGGAGCGTGGGGGGGGGCAGCTTTTCCTTTTCAGCAGAACATAAGAGATGCCAATGTTGGATCAGGCCAAAGGCCCATCCAGTCCAACATTCTCTGTGTCACACAGTGGCCAAAAATACCAGGGGTCACCAGGAGGTCCAGCAGTGGGGCTGGGACACCAGAAGCCCTCCCACTGTTGCCCCCCCCCCGGCACCAAGAAGACAGAGCATCCCTTGCCCCAGACCGAGAGTTCCTATCTATCCCTGGTGGCTAAGCAAGCCGTAGAGTAGAGTGGAATCACAGAGTTGGGAGGGTTCCTAGAGGCCGTCTAGTCCCACCCCCGGCTCAATGCAGGATCAGCCCAGAGCATCCCTGACCAGGGTTTGTCCAGCTGCTGCTGAAAGACTGCCAGGGAGGGGGAGCTCACCACCTCCCTGGGCAGCCGATTCCGCTGTTGCACAACCCTTACTGTAAATATCCAGCCGGTACCCTCCCCACCCTTAATTTAGACCCATGTTTGCGAGTCCTCTCCTCCGCTGCCCACAGGAACAGCTCCCTGCCCTCCTCTGAGTGACGCAGCCCTTCAGACACTTCAAGAGAGCCATCTTGTCCCACCTCAACCTCCTCTCCTCCAGACTGGACCTTCCCAAGTCCCTCCGCCTTTCCCTGTCCGGCTGGGTCTCCAGAGAGTCCCGCTCTCTGCCTGGCGAGGAGGCCCCCAGCGAGGCGCTTGGCCTTGATGGATCCCTTCTGACAGGAGGACTCCCCGCTGTGTCGGCCCAGAGCGTGGGGGCTGGTTGCTGACGCAGGGCCTTCCCCTCCTCCTCGGGCTGGGGCTCTCTCCCAGAGACACAGCCCCAAGCAGGGGGAGCAGAGCCCCTCCCAGCGAAGCAGCGCTCGTGGGGGTGGGGGGTGGGGAGCTGGACGCGTGGCCTGTCAAAAGGATGGAGGCAGGGAGAGCGAGGTGGCCTGGAGGCTAGGGCAGAGGGCGAAGGCGAGGCAGGCGGTGGAGTGAGTGAGGAACCCCTCTGAGAAGCCGGGCTCCTTGCCGGGGAGGGGGAGAGCCTCCATCGGTCTACCTCCCGGGGCTCGGCAGCCAGGCCGCTGCGGCCTCTTGCCTCAGAGTCCCCTTGGCCCTCTGGTCCTTGGCCAGCAGGAGTGGTGGGCAGCCCAAAGGCGGCTTGGACACGGAGCACTTGAGCAGGCCAGCCCTTCCCACTGCGGGAGCCCCTTTCCCTCTCCCCAGCTCCCCTCCTTGGGCTCTGCTTTCCTGAGGTGTCTCTTTTGGCCACCTCCGTGCGGGCGAAGCCAGAGCCCTTCCTTTGGGCTGCCAGTTTGGGAAGGCAGCTCCTCCTTGTCTCTGGCTGGAGTCTTTGTCTGGTCCGGCCACGATCTCGTGCTGCACGGGGCCTTTGCAGCGCCGCGCAGCGTCAGTTTCGCCTTCTCCCCGCAGCGGAGCCGACGACCTGCTTCCCATCCTGTCTTACGTGGTGCTGAAGAGCAACCTGCCCCAGCTGGTGTCGGAGTGCGCCGCCTTGGAGGAGTTCATCCATGAAGGGTAGGCGGGGGGGGGGAGGCAGGGAA
>NW_015163100.1:736997-740421 GCF_001447785.1 Gekko japonicus | reverse complement strand
AGGGAAGGGGGGGAGGGGGCTGTCAGCAGCCTTGGGGGGGGCTTCTTTGTCAATGAAGGAGGCAAAAACAAGGCCATCCTGCTCAGAAATCAGGGGATTCGTTTGAAGCCCTTGGGGGCGTAGACCACGCGGCAGTGGCACGGTCTTTCTGCTTGGAACCCGGCAGCAGTGTCCAGTGGCAGTGGCGGCGTGTCAAGTTGCAGGCGCCTTCCCTGACCAATGTTCTCTCTAAGCTGTAGAATCCTGTGAGCAAGAATTCTACTTTGTGAACTACTGGCATCAAAGTTGTGAGCAAGTGATATGGCTACTGCACAGATTAGCCTGCTCTGGAGCCATCCTTCCTGAGCTAACACAAAAATGTCTGAGCTGAAGGCTAAAAAAATGTCAGCTAGCGCACACTAACTCAGCTTAGAGGGAGTACTGGTCCAGATAGGGCTGCGGTATACATGCAGAGCTTAGGGTGCGAACAGAATCAAACTGTCGCTGCAAACCTTCTGCGTGTGCTCTTGGAAACGGATTTCATTGAAACCAGTGGCATCTACCCCCCCCCCCCCACCCTGCTGTGGGATGAATCTCTGTTGGGAGCCTGTCACCGACTTTGCTGGGAACCGGATGAGACTTTTGTAGGCGCAGAGCCCGCCCCTGGAATCTCCCAGCCGGCTTGGGGGGGGGGGCGGGGGGGCTCTTGCCTCTTGCCTCTCCTTCATGGAGCAGGGGGGAGGGGCAGGGTATCAGCTATCTTCTTCCCGAACACACCCGGCTTGCGGTGGAGTCCTGAAGGAGGAGTGTGTCTTGTGGGGGGGAGGTCTGGCCCCCCTTTCCCCACCCACAGATCTCTGGTGCCCTCAGCCTTTCTTCCTCCAGTTGGCTGAAGACGGACAAGGACAGCACCAGGGCCACGGCAGAGCTCCCCGATTTGCCTGCAGGGGTGGGGGGAAGGGCGTTACGTGCCCTGCCATCTCATCCTCTCAGCTTCACTTAGGCGGCCTGCCCCCGAAGGCGTCTGAGCGAGACCCAGCGCAGGAGGCGGGCGAGACTTAATCTGACAAAACAGGCGTGGGGACGGCAGCTCGGCAGCAAGACGGGCTGGAGTCGGGGGCAGCCCTTGAGTGGCTTCTGCAGCCGCCTTGGAGAACAGCTCCGGATCGGGTCCACCTCTTCCTGGCCGTGCTCTGGCCGAGTTCTTCCTGGAAGCCTTTCCTTGCAGCCCTGCATGCGCAAGAGCTGCTTGCTTACCGGGAAGAGCCAGCCCGCTTCATGCCTGCAGCTCTCCAAATTAAGTACCCCCCTCTCTGGAGGGCACTGAAGCCTTGTCGGCCGAGCCTCACCTGTCTCTGCCTCCGGTCCCGCGGGGCATCCCCTCTGCAGCCTTTCAGGGCGTCCACTGCCCCCTCCCCCACCCCTTTTCTTCAATGCTTTGAACAACCAGCCTTGTCCGCTGCCTGCCGGGAATCTAGCCGTCAGGAGGGCCAAAGGGAGGCTTTGGCCTCACTGCCTTTTCTCAGGCAGTGTGGAGAGACTGTATTGCTCAAGGTCAAATGCCACTAAAGTGTTACTTAAAGGCATATGTCTCAAACATAATAAATGAGAAAATCATGCATGGAGATTAAACAGTAAATCTTTTAGTATGATCCACACGTACTTATTGCTGATTAAAGCACTATGAAACAAATACAGAAGTATAAAGAAGCCTTCCTAAAGCAAGACCAGTAAATGGGCTGCGTACAGTTCTTGAAAACACGGTAATCTTCTTCGCTGTTTCTTCATTTCAAACTTTCAGGTCTGCAGGGAGGCCGAGAAACGGGGCTGACGTCTCCTGTCGGCCGAGAGTTTCGATTCTGCTTCTTCAGAGCCAGTATATTCATATGGAACCACACAGTTTACACACTTTGCATGCCTTATCATGCTCCCACAAGGGCTCGTTACACTCCTTACGGCAAAGCGGTTATGTTTGAGACACATGCCTTTAAGTAACACTGTAGTGGTATTTGACCCGGAGCAATATGTTCTCTCCATGGGGCATTTTGTTTTTGTTATTGTACTTAGTATCTCCGTGGTCCCGTTGTATTTAGTGTCTTCTCAGGCAGCAGCTGCCGGAAGCATCCATCTTCGTTACAAGGCTCTGCCGGAGGGGGAAGCAGGAACCCCCCCTCCCCTGCAGCACTGACAGCGGTCTCTCTTGTTCCCGTGGCAGGTACCTGATTGGTGAGGAAGGCTACTGCTTGACCTCTCTGCAGAGCGCCCTCTCCTACGTGGAATCCCTGCACGGGCTGGCCCTCGGCAAGTAGCCAAGCCCCTCCCTCCCTCCCACGCGCCCTTGTCGCCAAAGCACCTTTTTCTGTCTCGGCCCACTTCTGCCTCTGTGCTCCTCGCCCCCACGTGAGTCGCAAGGGCTGCTGGCGGCCCTTATTGTAACCCCCCCACACACACACCCCCAGACTCAACTGACAGCCTCCCCTCCCCCAGATCCTGTGCACTACTTGAGGAGTGGTCCTGCACACTCTGTGCTGACTCAGATGCGACGAGGAGCGTCTTCCTGGAAGAGGGGAGACGGGGGGGGGGCGGCCCTCCCTTGGCTTCAAGAGCTGCTTTACCTGAGCCTGGGACTGCTGCTGATTTGTTGCTTCCTGTTACTGCTGCACCAGCGAGCGGGAGGGGAGGCGGGACGCTTGTCTGCTTGTCCCCCTTGACTTGACCAAGGGGAACCTGCAGTGTTCACCCCAAACCCAAAACCTCCATGCCTCACTTGCTCCCACGTGCATGGCCCACTCCCCCCGTACGCATAGGAAGAATCATCAAGGGCTTTGGGTGGTGGGGGCAGTCGCCCCCCCAGCCCTCCTGCTGCCATCCACTGGGGCCCCTGTGGAGCAGTGGTCCTGACACGGGGAGTCGTCCGTGGGAATCCTAGAGCTAGATGGGAGACGGCTGGTTCAGCCGGCAACACTTTTATTTATTTATTGGCTTTCTTGGTCCCCCCCACACCTTTTCTTCCCCGTGGGGACCCAACGGTCTCCGCTCCTCCTGTGAGGTAGGTTAGGCAAAGTGTCTGGGACTGGCCCAAGGTCACCCGGCAAGCTGCCCCGGCAGTGTGGGGCTCTGAAGTGGACCGTCACGGATCCGCATCTGACACCATAACCGCTGCACCGCGCTGGCTCTCCCAACTGTGTGGATGAGGGGGAAAATGTACAGACACTAACCCGAGGCAGGGCGTGCTGCTCTCTGTTCAGCCGCTCTGAAACTCTGGACCGGCTACAGCTGCTGCTTGGTCAACAACTGCTGAAGATGGTGACTGGATTTGCGGTGGTTGTGGGGTATCCTAGTGAGAATGTGCATCATCTGCTGAAAATCAAAGATTAAAAAAGGACCTTGTCCACACTGAATGAATGTGTGATGCTGCTGGAAGCGTCTTGGCGCTGCCGTCGAG
>NW_015163100.1:735329-736958 GCF_001447785.1 Gekko japonicus | reverse complement strand
TTGAGTCTGGGGAGGGGCCACAGTGGGGGAAGGAACGGGGCCCATGTGCCCAGACTCGGCAGAGCTGGGAAGCAGGATCCGCTGCCGGCCCCTTCTGGGAAGAGGTGAAGGGCCAGAGGCTGCCGTGTGTGTCCTCTGGCACTCCCTGCCTGACCCCTTCGACACCCGTATCCTCCTGAGCTCTTCCCCTTGCTCCGCTTCACTCTGCTCCAGGAGCGGCACTGTTGGAATGTGGGGCTGGGGGGAGGAAAAGGCTTTTCTGCCAGCTGCCCCCTTTCCCCCTGAAGGCGGTATAAGCTCGAGGAGCCCGATCCTTACAAGAAAGCCGGTCAGTCATATTTTTGGAAACCATTCCTCGAAGGTGCTGGCCCGTGTGCCTGTCGGGAGCCCCACCTTGGAGCATTCCTGACAATCGTTGCTGTGACCCTTCCACACACCTCTTTGGCGGAAACCTTTGCAGCCCCCACGGCCAAGCCTCTGTCAGGGCCAGGCCTGGTTTGTTTTCAGTGTCTTGCCACCTGCCCAACCCACTCCACTGCCAAGCCTCCTTGCGAGAGAGACAAGCAGGGCCCACGGCAGCCTAATGGGCAGTGGCTGCAGAGCTGAAGAGGGAAACGGGGAGGAGGAAATGGAGCACTTGTGGGGCTTGGAAGAGGAAGGATCAGAGGGCAGGTCAAGCCAGAGGCTGGAGCTGGAAGACTGCTTGCCTGGAATGAAGTGTTTTTAAAAAGATAAAACCAAGAAAGCAGCTGCAGGGGCGGGTCTTGAAGAGGAAGAACCGTGACATCTGTTTATATTTATGCAATTGATGCCCTGCCTTTCTCCCCAATGGGGACCTCGCCCAGGCTCCTTCTAAGCCTCCGTGGAGTCTCGTGAGCAAAAATTCTACTTTGTGAGCTGCTGGCATTGAAGTTGTGAGCAAGCGATTTGGCTACGGCATGAACTAGTTTGCTCTGGAGCCATCCTTCCTGAGCCAAGAAAAATGTGTGAGCCGGAGGTGAAAAAACTGTGAGCTAGCTCACACTGACTCAGCTTAGAGGGAACACTGGACCTAACCCTGTGAGGTAGGTGAGGCTGAGAGGATGTAACTGGCCCAAAGTCTAGGGCAGAGTGAGGATTTGAACCAGGATATCCTAGATCCTGGTCTGACCCTCTGACCACTCCACCGCACTGGAGATCTCTTGGCTGCCAGTGGACCCCCACCCCCAATAGCCTCCAAACACGCCATGTACATGAATGACGGCAGGGATTTTTTTGTAGAAAAAGCCCAGCAGGAACTCATTAGCATAACAGGCCACACCCAACAGCAGGAACTCATTAGCACACACCCTGACAGCACAGCACATTAGCATATTAGGCCACACCCCCATGTCACCAGAAGTGTGGTCATTAGCCACACCCACCTTTTGCTTGTTATTCTGTTTACCTTGTTGTCAAAACTCAGGGCTTTTTTTGTAGCAGGGACTCCTTTGCATGTTAGGCCACACACCCCGAATGTAGCCAATCCTAATGAGTTTCTGCTGTTGGGTGTGGCCTATTATGCTAATGAGTTCCTGCTGGGTGTGGCCAACTCAGGAGCCAGCTGGAACTCCGTTGCTGTGCGTTCCTGCCCAAAAATAACCCTGAATG
>NW_015163100.1:729359-735294 GCF_001447785.1 Gekko japonicus | reverse complement strand
GAAGAAGGGGGCCCCCTCTTTGTCGGTCCCCCCCCCCCCCCCGTCTCGTAGAAATAGTTCAGCATTTACTCTCCTGCCTGGCCCACCTGCTCCGGGGCTGGAATGTTTCTCATTCTTGCACTCTTCCCTGTCCAAAAGCACGTACCTTCCTGGGGAGGAGGGCAAGGGTCAAGGGCTGGGGATCCAGACAGGTAGCCTGGGATGAGAAACGTTCTCCAGACCTGCTGCATTTCCCCGGCTACCTGTGCTGCCCCCAGAGTGACTGGAACAGGTTCCTGTAGACAGATCAGGATGGCTAGCCGTATGAGTCCATGCTGTAGTAGTAGAAAAGAGCAAGAGTCCAGCAGCACCTGAAAGACTTAACAAAATTTGTGGCAGGGGGGGGAGCTTTCATGAGTCACTGCTCACTTAGAATCATAGAATGTTAGAGTGGGAAGGGACCTTGCAGGTCATCTAGCCCCACCCCCTGCACTCTGCAGGAGCACAGCCGAAAGATAGCCCTACAACATACCCAAAAGATGGCCGTCCAGCCTCCGCTTGAAAATTTCCAGCGAAGGAGCCTCCACCACCTCCCGAGGCAGACTGTTCCACTGCTCAACCACTCTTACAGTCAGGAAGTTTCTCCTGATATTGAGCCGGTATCGACTCCCTGGTAATGTCCACCTATTAGATCTACTCTTGCAATCCGGAGCAGAAGAGAATAGATCCGCTCCATCTTCTACATGACAGCCCTTCAAATACTTGAAGACTGCAATCCTGTCCCCTCTAAGCCTTCTCTTTCCCAGGCTAAACAGACCCAGCTCTTTCAGCCTTTCCTCGTAAGACTGGGACTCCAACCCTCTTCAGACAATGGTTGCTGCAGGTGTGCATCACTGCCACAGTGCCTAGTCTGGGTGAGGGTGGTCAGGCTCCTCCAAGCTGCAGCCCAGTGCCAACACTCCCCTCTTCTTGCCCCTGAAATGTCACCTGCAGATGCTCCCCCCACCCCCCAGCAGTTCCCAGCCTGCTCTGAAAAAAGTCACAAGAGAGCATTGCAGGGGTTCTAGTCAATATCTGGAAATGTTTATTCAGTGGTGCAGAACAACATGACCAGGGGAACTGAGTAGGCCCTACACAATGACGATCAAGGGATCCTGCCTCATCCAGTCTTAAGGGGCCACAGCCTGCAGCAGCCCTGGAACAGGGCACAACCGGTGTGGGGGGGGGGAGAAGTTCTCTAGTGTCTGGGGTAGGCCTGGGAGTACCATGCATTGCTCAGGGCTAGGGCAAGCCAGAAAGGAATGGTTCCACCCAGGTGCAAGTGAAACCCAGCTGTCATTTGAAGGTAAATTTGCCTGGCCGGCACTGGTGGCATCTTGAGCAGAAAGAGACCCAACCACGCTTGTTTTCTGGAAATCAAGAGGGTCCTAGGGAGGGTCAGGCAGGTGGGTGCTGCTGCAGGGCCCTCCTGGGGGCGCCACCTCACAATTTCCCTTCCACAGTGAGGGTCTTGAGGTCGGCAGGCGAGCTAGCAGTCAGCACCGCGTGGGAGACACGCCTCTTCTCCACCAGGGAGGCCACAGCCTCGCCCACTTCCAGATGGTTCACATAGCCCGGGCCCAGGTGCTCTGGGGTTGTCACCCCCATGTTAATCTTTACCTGCAGAGGCACACAAAGGATGGTGGTTTTCAGTGGGCCGGAGAGACTCAGAGCTGCACACACACACCCCTTCTCATAGCTGCATCTCACTGGGAGCAACTGCCGTGTATTAAAGCAGCTGGTTCCTTGAAGCCAGAAACACCTTCAGTCCGGCTGGGGGCCTGGAATGGTGTTTGCCCCCCCCCCCCCAGCAAACTGTCCTCATTGGGAGCAGCTGTAGCTCAGTGGAAGAGTCCCTGGTTCAATCTCCGGCAGAGCCCCGAAGTTAAAAAGGACCAGGCAGTGGGTGATGTGAAAGACCTTTCTCTGCCTGAGACCCGGGAGAGCGGCTGCCAGCCTGAGTAGACAAGACTGACCTTAATGGATCCAGGTTCTCGATTCAGTATAAGGCAGCTTCATGTGAATGCACAGTTAGGGTGTGTGTGGAGGGAGGAGAATTTAAGAGCACCAAGAAAGCAAGTTTGGCACGCCTTGAGCTCCCTGGGAGCAGCGGCCCTTTGGCCTTTTTAGAGGGACAAAGACACCTGAAGCATCCTGCAAATACTCAAAAGAACGGGGAGGGAAACCTGCCCAACCCTCCAGGGCCTCAAGGCCCAGCACTGACCTCGTTCAGTTTGCAGGGAATCTCTGGGTACTCCTCACGCAGCACCCGGCAGAAGGCCAGTGCCCCTGCTGCCCCCAGGGTCAGGAAACCAGTGCCTGGCAGCAGGAGACGCTCGCCGGCCCCCCCTGGAAGGGAGATGCCCCACTGTTAGTCTTTGGAAAGGGTGTGTCGTGACAGCCTAGTGGGAGACGTATCCCCTCCCCTTTGTCACTTTAGAGGAAGGGGCACTTCTCTGCTCATGTGCCCAGGCCTGCAGTGACTGAACACCCCAGTTCCGTTCCTGCACGTAGAAAGCAATGAGTGCCTCCTGCCTCCAGTGGAAAGTGGCACACACGAGCGGCTGCAAGCCTCCTCCACTACTGGGCAAGAGAGTCCCTCTCACCTGTGATGAGGGTGTAGGAGCCACTGGGGTCGTCCCGGACCAAGGGGAAGAAAGCCTTCCAGGAAGTGAAGGTGCTGAGAAGCAGCGTGTCCAAGACCTGCAAGCAAGGCATGGGGAGTGATGATTCTCCAGGCTGAAGCAAAGGACAGACCGCTTCTCCAGCAAAATCACGAGAGGAAATGTCAGCCCTGCAAACGGACAGCCCCTTTCCCTCCCCCAGCTTTGCAGGACAAAATGCAACACAGAGAGAGATCCGATGCTCAGCCCTAACCACTGCCGTCCCCCCCCCCAGCAGCAGCACCAGCAGCAGCTCCCCTTCCGTGCCCCCCCCCACTCACCCGCTGCAGCTCCTCCCGTGACTGGGTGTGAGGGGGCCCCTCTTGCCACCAGCTGAAGCCCAGGCAGGACACCACATCTGTCACCTTCCCCAGGGTCTTCAGCACGGCCTCCCGGGCTGCTTCGGCTCCCTCTTCGGAACCTGGAGGGGGTGCAAGGGGAAGCATTCCTCTCCATCACCGGGAACAGCCACAGAGGAGGAGGAAGGGCAGAGATTTGGGCAGAAATGGGACTGGCTGCATCCCTGCCCATTTCCTCCGTCAACAACTTCCCCCCTCCCTACCCTGGACCTGTACACCCACGGGTGCCTGCGTCTGATCTGGGGACACACTCCCCACACCAGCCCATCTGCTAAGAGGGGCTCTAGTCACAAGGAAGCTCCTCCCCCCACGAATCCACGTTCCACAAAGGAGCCCCAGACTGGTGTTCAGCAAGGCGTGAAGCCTGCTAAAGTGGAGGGCGTGACCCGAAACTCGCTCTGTTTAGGAGGCCGTTCATCTGACTGAACTGAATTCAAGAGAATTAAAGGATTTCTCCCAGTTCAACAGCTGTTTTGAATTCACACTTCTCTTCGTGGTATTGTACTTGGGACACCTAAACTACCAATGCTCCCTCCAAGCTGTGGACTCTTGTGAGCAAAAATTCTACTTTGTGAGCTACTGGCATTAAAGTTGTGAGCAAGCGATTCGGCTGCTGCGTAAATTCGTTTGCTCTCTGGAGCCCTCCTTCCTGAGCGGAGGCAACAATGTGTGAGCTGGAGGCTAAAAAACTGTGAGCTAGCTCACACTGACTCAGCTTAGAGGGAACACTGGATGCGACTGAAATGGGGGGGAGTGGCCAGTTAATACTTTGTACTTTACAAAAACGGGGCATAACTTTCTTAACAATATCTCCTGGATTTGAAATGAAACTGCCTAGAAATCCCAATTGGGAAGTGTCCTCCAATTTCATGCTTACCTGCCCGATGCCCTTTGGGCGGCCACCTTCAAACCACAACACGGAGAGGGGGAAGCAGGCATGGGTGGGCTGGCCAACCGGCTGGCTGACTGCCCTGCTGGTGCCCAGCCCCCCCATGCCTGCCCCCCCCAGACTTCCTCGTGAGCCGGGAGGGGGAGGGCTCTCTTCACCACAGACAAAGCTGCCTTCCCCAGCACCGCCCACCTAGCTGCAACCAAGCAAGCCCTTACCCACATCCCCAACGAGGGTGTGCAAGCGGCCCTGGAGCGACGCTGGCAAAAAATGTTTCAGTTTCTCCAACCTGCTTCCATCCCGGGAGATGACGGCAACCTGGAAACCTGTACAGACGGCAGAGCATCAAGACCGGGGGGGGGGGGGGGGCGCGGGCACACATTAATCCCCACTTCTCACTGACTGCTGCCACTCCTTAACTGGGACTTGACTTTGGGGGTGGTTTAGAAAGGTAGGGCCCAGCCCCAGACCAGAGTACCTCTAGGCATGTGCCCCGATGCTAGCCACTCCATACCAAAACACACACACACACGCGCGCGCGCAATATCATCTGAGGACAGAGGCTCAAAGCTTCCAAGGCAGCCTTGAGCTCCAGCACCTCTTGGTAGAACTGGACCACCAGCTGCGGGATCCTACCACCACAGAATGACACGTTCGTATACCCTTTGCGCACGCATCCACACATATAGGGCAACTGCGCACCGACCCAGGCTCTGTCTGGAGAGCAGCATTTTGACAAAACGGCCCTTACCTTTCTCCAGCAGCGACTTGACGATCCCAGAGCCCACTGTCCCGGCTCCCCCGAGCACCACCGCCACCCGCTCCGATACTGACATCCTGGCACACGGAGGGAGATCAATCCCCCGTTTGGAAGAAGGTCACTGTGGGAGAAGTGGGGCAGCAGATCCCACACACAGGCAGGCAGCGAAAGCCTCCAAGAGCTCCGCCTCCACGGCACACCCACTGCCCCCCCTCCCCAGTTCTGCTGGGCAGATGGAGGCTGTGTGGGTCCCCTGGACAGAGAGTGGCAGACACAAAGGCAGCGGGGCAGGCCGCTCCTTCCTCTGCTGTCAGCTCTGCTTCTCTGGGTGAAATGAAATGACCGCAGGGCTTGTCGCGGGTTGCACAACATCAAAACTGCTCCAAAGCAGCTTCCCTGTTGAGAGACGTAACAGGATTCTAGTAAAGGTTTCCCTTGCTTGAAAGCCATTTGAATCTGACTCCAGGGTGTGGTGCTCGTCTCCGTTTCCCATCCGAAGAGCCAGCGCTGTCCGAAGACGTTTCCGTGGTCATGTGGCTGGCATGACTCAACACCAAGGTGCACGGAACGCTGTTACCTTCCCACCGAAGCAGTACCTATTTATCTACTTGCAGTTTCTTGCTTTCGAACTGCTAGGTTGGCAGGCTCCTCTGGGCGGTCCCTGCAGGGAGGTTTGTTGGGTATTACAAGTTGAAAACACTCAGTATATCTGGGGTTAAATGTTTATGTTACTCACAGGAAGTCACAGGTTTCTCATGTAACCAATGTTCTTTAGATGTGGATTGCCCGGGAATTTTCTCCCTGATCCAGGAATTTGATTGGGACTAAAGTGTCAAGGTGTATTACCATTTTATGGCTCCTCTTCCCGTCTTTGTTTGGTGTTCTGAAGAAGAAGAAGAGCAGCCATACTCTCCCTCTTCTAGTTTTGTCTTTGTAGTGTAAGGATGTAGGGAACTTAGCTCTGTTGTTATTTTCATCCCAGTTACCCTTCCCCATGCTAGAATTTAGTAAAAACGTTATATTTTAATCACACATGGAGTCTCAGTCTGAATTATTTTACTCTTATCTCTGCTAAATACCATTTTTTCAATATCTCACTATCACCAAAGAAGGTTCCACCCGCCGGGCAGACGGCTCCTTCAGCCTTAGCTGCAGCAGACATTGCTAGGGAGGCCCGCGAGGCAAGGCCACGAGACGCAGCCCTTTCCGCAAGGCGGCAACAGCAGAGGCCTCGCGCTCTCTCCCG
>NW_015163100.1:684922-729241 GCF_001447785.1 Gekko japonicus | reverse complement strand
CCCCCCCGGAGTCTGCGCCCAGCTGCATGCCGGGGACCCTCGGCCTCCGCGTGCGCCGCGCCCCCTGCCCTGGGGCCCGGCCTGCTGCTGCTGCTGCACAGGGACCGGTCTCTCCCTCCCCCTCTGCCCAAGCCCCCTTGCCCAGCCGGGTGGAAGAGCCTCGAACGCGCCCCCGCCGCCTGCACGTGGGCACGCGGACTTCCCCCGCACGCGGGTCCGAGCCACGCATGCTCCGTCGCGCGCTTCCAGGAAGCCAGGCAGGCGCGGCAGGGGTTAACGGCCGGCCGCGTGACGCAGGCGCTCCGGGGCGGGGCCAAGGCGAGCCGGAAGTGACGGCGGCGAGCGGAGGAGACGCGAAGAGCAGACGAGGGAGCGCTGGCGGCGGAGCGGCCGGGTCGCGTTCGGGCTCCGGCGAGGCGGGCGCCCCCCCCGAAAGCGAGTGTGACGTCAGCGGCCGGTCACGTGCCCCAGGTGCGTCCCCGCCGTCTCCTCGGTTGCCAAGGGCGACGGTTCCTGTGGCAGGGGGTTCCGTGGGCGCCCCGAGAGCCTGGCCGCCCCGGTGGTGCCACCCGCGGCATCGTCTGCCTGCGCGTCCCAGGCATTCCATGGCCACCTTCCAAGGCTTGTCGGGACGAAGCCTTTAAAAATATCCCCTCCCCGTAAAGAGAGGGGGTGGGGGGGCAGAGGAGGGAAAAAACCCCGCCGGTGCCCCCCCCCCTTTGCTTTCCAGGGGCTCCTTGCTTGGCAGCCCGTGGAAGAGAGCAGGGAGAGCCGGGCTGGCTGGCTTCGTGGCACTTTTGCCTGATCCAGACCCCCCAAGCCGTGGTGGGCGGGCGGCTTCGAGGAAGACCTCGTGGGGGTCAGATAGGAACGCCCCCCCCCCTTTGCCCAGGTGTGCCAGCTGTACCGGGCTGCCAGGTTGCCTTCCTCCCTTGCGGGTGGGCTGTCTTGGGGGAGGCTTGGAGCAGCACCCTTGGGTGCAGGGCGTTAAGAGGAAGAGAGGCGTCGTCTGTGGAGCGAGCCCCCACCCCTTTCCCCTGCTTGCCGTGGCCGGATCCCCGGGACACTTTTGAGAGCCAGTCTGGTGTCGTGGTGAAGTGCACGGACTCTGATCTGGGAGAACCGGGTTTGATTTCCCACGCCTCCACTCGCAGCTGCTGGATGACCTTGGGCAAGCCGTAGTTCTGACAAGCTTTGGTGTAATTGCAATAGGAAAAATAGGGCTCACCAAAGAAAATTACTCTTCTGTGTCTTTAACACACTTAGTTGTATTATAACACATTTCCTGTATTAACTAGTATTCATTCATTATATATGAAGTACATTTAATGAACATAAGCCCGCTTTTCTCCTCAGTGGGGGACCCAAAGCGGCCCACAGCATTCCTCTCTCCTCCAGTTTATCTTCACAACAGTCCTGTGAGGTGCGGGAAGCCAAGCGTGTGAGAGGTCCAAGGCCACCCAGCGAGCCTCCGTGTCAGAGTGGGGAGGTTCAAACCTGGCTCTCCCAGGTCTTTAACCAGTATACCGCGGTGGGTCTCCGATGAGGCCGAAAGGTGGGACTCCAGCTCACTCCCTGCCAGTGTTCCCTCTAAGCTGAGTGAGTGTGAACTAGCTTACAGTTTTTCAGCTTCCGGCTCACACGTTTTTGTCTTCGCTCAGGAAGGATGGGGCTCCAGAGCAAACTAATTTATGCAGCAGCCGAATCGCTCGCTCACAACTTTAATGCCAGTAGCTCATAAAGTAGAATTTTTGCTCACAAGACTCCACAGCTTAGAGGGGGGCACTGTCCCTGCCTCAAGCAACCTGGCTGCTGATTCCTTACCTATTTGGTACACTTGCATTCCACCGTTTTGCCTGCTACATTTCAAAGCCGTTTACACCTCACAATAACATCCCCAGTATTGGACACACAGGGAAAGGGGTGCAGAAAATGAAGAGGGAAGCGAGCGAGTCGAGGCACCAGCGTGCAGGTCAGTGGAGTGACGGATGGCTCTGGACTGACCAGATGGTAAGAGCCTGGGCTGCCGTTGCCTTGGAAGCTTTAGAGGAAGAAACCATCACTTGGGGAAATTCACGGGAGGACAGCTGGGGAACTGTGGGCCTTTGGATGAACAAGGAAATGGTGACTGGGAAGGTGCCCCCCTGTAGGAGTTCACAGGTGCAGAACTTGACAGTCCCGGTCTGTTGTGGGAAACTGAATGACCCTGGCCTTTCTTTAAGAAATGAAAGAGACTCGTTAGATTCTTGTGGCCTGCAGAGTGCTCAAGGAACTGCGCTTGTGTGTGCAGCAAGGTCTCCCTGGGGCTCGCTGCTTGGGCTGTCGTCTGCCCATGCCACCACGTAGCCGTGTGCCGGCCAGAGAACCATCTTCTCCCCTGTGTTGTTCCTGCCCAGCAAGGAGAGGCCCTCCTGCCTGTCCCAGCAAACAGAGAAGCTCATCTGGGGGGGCACACGAGAGAGGGTCTTCTCAGTGGCAGCACCACGATCATCGAACAGCCTCCCCAGGGAGGTGCGCCTGGCCCCTTCACCGTTGATCTTCAGGAGGCCGCTGAGGATGGTTTTATTTAAGATTGCATTTGGTTAAGTTTACTAGTGGTTGTGGATTGTTATTTTCAACTTTGCTTTTTATGTATTTTATCTATACTGTAAGTTGCTTTGAGCTCTGCATGGAAGAAAGGTGACTAATAAATCTTTTAAATTAATTTTTAAAAACTCAGTGTGCTGAGCGTAGTGCACAAAAAGTAGCAACAGATCTGCAGGCGGATCACCTCTGTGTGTCCTGTTGGTTTTCGGGGTGTCGTTTAGGTCTGCAGCTTTTAGGACTGAATTGGCACTACTTTGTCACAGCGTGCTCTTGCCGCTGTGTGTAAGTGATGCTCTGGTCCCTTTCATATCTGGGAAGGGCCACCTCCGCGTGCCGGCTTGATCGGCTGTGGGAACGCGGATGTCGCTGAGATTTTGAGCAGGAAGGGTCTCAGGGCTTGGCCTTTGTTCTGCTGCAGGATGAATCCCGGCACTGTGCTGCAGGAGGAATACCGCCGCTGCTTGGAGAGGGACTTCCGCAGGGGCCACACAGGAGTGTGTGCAGACTCATCCCTGAAACAGATGATGTGGCGTCAGCTGCTGGAGGACCCAGAGCTGCACGGTGCCTTGCAAGGGGAAGACACCTTTGCCATGATTGCGGGGGCCCTGCGGGGACAGCTGGACCTGGGCGTGGCCCTCCGGAACCTCTGCAGAGCCTTTGAGGTGCTGGAGCTGGCCGCTGTCCATCTTTACTTCTTCCCCTGGCGGAAAGAATTTAGCACCATAAAAGTGAGCATTGCTGGGGTAGTTGGGTGCTGGAAGGAGGGGAGACGTAAGAGCGGGCCAGGGGACTGACGGGTGTTTCTCTTTGCAGACCTTTTCAGGCGTCTACGTGCACGTCCTCCAAGGGGTGCTCTCCGAGGCCGACATTGCCAGGAGTTTCCACCGGATGGGCTACGTCCAGAGAGACAACCTCCACCTGGTGATTTCTCAGCTGCCACCGGGGGGCGGCCTACTCCGTGTCGCTGGCAGCTTCTTTGCCGCCCGGGTGGAGTGCGAGATCCTGGCCAAGGTCGTGGAGGAGGTGGAGCCTTGCGGCATCTCCTCTGAAGAGCTGCTGCAGGCCCGGAAGGAGGCCAGGGGCGGCCTGGAGGGCTGTGTGGCCAAGCTGCGGAGCCTGGCTTGCTGGCCCAGGGACAAAGACTTCTGCGGGGAGCCAGCCGACGGGGTCGACCTCTACAGGGAGAGCCCCGAGGCACTGAACCCCTATTGTGAGCCTCCAGGACCCAGGGTCCCGCCTCAGCATCCACCTGCCCCCTACGAGCGCAGCAGCAGCCCCAGGCTGAGGAGCAAGGAACTTCTTGTGAGGAGCCCCCAGGGCCTGCCGGAGGGCCGAAGCAAGCTGTGGGGGCCTGGCCCAGAGCAGCCCTACGGGAATGGGCTCATGGCCCCCGAGGGGCCTGATCTGGAGACCTCCTTCTCCTTCATCTCCTTGAGGCGGGAGCTCAGCAGGTCGAGTGACACGGACTACCCCGCGCAGCCGGGAAGCCGGTTCCTGTCCCCCAGCCCCCACTACAGCAGCCCCAGCCCTCAGCCGCACGGCGCCAGCAGCCCAGCTTCTCCTTCTGCGAGGCAGCCGAGGAGTCCCCAGCTGAGCCCCGTGGTCCTGCGGCGAGCGCAGGGGCTGGGCTCGGGGGTGGCAGGCCCAGAGCTCCCCCGCTACAATCTGCACTCGTGCCTGCTCCCAGGGGTGCTCCCCTCGTCCTGCTGCGGCAGCTGCCGGTTGCTGCACAGCAGCGGCTGCGAAATGGCCCAGCACTGCCGCAGCGCCCACCACGTCGAAGAGCTGCAGAGTGAGAAGCAGGAGCCCCTCTGGCTGCAGCGGACGGAGGTGGACAAGCTGTTGTAGGAGGGGGGCGGGGCCTGGCAGTGGAGCCGGGGGCCTGTTGGGACTGCGACCGGCAACGGGGGGGAGGGGGCACAGCTGCTCCTCTGGGGGTTCGCTTGCCTGGTCGGCCCACCTGGGGCTGCACCCACTAAACTCGCTCTTCATCCTTTCTGCTTGGCTCTCTTTACCCTCCGCCCAGAGAGGACTTCTCCCAACTCTCAGTGTGAAAATGTGTGGGGGGAGGACAGGTGCACACTTCTCTGGGTGGGTTTCCTTTTTTCTCTCATGTGTGCCAAAACCTGGTGCTTCACGCTGAAAACCCAGCAGAGGCAAAAGGCCAGGCAGAGGCCTCGCTGGGCAAGCTGCTCCGGACCCCGCCAGCCTGATTAGCTCCACCTGCTCCTCAACAAACAGGAGTTGGGGGGGGGCCCTGCTGCAAAAGTCCATCTTGCGCACTTTCAGACTGCAAAAGTTTTGCAAGAGGGGTCTCTTGTGGGTGTCTGACTAGCCCAGCAGTCCTAATGCATCAAAGGGTAGGCAGTTTCTGGCAGCTCAGCTTGCATTACCTGGAATGGTTGAAGAGGCCACAAGATTAGCAGGGGCCCCCCCTTTGGTTAGGGGTGAAGGGGGCCACGGGTCTTCACGTTGGTTCTAGTCCGAGGACATCACCCTCAAAGGAGGCCCTCAGCCTCCTTTTATTGTGGAAGAACTCCGTGTCTGACAGAAGGTGCAGTGTGAAATACGCTAAATAGAAACTGGCAGGTTCTCTAGATGTCCATCCCCCCCCCTTGTGGGGGCCAGTGGGACATTTCAGCAAAAGGACTTTCATCCTGGGCTGAAGTTCTCATTTCAAAAAGCCCAGACAGATAACTCAGTGCTTGCCCCCACCAGAGCTTTCGAGAGTTGTGTAACTGGACAGAAAAGCCAGATGGGTAAAGAAGCGATTTGCTGCATTGGCCAGAAGATAACAGGGGAAGCCAGGGAGCCTCGCCCACCACAGTCATACACGGGAGGCACAAGAATCCGGCACCAGCTCTCCCTGCCACGCTGCCGGTGTGATCCCCGGCTGGCGAAACCCCCCCCCCCCCCCCGGTTCCTGTTGCCCAGGAAATGCATTGGGAGCAGGCAGGCAAAGAGATGGGTTTCAAGGGGGTGGCTTTTCACCACTTGAATTGGCTGCTAAGATACAGAGCAGGCGGTGTAGTGGCTTCACTGAGGCTGGGCGTGCCAACCCCTTGATTTGGGCAGGGCAGTGGCGTCGTGGGGCGAGAGGGCTGCTCCAGCTGGGGTGGCCCCCAGCACCTCCCCGCCCAAGCAGGGCCTGCGGCAGATGCAGAGCTCCAGATCCCTTCCTTTGTAGGCAGAAACGAAATGACTGGGTGGGAGGAAGACGCCGTCGAGGGAGGCTGTTTCTTCAGCTATTTATAGGACTGCCTCCTTGGCAGCCGGAATCTGTTTCTCCAGCTGTGCAGCAACTTTCTCCCACACCCCCCTCCATTCACAGCACTCGCAGGGAGCAGCAGACGTCTTGATTGCGACGCCGCTGCCTTTCCTGCAAAATTATCGGGGGGGGGGAGTTGCAGAGAGAGCTGCGGTGGGGGGGGGAGGTGGTCTGCAGTAGGGTTGCGAGGAGCCTGCTGGGCGGAGTGCCATGAAAAACCACAGTGCTTTGACAGCCACGGGGGAGTCCTGGCAGCTCCTCCCGATGCCGGGGGCAGTCCTCTGCTTTGTCCTGCCTCAACTCTGTCCCTCCAAAAGGGAAGGTGAAATAACTTGCCGTGAGGCAGGCTGTGGCCAGGGCCCCTGTGCCTCTCGCCGACTCGCCTTCGTTCTCTGTGCCAGGCTTGTTTGCCAACACTCGGGACTGTTTTTGTCAGCACTCGGTACTGCCAAGTTGTTTCCAAAATGTAAAGTTTGACTGTGCCTGGCAAGCGTGTGTCTTGGTGCCATGATTCCACTGGAGCCGGAAAGAGCGCTCACCTGGGGGTGGGGGGGAGTTTGCATATGGGGGCAGAATTCAGCTGTCAGAAATTTACTCCCAGGTTTCTAACCCATATCTGCAAAGAGCTGCTAAAAAGTGCTGTGTGGGCAATATCTAGTGAAATCAATAAAACCTCTGTAGGAGGAGCACTGCCAAAGGTGTCTGGGGGATGTCCAGGCCGGAGCTGCTGCTTTGTTAGTTGGTGACTGAAGAACTGAGTGAAATGCAGGGGGACAGAAGAGTTGTAAGTCAGTAAGAGCTGGTTTTTGTACCCCACCCTTCACTACCTGAAGGTGTCAGAGCGGCTTACAATCACCTTCCCTTCCTCTCCCCAGAATAGACACCCTGTGAGGGAGGTGGGGCTGAGCGAGCTCTGAGAGAACTGACTGGCCCAAGGTTACCCAGCTGGCTTCATGTGGAGGAGTGAGGAATCAAACCCGGTTCTCCAGCTTAGAGTCTGCCGCTCTTAACCACTACACCAAGCTCCGGCCAAGTGACAGATGAATTAAGTCAGCGAGTGAGAATGGTACACTCCCCTTCCCTAGTGTTCTTAAGGAAGTCAAATGTGAACTTGTTGAGCTCTTATAGTCACGTGCAACTTGTCAAACAGCTCACCAGAGGTAACATGCCCTTAACAAAGAGATCCAGGGGGATTACAGGCCATTTCCCCTAAAGTTCTGGGCAAAGTGGTAAAAAGTGAAACTGGTAAGCATACAGAAGGACAAGCCTTGCTGTGGAAGAATCAACATGGCTTCTGCAAAGGAAAGCCCTGCCTCATCCACATTCTGAGCTTGTTGAGAAGATTAACAAGTGTATGGATAAGAGTGAGATGGTGGTAGGCATTTATTTGGGCTTTCAAAAATCACTTGACAAAGGCCCCTCACCAAAGGCCCATTAATAAATTCAGCAATTATGGAATAACAAGATGAGTTCTGTCATTAATAACTTGTTACAACAGGAAGCAGAGGTGAGGAGGATGTAAATGCAAGGACAGTGGGACCGTGCTCTTTAGTGCTTCTTGAAGGGTCTGGTGTTTGGGGAAAGCAGTGCAGTGGCCAGGTTTGCAGGTGACATCAAATTATTCAGTATAGTGAAAACCAAAACATCTTTAAGCACTCCAAAAGGATCTCTCCCTGCTGGGTTTATGAGTGGCATCATGGCAAATGAGGGGCCGTGTAAGCCAGCGTGAAGTGATGCACATTGGGGCAAAAAGCCCTTAACTTCAAATATACACTGACAGGTTCTGAACTAGTGGAGCAAGACAAATGTGGACAATCACATCCTAATCAGAACAAATGTAAAGAAAACAGTTGTGAGAGTCTGACCCACAGATCAAGCGGTCAACAAGACTTGCAGAGAAAATGCTTTCTGTATATTATGGTCAACAAGCACTACAACACAATAAACAAATTCCTTCAAATCATGAGAAAATCCTAGTGTGAAAATACATCATCAACGTCATCTCCAGGATCCATTAGAAGCTTAGCAGCATATATGAGCCTGAATACTTACTGAGATCACCATCCCATCTAAATGTATTATCTTGCCTGATTTTTTGTAAAGCACTTTATGAGCAAGAGAGCTTTTCTACTACTGAAACGTCGTTATAGAAGCCGGAGACGACATTGATGATGCATTTTCACACTAGGGTTTGCTTATGATTTGAAGGAATTTGTTTATTGTGTTGTAGTGCTTGTTGATCATAATATACAGAAACATTTTCTCTGCAAGTCTTGTTGACTGCTTGATCTGTGGGTCAGACTCTCACAACTGTTTCCTTTACATTTGTTCTCTGAACTAGTGGAGACCGAAAGGGAGAGGAAATCTGAGGCTGTAGTGGGAAGCTCAATGAAAATTTTAATGGGAATGAAAAAGCCAAAGTCTTTGCTATAACAGCCAGCAGAATAGCACCCTTTTTATAGATGCATCTATGGTGCTGCCATATTTGGAATACTATGTATAATTGCTTCATAGAACTGGAAAAGCAGCCCAAGAAAAAAGGATGTTCCCTAATTAAAAGGCTGAAGAGTCGGTGGGTTTCAGTTGGGGGGGGGGGGAACCGATTACTAAGAGAAGACGTGGGTTTTTGTTTTTTTAAAAACCTATATGTTTGAAGGTTGTGGAAGAGTCAACAAAAAGGAACTTTTCTTCTCCCGTAATACTTGGATGTGGGGTCACCCACAAAGCTGAAGGACAGTACACTGAGCACAGACACAAGGAGGTGGTTTCATACAAATCAAATTCTGGTATCTATTGCCAGCAGGTCTGGTGATAGGCTTTAATAGGGTTAGACATATTTGTGGGGGATGGGTTGATCAGTGGCTGTCTGCATCGTCTCACCTGGCTGCCCGATACTGCTCTGCATGGTGCATGGCCCCCGGCTGGCCTGGGCTCTGAGGCAGAGCTCTGGATGCATCCAAGAGAGCCTCTAGCTGTGCAAAGTAACATACAGAATAGCCTGTCCTTATAATACTTGCTAGCGGCCAGCTGGAATGGCTCATGGTGAAGCGTGATTATGTGTGTAGAGGTTGGATCCATCAGTGCTGGGGTGAGCAGCGAGGGGCAGGCCGGTGCCATCACGCCCTGCTGGTCGGTGTCCAGAGGCACCCAGCAAGAGAATACTGGCTGGCATCCAGTGAGATCATCCTCCTGTCTGTTCCTAGAAACCCTGAGACATTTGAGGAGCCCGTGAGAGAGAAGGGAAGGGTTCTCTTCCTCTCCAGGTTCCTCTTCCACCCATGAAAAGCTCCGGCTCTTTGCCCCGCACAGGCAAGCCGCGCCACTCCTCTCCGTCTCACGTGCCATCGAACAGGCTCAGGGCCGGCTGCGTTTGCCTGGGCACTCCGTGGCCACACTCGGGGCAGCCCGCTTGTTGCGATGGTGCGGGAAAGTTGGCATGAGCTCCGGCTCACAGGCTGGAAAGAGGGAGAAGACCGGGTCAGGCAGTGCTTGGGGGAAGGAGCCCCGTCGATGCTGAGAGAGGTCCCCCCACCCTCCCACCCCCAAAGCGAGACTTACGCAGAGGCTTCTCTTTGAAGTAGGAGCTCTCCAGACAGTCGCCGGCTGTGGCTCTGCGGAGAAAAGACACGGGAGGCAGTGAAGGGCCGACTGACTCCTCCCGAGGGCTCTGACTGTTCTAGGAAAGCCCTTCTCTGGAAAGGAAGGGGTTGTTTCTCCTCCCCTCACCACAGAAGCCGGTGTGCCAAACAGATGGCCAGGGTGGGTGGCAGCACCAGAGAACACTGGCCACCTCAGGGTGGTGGAGTCACTCCCTGCAGGCGGGATCTGTCCCAGGCTCCTGGCCGGGAACCTGTGCCTGGCAGAGTCCCACTCGCAGAGGATGGAGGAGGAGGAGATTGGAGTCTCAGAGCGGCTGACAAACTCCTTTCCCTTCCCCTCCCCGCAGCAGACACCCTGTGAGGTAGGCGGGGCTGAGAGAGCTCTTTCGAGGACTGCCCTTGAGAGAACAGCTCTGACAGAACGGTGGCTTGCCCAAGGTCACCCAGCAGCTGCAAGTGGAGGAGTGAGGAATCGAACCTGGTTCTCCCAGATAAGAGTCCGCGCACCTAACGGGCTGACGGCAGCTCAACCAGCCACTGATCCTTCCGAGGCTTGTGATGGCCACAGACAGGCAGTAGCCCAGCCCGTCCACCTGCAGAGTTGGTTCCCAGAGTCTGGGGAGCAGCGCAACAGCAGGCGGTGCTTGTGGCAATTCTGACCAGCAGCAGATGGCTCTGCCCCCACCCACGGCTTTCCGAGGGCACCACAGGGTTAACTCTGCATGGGCAAAGAAAACCCTCCTTTAGTGGTCTGTGAAGCCAGCTGCTTCAGTGGCTGTCCCTTTTTCCGGTGGGTCACCGTGTTGGTTTGAAGCAGCAGAACAAAGTCAGAGCCAGTTTGGTGCAGTGGTTAGGAGCGGGGACTTTAATCTGGGAGAACTGGGTTTGATTCCCCGCTCCTCCTCCACATGCAGCTGCCGGTGTGACCTTGGGTCAGCCACAAGTTCTCTCAGAGCTGTTCTCTCAAGGGCAGTCCTCGAAAGAGCTCTCTCAGCCCCACCTACCTCACAGGGTGTCTGTTGTGGGGAGGGGAAGGGAGATTGTAAGCCGCTCGGAGACTCATTCGGGTAGTGAAGGGCCATGGGGTATAAATCCAATCTGTTCTTCTGCTGAGTCCAGTGGCACCTTGAAGACTGTTCAACAAAGTTTTATTCAAGGTATAAGCTTTTGTGCACACGAAAACTTATACCGTGAATAAAACTTTGGTGGTCTTCAAGGTGCCGCTGGACTCAAACTTTGCTCTGACCCCTTTTCTGCCTTGCGGTGTGGGTCTCCTTCCCTGGGCCATTTCAGCTGCCCTGTCTGGTCATTCCCACCCTCATTCTATGCTATCCTTCTGGAGGAGGGACTCGGCTTGAGACTTCCAGGTGGGGGAGAGACCCCAGTCCCGTAGCCAGGGTTTTGTAATTTGGGGGAGGGCTTTAAATAAGTCGGGGGGCACCGACATCACAAAGTAAAAAAATAAAATATAAATAGAATTTAAGAAACTCACTTTTGCAGTGTTCACACGCTGCTTGTCTACATGGGGAAGCAAGCCATGCTTGGGGAAGAGGCGGTGGTGGGGAGTCCTCCAGGCAGCCCAGAGAGCCTGGGGGCTGGATGGAAGTCAGGGGGCCAGGCCCCCAAATGCTCCACTGTAGCTACAGGTCTGCTCCTGCCTAATTACCTTTTCTTAGGGTCGTACATGAAGAGGAAATTGAGGAGGCGGAGCCCGGCTTCGGACAGCCACGGGAACTTGTGCTTCAGGTTGTTGTAGGGCTGCTTGCGCAGGGTGTACTGGCTCACCAGCGGCAGCTTGGAGAAGCCCTGGAGGATACAAGGGGTTTGCCTTCAGCAGAGGGCAAGGGTCTCATGGAGACACAGCTCACTGGGGCCTCTTGCAGGGTGCCTGGTTTCTGCCTGGACTGTGGGTAAACGGCTACACTTTCAAGTAGGGGCTCTGGTTAGACGGCCCTCGGGGGCCCTGCAGTGCCGTCACCCAAAGGAAGGAGGCATGGGAAACCCACATGCAATCCCACACAAGTGGAGTCAGGCAAGAAAAGCACTCACTGGCCAGATGGTCTCATTCGGCGTGCCCAGGAGCTGCACAATCATGTCTATCTGCTGGATCTCGGAACTCCCAGGCAGCAGGGGCTTGTGGGCCAGGAGCTCTGCCACGATGCAGCCCACGGCCCTGCGAGGAAGACCCCTGGTGTTAGCTCCAAGGATCACAACCCACTCGGGCCTGGGTCTGCCCCGAGCCCCTCGCAGAGCTCCAAAGGCAGGCCCAGGGTGCAATTCTCTGAGTCCTTTTCCCCTCCCCACCCGCTGCGGCCCTGGTCCCCAGACTAGGACAGGTCGTCTTCCCTCACCACATATCGATGGCTGTGGTCTGTGTGGTGGTGCCCAGTAACAGTTCAGGGGCTCGGTACCTGCAAGGTGGAAGAAAGGGTATGTCACAGCAATGGTCCACCTAGTCCAGCATCCTTTCTCACACCGCAGCCAACCAATTCCTCTGGAGGCCGGACGTCAGGAAAAGAGGCCAAGGCCTTCCCTCGTGTGGTTTCCTGGGGCGCTGAAATTCAGAGGCTGCCTCTGAAAGTGGAGGTTCCCTTTAGTCACCATGGCTAACAGCCACTGACCTCTTCCTCCAGGGAGCTGTGAAATCCTGTTAAAACTATTTGTGGTTGCGACACCCACTGGCAGTGAATTTCACAATTTAATCACCAGCTGAGTAAAGTGTGTGTGGGGGGGGACTGTCTGTTCTGAGCATGTATTGCTTATCAAGTTAACTGAGTGGCCCGCCAAGATCTAATACTGGGAGGAGAACAAAATCCTCTCTGTCCACCCCACGCATCATTTTAGAAAGCTCTATCAAGTCCCCCTAAACTGAAAGGCCCCAGATAGTCTAGAGGTTGAGGCAGGCCTGTTGTGGTCCCTGAATACAGCAGCCAAGAGGTACTTCCAGAACCGGCCAGTGTCACTGCGTGCAGCTGGAAGCGAGGGATGGTCAGTACTGAACTAGTTGCTTCGAATTTCAGGGTTCGATACCAAGCATGACTTCTGCCTCTCTTCCAAAGAGGCATTGTTATTTGTTTTTAATGCTTCTCTATAAGCCATCCCCCTTTCCCCCATCTGTGAGAGTCCTGATATGGTGCAGACTTCTTAAGGGAGGGCGTTGCTTTGGCCCAGCTGCTAGGGAAGAAGAGAAAAGCAAAGCCCCTTCCTTCTTACCTGCCACGTACTGACTGGGCGGGATGATCAGGCAGGGGCAGCTACTCACCAGAGTGTGACAACCTTGGGAGTCATGGGCCTCAGGGGAACCCTGTACGCGCGAGCCAGGCCAAAATCCGCTGCAGGGAGGGGAGACGGGAGGGTCACAGGTCAGCAGCAGCCTTCCCAGCCAGCCGGGGGGGGGGGGGGAAGCCAGCTACTGCAGAGGCTCACCTGTCTTCACACATCCTTTGTCCGTCATGAGCAAGTTGGACACTTTCAGGTCCCTGGGAGAGGAAAGCAAGGCCCAGGTGAGGCGGGGCCAACCTGGGAGCAGCCCTTCCTCCCCCGGTTGCCCCTTGACCCTCCTCCCTGCGTCCGCGTGGGGCTGCTGCCCACCGCAGGGCCTGGAAGCTGCACATCGGCCCCAGCGCCAGTGGGTCCCTGCCTGTTCCTCACCTGTGGATGATGAAGTTGTCGTGCAGGTACTGGAGGCCCTTGAGGACCTGAAGGATGATGCACTTCACCTGCACAGAGGGGGGGGGGCATTAATGGGGCACTGCTAAGGGGGAAGCTCTCCTGAAGGTCCCACACTCTGCTCTGACCGGCATCAGATCCCCGTCGGGGCCCAACCTCTGGGCCTGATTCCTGGCAGGTCCCGTCTGCCAAGACACAGTGAGCTCCAACCACCCCGCCAGACCCTCACAGTCTCACGCTCAGCCCCTTTCTTGCCACCCATCTAGCCACAAGGGCTGAGGCCTCTCGACTTCCACACAAACATCCTCAAATCCTCAAAAATCAGCAGTGGCTGAACACAGCCTAACTCAAACTGGACACAGTATCTTATTCCAAGACACTGAGAGGCTGGACGACACATCCAATTACCATGTCAGATTACACAGGGAACCCATTGAAATTCATAAACATAAACACAATTTCAACAGGAAAGAAGAGAATTTAAATAGGGCATGGTTACCTGTCCTGAAAAACACCAAATGCTCTACATCTTACAAGAGCACTACAGATAAGATTAGGATTTCAACAGCCAAGTCCACATGCAAAAGAACCTCCTCAGGAAAGTTCCTCCATTAGCACGTCACAGCCTGGGGGAACTCCTACAAGATAATGACTCAGCCCTACCACACCTTCCTGAGTAGATATAAACCACCTGCCCACCATTTTTCATCTCACCTTGACACAGAGAGTACTCCATCTTTCTGTGTTTTACCTCTGAGGGTGCCAGTCACAGCTGCTGGTGAAACGTCAGGTCCTACAATGCCAAGAACCCGGAAAATCTACAACAACTAATCCTCAGTCCCTTTTGCTGGCGCCTCACTTAAAGCCAAAAGCCTTTCCTTACGCCTAGCGCTGCTTCAGCACGACCAGGGCTTGGCAGAACCCCGAGGAACGCCTCCACGAGATGGGTCTTTCATCCTGGTGAGGCCAATCTCTCCAGCAAACAAAATGGTTGGCTACTCCCCCCCCCCCGTGCTGCTGCTGTCCAGCCTGTCCCTACCTGGGCTTCCGAGAACGGAACCTGCATGTTCTCCAGGAGACTGGCCAGGTCCTGTTCACAGTAGCCCATCACCAGGAAGATGCTGCAGGAGAATGACAGGCACTTGTATCCGGTTACTGGGGAAGGCCAGAGAGCTGCTGAACAGGCAGGAGTCGGATGAAGCGTGCCCCCCTGCTCAGGAGCCGGCCACGCCCAGCAAGCCATGCTTGGCTGCCGCCTCTGCCCGCCAACCCCAGCTCCCGCTCTCTGCTCTACCCCACCTGCCAGTCCCTCCAAAAAGCATCGAGAGGGCAGGACAGGACCGGCAGGCTCGGCGTGGCGGAGAGGGAGCCGCCCCAGTACCTCTCCAGGTGGTTCCCCACGACCACCTCCTTCAGCTCCACGATGTTGGGGTGCTGCAGCTTCAGCAGCAGGGTGATCTCCCGCAGGCTGCTGATGGGGATCCCTGCAGGGAACCGGGGGGGGGAGACACTAAGAGCAGAGCAGGAGCAGAGGCGGCGGCCTTGTCCCTGGAGCCCTCTCCTCCCTGCTTCCTCCCCCCCCCCAATACAGACTAAGGAGGCACCTGAGCTTCCCGTTCACATAAGAACATAAGAGACGCCAATGTTGGATCAGGCCAAAGGCCCCTCCAGTCCAACAGTCTGTGTCACACAGTGGCCAAAAATACCAGGTGCCATCAGGAGGTCCAGCAGTGGGGCCAGGACACCAGGAGCCCTCCCACTGTTGACCCCCCCCAAGCACCAAGAAGACAGAGAATCCCTTGCCCCAGCCTGAGGATTCCTATCTATACCGTGTGGCTAATAGCCACTGATGGGCCTCTGCGCGCCACAATCTCATCCGGCAGGGTGTCCCGAGCACGGGCTGAAATGGCAGTGCACTCTTAGGACCGGCCCTGGAGAAGCCCGCCTACCCCCCCCCCACCTCCCCACCTCCGTGCGTTTGCTGATGCAGCCCCTTTTCCTGATAAGAACAACAAGAAGAAGAGATTGGATTTATACCCCGTCCTCCACTACCTGAAGGAGTCCCAGAACAGCTTACAGTCTCCTTTCCCTTCCCCTCCCCACAACAGACACCCTGTGAAGTAGGTGGGGCTGAGAGAGCTCTCTCGAGAACTGCCCTTGAGAGAACAACTCTGAGAGAACTTGTGACTGACCCAAGGTCACACCAGCAGCTGCCAGTTTGGTGTCGTGGTTAAGTACGCAGACTCTAATCTGGGAGAACCGGGTTTGGTTCGCCACTCCTCCACATGCAGCTGGTCTATGACCTCAGGCAAGCCATAGTTTTGACAAGAGCTGTCCTTGAAAGGGCAGTTCTCTCAGAGCTCTCTCAGCCCCGCCTACCTCACAGGGTGTCTGTTGTGGGGAGGGGAAGGGAAAGGAGTTTGTAAGCTGCTCTGAGACTCCGAGTGAAGGGTGGGGTATAAATCCAATCTCTTCTTCTTCTTCTTCTGCAGGTGGAGGAGTGGGGACTCAAACCCAGTTCTTCCAGATTACAGTCTGCGCTCTTAACCACTACAACAAACTGATAAGAAGCCAGCACACAGTATGCCATGCACTCAGCCCCTGGTCAGGTCTAAATTCAAATGCCGAGTGAATGGAAGTTCCTTCTGCATACAAAACGGCTGCTCAGTTCCCCTGGGCTCCAGGGAGAGGCCTTGGCCCAGTGGCAGAGCAGGTGCTGTGCTTGCAGAAGATGCCAAGAGTTCAGTTCTCAGCCTCTCCGATTAAAGGAGCTCAAGTAGCAGATGTTGGGGAAGACCCTCCTCTGCCTGCGAGAGCCACTACCACTCAGAGTCACGGCTGCTGTGGGAAACGAACCAACAGCACATCTCAGTCTCTAACTGCTTTGTCCGTTCACGTGGCCAGGCCTCTCCTAGGAGGTTGCTTTGGGCAAGCTCCCTTGCACCCTTCTCTGCTTTCCCATGCAGGAATTTCACAGTTCCACATGACAACCCTCCGGTTTTCCACAGGCTCTCTGGAAAGGCTTCCAAATAAGCAGGATCTTTCGAATTCTCAATATGTGATGCCAATAAAGCAGTAGAATCTCATCTGTGATCCAGCCGGAAGGATGGCTGCAGTCACATGATCCCCATGGAAGACGCACGGCCTGGGAAGTAGCCAAGTGGCTCAGGCCCCCTGCATGAATTCCCCAGCATCTGGGGTCTCTGTGACACAAAGGCCAGGCGTTGCACTGCATGGTGAAAATGGCACTTACACACAATGCCATAGGTCCCTTCCCCAATCCGATTGAGCTTCTCAAACTCCTTCACGCTCCGGCATCTTCCCAGCTGAAAGGAGAGACATGTCATGGAACCAGCTCCGGCTGGGCCCCTTTGGAGATGCAGCAGTGGGTCCAAGACGCCAGCAAAAGTCAGTGCTCTTGCATGGAAGGTATGTGCCAAACTGGGAGTCTATGAAGAGGGAGTCTAGCCCTGTTCACGTTACCATGAATGCATGTGCAAACCATGTGGAGTTTGCACTTAGTTATTTAAACACATGCATTGTGTCATTCTCATCTGACATTCAGCACAGGTACAGCTGAATGTGTGATACAATACCCCACATTCATCCAGCTACTAGTCCCTGGTTTCAGTTGCAACACGAACACATGTTGGCTCTGTCTTACAAACAGATGTATGTGTAGAACACAGTTTGAGCCCAGTGGCACCTTTAAGACCAACAAAGTTTAATTCTGGATATAAGCTTTGGTGTGCATGCAACAAAGTTCAATTCTGGGCACAAGCTTTTGTGACTGTGACAAGAAAGCTTCTACCCAGAATTAAACTTTGTTGGTCTTAAAGGTGCCACTGTGCTCAAACTTTGTTCTGTTGCTTCAGGCCAACACGACTGTCCACCGGAATCTAGACGTAGACGTGTACATGTGGAATGGACATACATTCACTGTACTGCGAACAGGGCTTGTGTCTTTATGGGATGAAAGTTGCGGGAGGGTGCCTAATTCACCAGTGGGAGAGACCAGCCCCAGCGACCCTGCGGAGCGTCCCCATCCCAGGGCTGGCCGGACCTCTGAGGCAGAACCCCCGGACAAGCCCCTCTTTCCTGCACGCAGCTTTCCCGGGCGTCTGTAAAGCCCTCTGCTGCCAACAGGGCTGAAAGGAGTGCAAGAGTGGTTCATGCTCTGCAGCCTCCTGCAGCAGCGCATGCGTGCGGGCATCTGTGCATGGGCGGAGGCATGCTCAGTAGCCCCCTTTCCCCGCTGGAACTCGCCCTCATCCTCCCGTTCTTCACTTCCCTCTTTCCTCTGCGATCTTCCCCGAACAGAGGGGAGGAGCTACTCCCCGCCTGGAGGCTTCTGGGATTTGTAGTTCCCCACTCACCCTGTGCTCCGGTGGCACCGTGAAGAAGCCGCCGCGGAGACATTTCAGTCGCAGAGTCTCCGGCTCCGGGTCAGCGGAGGCGGCCTCCGCCATGACACTTCCCGAAGACACAGTCTGCCCGTTCTCATGGTGGAGTCACTGCGCATGCTCACACACTTCCGCGCAGGCGCCGTACGGCCCTTCGCCCTGGCTTCCCTCCTCCTCGGCGATCCCCTAGCAACGGTTGCTACGCACGGCCTTTGCTCCAAAAACTGCGGGATGGGGGGGGCAGGGTTCCCTCTAAGCTGAGATAGTGTGAGCTAGCTTACCGCTTTTTAGCCTCCGGCTCACCCATTTCGGTCTTCGCTGAGAAAGGAGGGCTCCAGAGCAAACTAAGTTATGCAGGAGCCAAATTACTCTCTCACAAGTTTGATGCCGGTAGCTCACAAAGTAGAATTTTTGCTCACAAGTCAGTTTTATCAATAAAGCTTCAGACCTTTAAGATTCTTACTAGATGGTAAAGTAAAGGTAAAGGTTCCCTTGCTCGAAAGCCAGTCGAGTCCAACTCTAGGGTTGCAGTGCTCATCTCCGTTTCCAGGCCGAAGAGCCAGCGCTGTCCGAAGACGTTTCCGTGGTCATGTGGCGGCATGACTCAACACAAAGGCGCACGGAACAATGTGGATGTATAGGTTCCTTTATCCACTGCTGGATGGAGTGTGATATAATTAAATTTTTTTGGAATATAATTATACAAAAAATAGCTCTAATTACAGGTCATACTCTTGAGCCGACACTTGGATCTTTATTCTTAAGTTATACGATAGACAAAATTTGCCCATATCAACGAAGGGTAACAATCACAATATTACTGACAATAGCCAAAAAGACCTTAGCCCTGCTGGAAAAGTGCGATAGCTCCTCTGCTCTCTTTGTGGCATAGGAAATTATGGTTACGGTTAACTGAACAGCTGAATTTTAAATTTGTAAAAAGTAAAGGTAAAGGTTCCCTTGCTCGTTCCATGGTCATGTGGCCGGCATGACTAAACACTGAGGTGCACGGAACGCTGTTACCTTCCCACCGAAGATAAATACCTATTTATCTACTTGCAATTTCTTGCTTTCGAACTGCTCGGTTGAGAAGTATAAATCAGATTTTGAGTCTATTTGGTACCCTATATTGAACTATTAGAGCAACATGGTGAATTTTTTTTAAATGCCGGATCTACATAGACTAGTTTCAACTTTTAAAAAGTATAATAGAAACAATATAAGCATCCGAACTGGATATTACTTCTTGATAGTTTCTTTTAATTTGTTGTACATAATTTTAACTGTAATTATATCTGCAATTTAAAAAAACGTTGATGCCGGTAGCTCACAAAGTAGAATTTTTGCTCACAAGACTCCACAGCTTAGAGGGAGCATTGATTGGGGGGGGTGAAAATTGAGGGGGGGGAGCCATGTCCACCATGAGGGAAATGGCACCGGGTGGGGTGTGTGTGTGTGTGAGGCAGGAACTGGAGTTCCGGGAGCCTTGTTGCATCTTAATAAAGCTGAGACGTTTAGCCCTGGTTACTATAGTAACACAGCTTATTTTTCCCCCTTTAAAAAAAGGTGTCTGAAATGTACACGAGGGAAACGGATTTTACAAGTTCAGATCCCCACAGGATTGCTGCACAAGTTTATTTATTCACCTTTCTCTCCAATGGGGACTCAAAAGCAGCTTACACTGTTCTCCGTTTCATGTTCACAACAGCCCTGTGAGGCAGGGTAGGCTGAACGTGCAGCTAGCCCAAGGTCACCCAGTGAGCTTCCATGGCAGACCAGGGATTTTAACTTTGGCCTCCCAGATCCTAGACTGACACTCTAACCGCTGCTCCACACTGCCAGTGCCAGCCTTGGGGGAAAGGACCCTTGCTGCCCAAGGCGTGGGGGAAGGTGAGGCAGCAACCGGAGCTCCAGGAACTGAGGCCCTGACTATGGGGACTGCCCTTTGGAGGCATGCAGTGCCACACACACAAAACATTGGTTTGGAGGGAGCCCAGGAGGTACAGCTCCAGACATCTTTCAGATTTCCTCAAGAACATTCCTGGCTCCTAAAGACAGGTGAACTTCATGAGCAATGCGCTTGCTTGCCATAGTACTATCCAGGGCTCTAGTCGGGGGGGAGCTCTCAGGTACGGAGCTCCGGAAGAGAACCTCTAGGGGGCGGGGCGGTCACGTGGTGAAGCCCCGCCCCCTTTTTTACCCCGCCCTCTGCTTCGATCCTCATTCCGTTTGGGAATGAGGATGAAGCAGGAGGGTAAGTAGCCGGGCCTTCTGACACACTTCCGGTGATGTCAGGGGGTGTGGCCTTCTGTCACTTCCGGTGATGTCAGGGGGCGTGGCATATGCAAATAAGTTATGCTAATGAGTTATGCTAATGAGCTCCGGCAGCTCTTTTTCTACAACAAGACCCCTGGTACTATCCCTGGTCTCTATAGCAACATGGAAGCTTTTTTACCCCCCTTTAAAAAGGTGCCTGAAATGTACACAAAGACTGAGAAAATGTATGCTCTGTCAGGCAGTCCCTAGACTGAGGGTGTTACAAATGCAAACCCCCACCCACAGGATTGCTACACATTTTTTTTTTCTTTATTGGCCTCTCCCCGTGTGGACCCAAAGGGCTTACCCTGTACTCCTGTCCTCCATTTTACGTTCACAACAGCCCTGGAGGTTGGTTAGGCTGGGAGTGTGTGACTGACTAAAGGTCACCCAGGAAGAGTGATTCTTCACCCAAAGAGTGATCAACACATGGAATTTACCGCCACAGTAGGTGGCGGCGGCTACAGGCATGGACAGCTTCAAAAGGGAATTAGATAAGCATATGGAGCAGAGGTCCATCAGTGGCTATGAGCCACAAGGTATAGATAGGGACTCTGGGGCAAGGGATGCTCTGTATTCTTGGTGCTTTGGGGGGGTCAACAGTGGGAGGGCTTCTAAGGTCCTGGCCCCACTGCTGGACTTCCTGATGGCACTGGTATTTCTGGCCACTGTGTGACAGAGTGTTGGACTGGATGGGCCTTTGGCCTGATCCAACATTGGCTTCTCTTATGTTTTTATGTTCTTAAGATTCCATGGTAGAGTGGCCCTCTGGACACACTGGCTCTCAAAAACGTATAAAGTGTCAATGTCTCAAGTACAGGAATCCCCAAAGTGGCATCCACTGATGAGTTTCCAGGCACCCATTTGCTTCTTCCCCAAAGCAAGGGTTTGAGGGGGTGATTTGGGATTGTTAGGTGGGCACCTAAAAATGTGGGAGTGAGCCTTACGCCTCAGAAGTGCCCCCTGCCCCAATGTTATGAATGCATCCGTGAAAACTGCTTTGTTATTAACTGGGAATCATAAAGCATTTACTAAACATATTTATTTGGAAGTGAGTATCTTGCTCCCGCACTTACATCTGGCTAAGCTCTGCCCCCTCCTCTTCCTCCACCTGCACGTGCAGCAGTTACGGTGGGGACAGTTACACCAGGAAAGATTCATTGGGATGGATTCCCATTTATTGAGAGGGGACGAGGGCTGTGCTTCTAGCTTTCTTTGGTGGTGCCCGTCACCATGAGCTTGGTTGACGCCCTGGTCTGCTGACTCACTGCTCTCCTCTGGTGGACTTATAAGCATCTATCGTGCTGGGTCTGGAATGCACAGTGTATGGACCATAGTCTTCGGTATCTCGGATGGTTTTCGTCTCAGGGAGCTCATCACTAATCGTGGTTGTCAGCTGTTCGTTGGAAGGACCACTGACAACGATTTTAGGAATAATCCTTTTTTTCTTTCCAAATTTATCAGAACATGCTGCAAGAAAGGGAGAGAGGGAAATGCGCATCAGCCAACTTCTTGCTGTCTCAGGAATCTAAGACCAACACAGACAGTCCTGGCACCCGTCCTGGTGCTTCCTGTTTAAAAGGAGACGAGCCACAGTTGAAGCTGCCTGTGAAGCCCTCCTCATGCAAACACAGGGGTCATTTCGTGCAGGAGCGCACAGGAGCGAAGCTCCGGCAGTAAAGAACCCAGGGGGTGGGCACATGCAACAAGCCCCACCCCCTGCTCCCAGAAGCCCTCAGTCGGAGCAAGAAACAGCCAGGTAAATTGCAGAGTCCCCCCGGCCCCCCGGTCCAAAACAGTCCAGTGGCACCTTTAAGACCAAGTTTTATTCAGGTACAAACTCTCCCTCCTCTATGAGGACAGATCTGCACGTCCCCCCCCTCAATAGCTAGCAATCCAAAACAGTCCAGTGGAGCCTGAGCGGTGGGTGTTGCCTTCTGACACACTTCCGGTGATGTCAGGGGGTGTGGCATATGCAAATAAGTTATGCTAATGAATTATCCTAATGAGCTCCTGCACCTCTTTTTCTACGAAATGACCCCTGTAAACACCTCCCCACCCAATCCCACATGAGAGTCCTGGATATAGGGGGATGGAAGCTGCCTTATACTGAATCAGACTGTTGGCCCATCAAGGTCAGTACTTTCTACTCAAGACCCGTGGCAGCTCTCCAGGGTCTGAGGCAGAGGTCATTCACATCACCAACTACCTGATCCTTTCAACTGGAGATGCTGGGGACTGAACCTGGGGCCTTCTGCATGCCAGGCAGAGGCTCTTCCACTGAGCCACACAGCCCTTCCCAGGTGAGGAAGCCTGGAAGCTTCGTCACCTCTTCTCAACAGCACCAGAAAGCAAAAAATTGCTGCTTCTACTTTTGGATATTTTCAGGAGATCCTCAAAGGGGGAGCTTGTAAAGCTCCCTTACCACAAAACCGCAAGTTCCAAACGTGTGTGTTGTGTGTCTGACACCAGGGAAACACAAAAAAACAGAAGCTGCTGCTTAGAATGTGAGAAGGGTGAGAGGAAGGCACTCCAAAGGCATAACAGCAGCCAGGGCCGGCCAGACGTGTTTCTGCGCCTGAGGCGAGGCTAGCTTGTGGCGCCCGCGCCCCCTCAGCGCACATGCCAACCTCCCGGTGGGGCCTGCAAACCTACCTCTTTTTCTACGAAATGACCCCTATGCAAACACCTCCCCCACCCAATCCCACATGAGAGTCCTGGATATAGGGGAATGGAAGCTGCCTTATACTGAATCAGACTGTCGGACCATCAAGGTCAGTACTATCTACTCAAGACCCGCACTCAGGCGCCTGGCAGTGGGATGCTCCATGAGAGCCCGGCTGGATTCTCTCCTTGGAAGCGAGCATCAGGATGGGGTCCGGTGGCTGCACCCGCGCACCTGGGAGTCAGTCCACAAGCTAGCCTCGGAATCCCTAGTTGGGAATCGCGCTTTCTCCTCCCCCCGGTTTCCTTTTCCGCTCCTCCCCCGGCCCCCTGCCTGCCGCTGCCCCTCCGTGCCTTGATGGTCCGCAGCCTCTTGCCCTCCCGACATGATGAAATGGCAACCCCGGAAGAAGGTGAGCCCCAACGGACGGCTGGCGCCAGGGACGGGGAGGGCGCGGAGGGGGGGGAGGCACAGTTCAGCGCCCCATCCAGGGCCCCCCCCCTTCAACGAAAGCAGAACTGAATGCAGGGCTTTTGGCGGGGCCGGGTGCAGTTTGGCGTCCTAAGGTCCGGCCCGTGCTCTAGGCGAATGCCTAGTTTGCCTAGCGGGTGAGCCGGCCCTGAGAGCAGCTTCTAAGGGGAAGATGTGCCCCTTGTCCAATGCAGCACATTCTCCAAGGCAGTTTCTGTCATCTATCTGCCAAACTAGAGCATTAAAGACATCCTTGCAGATTTGATATGAGAACAACTAAGGACTATAAGAATACAAAAAAAGAAAAGAAACATCTACATTTTTAGTAACACACGGGGTTTTGCAGAGGGGAGGCAAAATTTAACTCCCCCCTCTGAGCCATTTCCTCCCCTCCCTTCCCATCTCCCCACTGCCTCTCTGTCTCCTGACTTTGCTTTTGCCTTCTCTTTCTCCTCTGGTGGCTGTCAGGTGCCATGCTGGGTTGCTATGGCAAACTACGATATTGTCAAAACGTTTTTTCCTCCAATCTCTGTGTCTGAAGGCTCTTTACATTTTTGGTGCTTTGCCCCCCCCCCTAAAACAAAGAAGAAGAAGAGATTGGATTTATACCCCGCCCTTCACTACCCGAAGGTGTCTCAGAGCGGATCACAAACTCCTTTCCCTTCCCCTCCCCACAACAGACACCCTGGGAGGGAGGTGGGGCTGAGAGAGCTCTTGACAGAAACGGCTCTTTTTCAAGGACAGCTCTTATCAGAACTACAGCTTGCCCAAGGTCATCCAGCCAGGTGCGAGTGGGGGATCAAACCCGGCTCTCCCAGATTAGAGTCCGCGCACTTAACCACTACACCAAACTGGCTTTTTCTACAAACCTAAAGTTTTACCTGGCTTTGTAAAACCCTAAACCCCACTGAATGCATTTTTTGATCCACATCTGAGTAATCTCTTGGCTATTTGGTATAAGGATGCTTTACATTTGTACAGCTTTTCCAAATGTTCAGAGCAGCTCACAAACGTAATTTTTTAAAAATCCTTACAAAGACTATTGTAGATTCCGGTGGGTATCCTGAATCTGATAAATATATTCATTATGTTGCATGCAAGTTTACTGCCCACCCTCTGCCTATACGTATGGACTGGTAAATTCCATTTCACTGTATCTGGGGAAGTGTGCATGCACATGAAAGCTCATACACTGAATAAAACTTTGTCGGTCTTAAAGGTGCCACTCTGGACTCAAACTTTGTTCTAAAGAATATTGTATTGAGGCTAGGGGGCTGAGGTGGAGAAAAGAGGCTTGCCTGAAGCTGCCAAGTGAGCTTGTAGCAGAGGTGAGACTTCTTGAATCAGAGCTCAGCCCGCCACACACAATGATCATAAGGAATTTCTTCCTCAGATCTTGGCTGGGCTCCCCCCAAAAAAAACAAAACCTGAGAACACTTTCTGTCCTCCAGATCAGCAGCATCAGGTTTGCTTCAGTTTCGGATGAAAGACTGTCATATGTGTAGAAAATTCATAGTCCACCTTTCTACCATTAAAATGGCACTCAAGGCAGATTACAAAATACAGATTTTAAAAATTTAACAATTAAAATACCTAAGTGAGAGAGAAACCTAAGAACAGCACCAACATTTCTCTGGCTGCGATCACACGCACAATTAGCCCCGACATAGGTGCGAATGCTGGGCAGATTTAAAGGACACGACCAGACACGAACATCTGGGAACCGCCCCGTACCTGTCGGCAACCAGTTCTGCTCTGCCACAGAAGTGGAGTAAAAAGACACTGGGGAAAATCCGGTAGTAAATGGGTTGCGACGGGCCACAGATGGATTTTCCCGTGTCTGATCTCCCCAGCGCGCTCTCATGGTGTCGGGATGGTCTGATTGGGCCATCCCGACTCCGTGCCGTTGTTCCCCACCCCCATTCTCAGTATGCAGATCATCACAAACTCCATAGGGAGCCAGCCTCAGTGCGGAGATGCGATTAATTGATTCCTCGTTTAAGTGCATTGGAAACAAATGGCAAAAACCCCTCCACCCGACTCACCCACGATTGTGTCTGACCTCACAGTGGCGGGCTGTGCCTGCAGCTTCCAAGAACTGTGTGATTGCGCAACTGCAGGTCAAATTCCTCCGGAGGAAATAGCCTCGCTCCCCCCTCCCCGCTTTATCTCACACTTGTGACCAAACCTTCTGGCATTCAAACCAACTGGGCCCACCTAGAACAGGCAGTCTAGTGCCTGGAACATAGTTAGCATAATAATTCACTCAGATGAACATGATGATAGATCATAGAGACTCAGGGCAGGTGAGCAAAGTCACAGCTGAAGCAGCAAGTCAGTCAGTCTGCTCCTTAGAATACCGATTTCTAAGCTATGTAATTAGTTAATAAAGCTCATCTAACGTTCTACTGCATCCTGGATCCTGAAATGTATTCATAAAGAATGTTACTGTGGCACAAATTTTGTCTACTCAGCAGCTCTCCAGAGTCTCAGGGAGAGAAGGGTCTTTCACATCACCTACTGCCAGATGTTTTTTATCTGGAAATGCCAGAGACTGAACCTGGGACCTTCTGCAGGCCAAGCAGATGCTCTGCCACTGAACCACAGCCCTCTTCATGCAATTACTCTGTTTTGTCAGATGTACAATGGGCATTAAAGGGGTGTGCGCGCTTGAGAACATGTGATTGATACATACCTTCTACATGAGTAGAATGTGCCAGTGACTTCCTTTGTGGTCTGGACGTTGAGGCCTGGGAGACACCCTGGTGTGTGTGTGCATTCTGCTCCGGTTTGACTTGTGCCTTGGGATCTTTAATCTTGCCAGTATCTATGCCTGTGTGAGTATGCACCACTAAGAAAAAGAAAAACCAGAAAGATACAACATCCCCCTCCTTCCCCTTTGTTATGCTGTGTGGTTGCAGTGACCTTTGCCAAGGACCAGCAGCCAGTTACAGCAGAAGAACCCTCGTGTACCCAACCAGGGACTTCTCCAGACAAGCATCCAGGAAGCCCCTCACCCCTTCTTGGTGCAGAATATGGGGGAGGGGGTCATCGAGCTGTCGACAGACTTTTTCTCCATTAATCTTTTTTGAAGAGGCCTAACGATAAACCATTTCCAGCCATGCTTTTAGGAGTCTGCTCTGAACGCTTTGTAGTTGCACACTTCCCATTGTTTATTTTGTGTCGTCTGTCAATAACATTTGGGGCACCCTTCAGGATACAGAGGAAGCACCATCACTCCTCAGAGGGCTTGTGCTACTGATGGACTCAACAGAACTGAGGAAGTCAAAGGGCCACAACTACAGTTGCCAACTCCCAGATGAGAAATACTCAGTGTGGTATAACGCCACAGAGTCCACCCTCCAAAACAGCCATTTTCTCAAGGGGAATTGGACAGCAGCAGTGCTTCCTGGTGGCCTAAAGATGCCAACCTCCGGGCCATAAAGAAGTGGCACCTTTGGAGGACAGACTCTCTGGAGCCAGATCCCCGCCGTCCCCCCAGATTCTGCATGCCCCTGGCCCTCCACGCAAACCTTCAGGAATTCCCCAAGCCAGAGCTGACAACCTTCTCACAACGACTGTGACGCTAACGGGAAAGTGGGGAAAGGAAACGGCAGAAGGAGTTCTGAAGTCCCTGGCTGGGTCTGTGCCACCAGTGCCAGTCCAGGTCATCCATCGGGCACAGCAGTTAGCAGTGACCGGCATGAGGACTGGCTGCATCCTGATGCGGTTTCTGGGCTCCAGGCACACTGAGCCTTAGCTCCCACCAAGAGATGGTGACGTGATTCACCTGCGCCTGCGCTGTGCTTCTTCAGAATGCTTGTGGGGGCTGGCATGATGGAGCACTGCATCATGACAACAAGAAAATCCTTCCACGGAAAGCTAAGCCCCGGGCGGGATATACATTTGAATAATACAAAATAAATAAATAAATAAATAATTCTATTTTTCCTATCAGCAGGCATCCTGTGTTTGTTTTGTATGGAGACATGTTCATTCGGATGGGCCTGCTCCTAAAGATGCTGAAAGATGCTGCAATCCTTCAGGAAGATGCTCACGATCTCTTTAATAAACATGTAGCGACTTTATTCAGGAAAACAATGAAGGAAGGAACACAAGGCTTACCAGAGTCCTTCACAGTCATTCCTCTAGTCAGCTTATCTAAAGACATGATAAAACCTGGACCGGGGCTGCTCCAGATTCTAGGATACTGGAACTAATATAGAACATGAAATGGATTGCTGAACATTACAATACAGTCCACGTGCAGGTTTACCCTCCACACCACTGCTTGTGATCTAGGCCTGATCTAAGGTACCTGACACTTGAAAAACCTGCTGTCTGAAAGGCCCAAGCAGTAAGGACGATGAAAAGAAGAGTGCTACACCAAAACTACACCAAAACCGATCTTCAGTGAGGGCATCATTATCTAGAAAAGGGCCCCAAATCCAAAGAAGCCTGAGAACTCTCTCTTCTCTCAATTTGTGTTGGAAGCAATGCTCCCTCTAAGCGGTGGAGTCTTGTGAGCAAAAATTCTACTTTGTGAGCTACTGGCATTAAAAGTTGTGAGCGAGCGATTTGGCTACTGCGTAAATTAGTTTGCTTTGAAGCCCTCCTTCCTGAGCTAAGACAAATATGTGTGAGCCGGAGGCTGAAAAACCGTGAGCTAGCTCACACTAACTCAGCTTAGAGGGAACACTGGTTGGGAGCCACCCCAAAAAGCTGCATCTCTGATATCCTGGTCTGCAGCATGTTTACTGAGAGGTCACTCCCCTGGATCTCTGTGGGAAAGTATGCTTAGGACTTCAACCCAAGCCTCCAAGTTAGGATGCTTGGAGTGGAAGCTGCTCACCAAACCAAGAGGCCCTGACTATTAAGGTTCCCTCCTGACTCGGCCTCACTCATCCCAGCTTGTGTCCTTCCGCAGCGTCACTTTGTTAAGAGGAATGAGAATGCTTTACCTCCTGCCCCGTCTTCATGTTTGCTGTGAGAGCGCCCCATAGATAGGCCAACAGTCCTTGCCCCCCCCCTTTCATTGGCACTGCTACATCTTGTTGCACTGCCGGGGTCCTTTTGTGACTCAGCACCAACCAGCGGCATCATCATCAAAGAAGCTGCACACCACCATGCTGCTGCCCAAGGAGGGACTGCAGCTCAAGAAAGACCCTGGGAAATCGGCCCCTCTCTTCTCTTACTCCATCTGAAAAGTCTGTGGTACCTCAACAGTGAAAGATCAGAATGGTTTCAGGTGGGGGCTGGACTGCCTTGAGCCCCCTTCAAAGCCATGGGGCTCCTTCCCACAGAATTAAAAACAGGGGAGAATTGGACAAGAGAAACTGAGCCAGTGAGATTTATTCGAAGCCGTTATCAATACTGGGGATCCCCTGAGTGGGTCATGTCACAGAACGGCTATTTGTTTCCCTTCTTTACAGCGTTTAAGACTGGCAAATGTAAAGCTGAACAATATTAGCACTACAAAGCAGTTCTGGTCTTTCCTCCTGGAAATTGTCAGGAAGTACAGGTTAGATTTCTCTTGTCTGTTTATCCCGGGCTCAGTTCCCATTCGGTATATTTCGGCCCTCCCCACCCCTGCCGTCCAAAGGGCTCATGGTGGGTTACATTTGACTTATTTTATTGACAGATTGCTGTGTTTTTAAACACAGTACTTACATCCCCCAAACTACTTCATAAACCAGACCAGACTAAGAGAAGCTGAGGCCACCCTGTGAGTGTCATAGCTAAGCAGCAATTGGCAATTTTCAGAAATTTTGCACAATCAAAGGCAACTTGCCTTCCACTGTCCTTGCTTTTAAAGTGTTCTCTTTTTTTGGCACTCTTCTTAGAATGGCATGGATGTAGAGACTCAAGCTGAGCACTGCGAAGCAAGCAACAAGTCAGTGGACTCCCTGGATTCTATAGCCCTTCTTGCCAGACTGTCAAGTGGTGGATTTCATTTTTGAGCGCTGTGCGTGAAACAGCTCCCTGCCCTTAGAAGTCTGGCAGTCCCTTTCTTGGCCTTCTGTGCTGGTTTTCTGCTTGCAGGGTGTTCTGGCATAGGGGACATTCCCAATAAATGAGCTGCTTCCCCCTCTAGTCCATTGTGCCACCTCAGCATTTCACAGCCTCCTTCTCTCTTCTTGCAGGGCAGGAGGTTGTTGTAAGGGCAGAGCAGGGGAGAACCCCAGAGGAAGAAGAGCGGGATGGAAATGTCATGCGGAGACGGCTTTGCCTGCAACTGTGTTATGACTCTCTGCCAATTTGGCCCATGATGCTTTAATGCAACTTTTGCGTTGTTCTCATCCTTGCTGCATGGGACAGTTCCCGACGGGCAGCTGTGCAGCACAAAATAAAGCAGGGGTCCAGCGGCATCTTCAAGCGCCTCGGACGAATGACTCTTTTGATTGGACATTGTCTTAAAAGTGGCTTCTCCTCGTCCCATGCCGTTACAGGACAAGCCTCTCTGCCTGTCTGCTTCAGGTCAGCCCTGGCTCATGAGAGCTGCTGCTGGACTTCCGTTTCAGCGCGGAAGGTGTCGCAGGAGCACTCCGCTTTGCTTACTCCTGTACTGGAAGCCGCTTCGGTTAGTGGCGCGGAGGGGGGGGCTAACGAACGACAGGCCCCGCCGGCCGGACTAAGCTTCCTCCTCCCGGAACGACGCACGCCGACTGACCTCCCCCCCCTCTCCATGTTCGACAGGCCCCTTTCCGGTCCCTCTGTTGCCATAGCGACCGCCAGAAGCGCGACCCGCGACGGAGGCGTCCCAGGCCTGGCCACGTGACCGTCAGCGCTTTCTCTAGAGATCATGCGCGAGGCAACCCGGAAGTGGCATGAAAGGGAACCCGGAAGTCCGGGGGGGTTGGGGTTGCCAGCTTCCAGGCAGGGCCTGGAGCCCTCCTGGAATTACGGGTGATCCGCTGGAGGAAAGGAAATGGCACCTTCGCAATGTGAACTCTGCGGCATCGCGTCCCCGCTGAGCTCCCGCCTCTCCCCAAACTCTCACCTCCCCAGGCACCCAAATCTCCAGGAATTTCCCAGGCTGGAGTTGACAGCCTTGCTGATTGGGCGGTCCCGTCTGGGCTCAGGGTGTGTGTGTGTGTGTAGGGGCGTGCCCTGGATTGTCCCGCGAGTTCTCCTCTCTCCCACCAGCCTTTCTTTTTGCTTGGCCACCAGGGTGGCCAGCGTCTCTCTGTCTGGCAAGGTGCCTCCGCTTTTCAGACCAGGCTTGGCTCGTGGAATGGAAAGAACCGATAAATACATAATGGACATGAGCTATTCTGCTTGTCTTGCTACAGCTTTACATGTCTGAGGGATGCTGTTGCTTTCTATCCTGAACAACTCTGTGAGGAATGTAAAAGAAGAAGGTTATTTCCCATTGGGAAGCGAAGCTTCACCTGTGAATCTTTTGGTACAGGTGTCTTCTTAGAACAAGCTGTTGGCAACCTGTGAGCAGGCTGCTTCAGGCCAAAAATTGGTGCAGGCAGTGTGGCATTGGGTCAGAACAGAACTGGGGAGTTCTGGGTTCAAATTCTCACTCTCCCATGAAGCCGGCTGGGTGATTTAGGACCAATCACTCCCTCTCTCAGCCTAATCTATCTCAAGAGTGTTGTCAGGATCAAAGAGAAGACGGGAGAAACCTGAGATCCTTGGAGGAGGGCTAAGACAAGGGTGTGATGGTTCCATGGGGAAGGCAACCTTCCCTTGCTAGCGTCATGCTCGTATTCTTGGTGACATATGCTGCTTAGTGGGGGGTGGGTTCTACTGGACTGGAATCTAGCACAATGTTCTTATGACCAGTTTTAGTCCCACTGTGATTATGGAAACAATCAGGGCCTGTTGGCATTTTACTAAACAGGAAATTGCTTTGTGGGTGACACAGACTGCCTGAGAGTCAGTGTGGTGCATGGGTTAGAATACTGGAGTAAGAGCCAGGAACCGTGGGTTCTGATCCCCGCACACTGAGTCTCCTTTGTCAGTCTGTCAGCCTCACCTACCTCACACAGTTGTGAGGGCAAAATAGAAATGCGGGAAAGCCGTGGACACAGTCACAAGATCCTTGGAAGAGGGGCAGGATAAGAATAGAGTCTTCCAAAGTGCCTCCCTGGTGCACCACTTCCTGGTCCTGCATGCCAGGCGGGTGACGTCACCTGGAGGTATTCACCTGGGCGGTAGCTGCTCCAACGGTAGGGCAAGGCTCTCAGGTCAAAGGTTGTCTCTTGACTGTACTAAGAAACAAAACTCTGGGTCACTTAGTTCCAGGAAAGAAAAAGGTTGGTGGCATTTTGGAATCGGATGAACGAGTCTCCAGAAGCCAGAACTCCGCACTTGTGGCTAATGGTCTGTTGCTTGAGAAAGCACTTGTTGTTAGGGCTAGTATTTGCATTTTTATTGTGTTGTTTTTCCCAAGAAGTTCAGGGCAACTAATCAGGCAGTATCCACCACCACCACCACCCGGGGGGGGGGGGGGGGGAGAGATAATGAGACTTTGTGGCAGAGAGGGGACTTGGTGTCTTCCCAGTCCTAGCTGGTACACCGTACTGGCTCTCTTGGTTCATGACAGGCACAAAAGGTTATCCTCCAACATGCTGCAGCTGCTTTTCTAGAATGGCAGAACTGAAAAATATTCTGTGGGTTAGCACTTAGACTAATGCTTTCAGGCGTTTGCTTTCTGTACAGCACTGTCTGTGTTTCACAGTTCACATTCCAGCCTTGAGTTCTAAACTCGGCTCTCAAAGGTGTGGGATTCTTCCAGATCTCTGGAAATGGTTACAGAAAGGCGCACAGTTTGGATCTCTCTGAGGCAGAAAAGATGTTTGGGGTGGGGGTGTCCGAGAACAAGAAGTGCCATCTCACCCCCACCACCCCACCTTAGGTAAAGATAAAGGTTCCCCTTGCTCGAAAGCCAGTCGAGTCCGACTCTAGGGTTGTGGTGCTCATCTCCGTTTCAAAGCCAAAGAGCCAGCGCTGTCTGAAGACATTTCCATGGTCATGTGGCCGGCATGACTAAACACCAAGGCACACGGAACACTGTTACCTTCCCACCGAAGTTGTCCCTATTTATCTACTTGCAATTTCTCGCTTTCGAACTGCTAGGTTGGCAGGAGCTGGAACTAGAGACGGGAGCTCACTCCGTCATGCGGCACCCAGGTCTCAAACTGCTGAACTACTGACCTTCCACAGCCTGCAGTTCAGCGTCTTAACCACTTAAGCCACCCCACCATAGGCAGGCTCTTTCCTGCAGAAACCAAAACACTCATCCCCCTCTTTGTCCCCGCCATCTTCCAACTGCTTTCTTCTTTCTCTCCACAGACACGCTGTTCCAGTTAAAGGTGAGTGCAGGCCCAGTGAAGCTCTCCCTCCCTCATCTCTAGGTAGACCTGAATTCCGAGATGCTCTGCAGCAGCCCCAGAAAGCAAAGGGAGTGTGGCTTGGGGTGATGCCCCCCCCCCGTGTGTTAGGCCTGAGGGGCTCCTGGCCGGGTCACTCCACCCAGGGCTGTGAAGAGGGCTCTGCTAGCAGAGTCTGGGGCCGGGACCACCATAAGTGGCTGGGGGCTTTGTGGAGCCCGTGGGGCTTTTTGTTGAACAAGTCAGCCCGGCCCTGCATAACAGGTAGTGGATCTGTGGGAAGTCCCAGCCACAGCATGGCCTTTTTGTGAGGTCTCCAAGGGTACACAGGCAGATGTAGTGTTACTTGGGACTGGCAGAGAGGAAATGGCCCCTTCTACCTCTGGTCTCTGTCTACAGAGCTGTGTCCTGTAGCCACCCCCCATCCCCCATTAAGGAGGGAAACTGGCATTGCATAAAGTGCTTTTCCACCTGAGCCCTGTTAAGGCCTGCAGTTGGACATGCCTCCTGACTTGGTCATTGGACCCTATGCCCTCTGCGGTACCAGCTGCCTTTCTCCTTGTGTCTGAGCTGGTGCGGGGGGGTTGCTCCCTTGGGGCTGCGGGCAGGGGTGCTCTTCCGCAGACCTCCGTAGCTGCTCACCATGTGCTTCTCTCCAGTTCACAGCCAAGCAGCTGGAGAAGCTTGCCAAGAAGGCAGAAAAGGACTCCAAGACTGAGCAAGCCAAAGTCAAGAAGGTGATGAGACCCAATGCTGGGAGCAGAGCTGCTGGTGGGGACTGTCCTGGGAGGTGCTTAGATAGCTGCTGTTTCTGAGTCTCTAGTAATGGGAAATTGCTGCAAACGTGCATACAAATAAATGACAATGATATAAGCACTTAAACTTGTGATGCTCTCATGTTGTTTTAATTCTTGTTAAATTCAATGCTGGAAACAAGAATTAAAACAACATGAGAGCATCACAAGTTTAAGTGCTTATATCATTGTCATTTATTTGTATGCACGTTTGCAGCAATTTTCCATTACTTGTTACTCCTTATTGCTGTACCCTTTGTGTTATTGTATATCTGTCTTTGAGTCTCTGCCATGGCTCACCGTTTCTCCCCGGTCAATCTCAAGCTTCTAATCCTTTGCAGCGAAAATGTGCTGCATTTCCTTTTTTCCCTGCCTGCTCTGCTCGGAGTCCCCTTGGGTCTTCGCTTCCTCTTCCTGTCTCCCCCTTCCAAGACCCGTTCCTTGAGCAACCACATTCCTGAAACATCCCAGCCTCCCCCTGCATGTGCCTGTGTTGCAGGGTGACCCTCCTGCACCCTGACCTGATAGCCCAGGCTAGCCTGATCCCGTCAGATCTCGGAAGCTAAGCGGGGTCGGCCTTGGCTAGTACTTGGAAGGGTGATCTCCAAGGAATACCAGGGTCATGACACAGAGACAGGCAATGGCAACCCACGTCTGAAACGTCTCTTGCCTTAGAAACAAGTCTAGCTTGCCACCTAGTGGTGCATAATGCTAAAAGAACTAGAACTTTTGGCTGCCAGACAATCTTAGGATTTCCTGGCTATACTACACACAATGTCATATGATGATGATGATGATGATGTTGCTAATAATAATAACCCTCATGTGAAGTTCTCTTTAGAAGGGCTGTCACTTAGAGGAGGGGAGGAAGCTGTTCGTGTTGGCAGCAGAGGACTCGCAATAATGGGTTTCGATTAACGGCGGGACGGTACTGGTTGGATCTTAGGGAAAACTTTCTTACAGTCAGAGTTGTGCTGCCTCAGGAGGTGGTGAACTCCCCCTCACTGGCAGTCTTTACGCAGCGTCTGGACAAATACTTGCCATTCTGTCAGCATTGTGTCAGCTGTAAGTCCTTTGAGCAGGGACCCTCCTAGGTTCTCTGAGCACCCCTAATCACCATGCAGGGGACAGTGGCACATAAGGGTGGAGCACGTACGGAACTCCTGCCCTATGATCATGGGAGGTGCTGCCGGAAAGCCTCCTTTTGGTTTTTAAGCCCTTGTTCCAGATTGTTTGCTGTGCCACGAGGGATAGGAAATTGTTTTTGGGTTTTCAGACGGGCCACTAGAGACAGTATGTAATGTCTGCAATTCTTTTCAAGGGATGTGCACATTTTGGAGCTGCCCAGTCTTTGCCTCTGCTCTGCCTTGCTCTCAGGGGCCTCTTCCCTCTTCCTCTCATGCCTCTACTTGATAGATGAGCAGGGAGGACGTGGAGTGGAATGCCAGTCCTGGCCTCGGACAGCTGAGCTGCAGGTGCAGAGGACTTGTAGGAAGTGGCAGCTGGGAGGCTGTTCTGAGCTGGAGCTGAGGGGCTTTATCCTGATCCTCTTTGCCATGGTGTGCTCCAGGCCCTCCAGCAGAAGAATGTGGAATGTGCTCGTGTCTACGCAGAGAACGCCATCCGGAAGAAGAACGAAGGCGTCAACTGGCTGCGGATGGCCTCACGAGTAGATGCAGTGGCCTCCAAGGTTCAGACGGCAGTGACCATGAAAGGGGTAAGGATGGAGATTGTCTCTGGCAGCCGCCGCCTTGCCTTGCCTTCTCTGTGCTGGCTGATGTCGTCTTTCTCTCCTGCTCCGAAAGGCTGCAAGGAGGTGCCTCGGGCGGAATCAAGCCAGTGCCCCCATCTTATTATTGTTATTATTTAAATTTATCGACCGCCCTTCCCCAAAGGGCTCAGGACGGTGAACAACAGGTTAAAATATACAATAAATGAATTACAAATTACCAGTAAAACCAGTGACCTTAATCAGTGGCTTAAAGTGCAGTTTGCTCCCTCCCCAGGTGGGTCAGGGACCAGTCATGGAGGAGGCCACAGTGAGAGCCATAATGTAGGCCATAGCTATCCTCCTTGACTTAAGCGAATAGCAGCTCTCCAGCAGGTCTTTGATTCACTGTCAGATTGACCCTGTGACCTTGGGTATAGTTGTAGGCATTTGTTGTACCTTAGTTGCTGTAGATTTCCCGGGTTGTGTGGCCGTGGTCTTGGCATTGTAGAACCTGACGTTTTGCCAGTAGCTGGGACTGGCATCGGACTGGCATGGGATTTTATCCCATGATTTTTGAGCTTACTTAGGAGCCTTTGATGAGGAACTTTATCAAAAGCTTTCTGGAAGTCAAGGTGAACAATATCTATTGGATCCACCTCATCCACATGTTTGTTCACCCCCTCAAAGAACATTAACAGGTTAGTGAGACAAGATCTTCCCTTACAGAACCCATGCTGAGTCTGCCTCAATAGGTTTTGTTCATCTATGTGCCTACTAATTATTTCCTTAATAATGGTTTCCACCAATTAATTTACTCGGTATCGACCATGAAAGGCCATGAAAGCCTTCGACAATATATTTGCTGTACCGCTGAACTTTGACTCCTGAGTCTCTCATGGAACCCACCTTCTGAGGTACTGGCAGGTATTAGGACTGCCCCTTCCTGTTTTTTCCCCTTAGCAATGTGACAAAAAGGTAAGTGGGGAATGGAAGAGACCCCTGCGCTCAGTGGCTGGAACTGGTTCCTCAGGAGGCAGCTTGTGGGCTGCGTCAGGGCCCACAGGCTGTTCCACTGGCTCCCCCTGCTGTTGGCCATCCTGCCTGCGTGGTGGCCACAGCCTTGTTTGGACCGGTGGAGCTTGACTCTCCCCTCTTCCAGGACTTGGCATAATGAAGCAGTCAAAACCCAGAAGGCCAAGAGGGTGTCCCGTGAGTGCTCCCCGCATTTCCATAGCTCTCTTTATCTGCACGTTTGATTTTTCGTTTCTAGCTGCCTCCTGGCCCTGGACACCACACGCCTGTGCACCCGCTTCTTAGGTTAACTTTGTGTGCCAGCCATGGCGCTGCGCGATGAGCCCCTTTGCTTCTGTTGCCCAAAGCGCATCTTGCCATTCTGTGCCGCAGGTGACGAAAAACATGGCCCAGGTGACCAAGGCCTTGGACAAAGCCCTCAACTCCATGGACCTGCAAAAGGTCTCAGCGGTGATGGACAAATTTGAGCACCAGGTGCAGAACTTGGACGTTCACACTTCGGTAAGCACTCCGTAGCGGTAGGGGCAGGGGGGCAGCTGTACTGTGCTGACCTGGGTGAGCAGAGGCTCTTGGTGCTACAGAGCAGGACCCAAGCGTTCCCTGGCCAGTGGGGATGCTCCCCATCGGGCACCTTCTCTCCATGCCATCATCTCACTTGGCTCTGCACAAATCCAGACATGTGGTGCAGGAAATAGGGGAGCCAGTTTGGTGTAGTGGTTAAGTGTGCGGACTCTAATCTGGGAGAGCCGGGTTTGATTCCCCACTCCTCCACTTGCACTTGGCTGGGTGACCTTGGGCAAGCCATAGTTCTGACAAGAGCTGTTCTTGAAAAAGAGCAGTTTCTGTCAGAGCTCTTTCAGCCCCACCTACCTCCCAGGGTGTCTGTTGTGGGGAGGGGAAGGGAAAGGAGTTTGTAAGCCGCTCTGAGACACCTTTGGGTAGTGAAGGGCGGGGCATAAATCCAATCTCTTCTTCTTCTTTCCCTCCTTGTGCCGCCCTTTCTGCCTGACCACCCATCTGATGCCATCTCGCTCTTGCTTCCTTTGTGAACCTCCTTTTCCACGGGGCCTTTAGTAGGGCCCTTTAGTCTTCCTCCCCTACCCTGGATGTCTGTCAGTCGCCTCTCCCCACTGGTTCCTTTCTTCCCCTTCTTCTCCTCTTGGTTGCCTCCTTTGCCTCAGTTTTTCAGTTATAAGCACCTCCCCACCCCACAGTAAACAGATATCCTGTAAAAAGCCATGGACGTGGACGGTACTACAGAAAGAAAGCCACAGTTGCCGGCCCCTTCTCCTGGGTCGTCTCCCTTGTCGAAAGGGGAGGCTGTCTTCTCCGCTCTCGGGCCAGAAGGCTCGAATGGCACCGTCCTGCTGCCGCCTTCTGGGAAAGCACCGCCTGACGTGCGCGGAGGGACAGCCCTCTCCTGGGTTGGGGTCTGGCTGCTTCTTGTCAGCCTCCATGATCTTGCTTAGAGATGTGAAGGCCCGGAAAAAAACCGGGGAAATTCAGAAAAAAACTGTTTTTTTTCCGTTTTTTTCGTGAAGCCTTTTTGTTTTTTTCCAAAAAATTGGAAAAATTGAAAAAAGAAAAGAAAAAAAATTGATTATGGAACGTTTTATTTTAACATGCTGAATAAAATATTTTAAGACAAGGTGTTCAAATATTTTCCAAATCATTTCTTATATATTGTCCTAGGTTACAAACTGAACTCTCCAATGCAAGAACAAGATGCATTTCTTCCTTTAGGAGGTGCGATTGTCAGAAGAAAATTAAAAAAAGTTTCAGTTTTGTTTTTGCATGTGGGTGGGTATTCTGTTTGTAATAATTGTTTGGATACACTATATTTTTAATATGCTAGATGTGATGATTTCATGCCAAGTAAAAATGTCCACAGTCATATTTTATGTTCCTAAAGTAACAGAACGACTTTCAATCTAGAAAAGACAAAAGAAATGCTAATGCAGCATTTTTTTTTCAATTTTCCCGAAAATTTCTGTTTTTTTCCGAGCTTCAAAATTTCCGGAAATTTTACATCTGCTTCTCCCTCAGGTGATGGAGGACTCCATGAGCTCGGCCACGACGCTGACCACGCCCCAGGAGCAAGTGGACAGCCTGATTGTGCAGATCGCGGAGGAGAACGGCCTGGAGGTCATGGACCAGCTGAGCCAGTTGCCCGAGGGCGCCTCTGCCGTGGGAGAGAGTTCTGTGCGCTCCCAGGAGGATCAGCTCTCACGGAGGTACCGCTGCTTTTCGGACGTCAGCAAACCTTTCCATAAGACAGGCGTGCCTCCCCAGAAGACAGGCACGCCCCCCCAGCCCCCCGAGACCAGCTCCTGTGATGTGGGACGAGGCCCAGCCACTGTGAGAGCCATCCTAGTGGGGTGCTTGGAGTGTTGGGCTGGGATGTGGGAAACCCGGGTTCAGATCCCCACTCTGCAAGGGAAGCCTGCTGGGTGAACTTGGTCCAGTCACATTCTTTCAGCCTACTCTACCCCACAGGGTTATTGTTGTGAGGATCGCATGGGGGGAAGGAAGAGCCAGGCGCAGCCTCCTTGGATGGACTCCGGCACCCGGGGCCTCGTCCCTCGTGTCTGGCACAGGGGCCCGTCCTGAAGGGTGCCTCGTCCCCAGAAGGAGAGAGAAGGTGGGCCGGGGCCTCCATTGGAGCCTGAGGCTCTGAGATGGCTGCCGTGTTTGCCTTCTCCTCCCTCTGCCTGTTGCTGATACTCTGAAGCACTAAAGGTTGGCCCTTCCGGAACCCTCCAAAGACCTTCTGGCCCAGTGGCAAGCCACGGGCTGGAACTGGGCGTTAAGTGGGGTGGGGGGGTGTTATCAGTCCCTGCCACTCATGCTCAGCACCTGGTAGCAGAGGGCCAGTGCCTCAGAATATTTTAAAGTATCATGATTAAAGGCCTCCAAGAGACTGATCCCGGTCTCCAATTATTTCAGTTACTGGCCATCCCACCATCATGTGGTGGTGAGTTCCGCATGTTAGCTGGATCTTCAGTGAAGGAAGCTCTGCTTATGCCTATCCTGCACCAGCTGGGTGCCCCCAGGTTTTACTATTATGGCCAAGAGGGAAAAGCTCCTCTCTCCTCCCTCTGTGATGACCTCCTGCCTTCAGCTGTTTCCTTCTAGAGCAAATGCTTCAACCGGCTGGCAGTTTGGGTTGTCCCATTTTGTGGCCACTCACTCCAGTGTCTGCTCCTTTCCTTCCTTTGCAGGTTGGCTGCCTTGCGGAACTAACCCTCCCTCGCTCCCGTGAAGGACTGCTTCTGCCTTGGCCATGTATGATTTGTGGGGTCCCTCTGAGAGACTCCCAGCCTTCCGTTCCCCCCTCCTCCTCTTTGGACTGGTCCCTCACTCCGTGGGCATGTGGCAAGACCACTGCTAAACACACACACGCACACACGGTGATGGCAGCGCAGCTCCTCTCTGAAGCAGCAGCGGCAGGCTTGTCTAGACTTGAGCAGGGAGGGGACCACTTTGCGGGGTTGTTGTTTTTTTGCTCCAGGGACTCTCCTCTCAGTCCTGGCTTTGGATCACATGATCGTGTTTGGGAAGTGGGAGGAATTGGATCCCAGAGCCCTGGTAAACTAATTCAGGCGTGGCCCTTGCGAGAGCTAGCTAGCGTGCATTCTTAAAAGGAACAGGATCCCGATCCACACTGCTGCCTGCGTGTCTAGAGGCAGGCGTGGCATGGCGCTCCTCCTTCTGTTGCTCCCACCGGTGGCCTGTGGGGGTGAGATGACCCTTTGCCGGCAACTCTGTTCCCTGCCTGGGACTGGCGCGCACCGTTAAGTGACCTTTGTTATTGACTTGTTCACTCTCTCCTGCCCAGGGACACGCTGCCTCCGCCCCCTCCCCTCCCACGAACTCCCATCTGGCCGTCTGCTATTTCAGCTTGGCTGGGTCCCTCGTCCACCTTCCCCAACGGAAAGGGGTGGCCCCCGAGTGCAAGTCAGCTGTGGCCCTTTTCCTGAGGCCTCTGCTGTCAGAGAGACTTGTCTGTCTCCTCCCGGACATCCCTGCTGTTGTCAGGAGGACTTGGGACCTCCAAACAGAGGGAGGCTGGATGGGCTTTGGGCACTGAACTGGAGCACAGCTGCTGTGGTCCTTTCTGCCCAAGTGGCGCTGAGAAGCTCCTTGCTTGAGAAGTCAGCCCTGCAGAGTGGGACCCAAGGCAGAGGGTCTCAGTCTCTTCTGTTGCTGGAATCTGAAGAGAGGCTGCTGTAGCTCTCTTTTGACACCCCCCCTCCCAGTTTCTCACGGGCCTTGTGCCTTTCCTGCTCCTCCGTCTGCTGCTCCTGCTATAAAGGTGTGTGTGTGGGGAGGAAGCATGTGTCCTAGCCCTTCTCAGTCAATGGAGCAGCATGTCCTCCAACTCTCGGGAAAGTGTGTTCTTGTTTGCCTTTACCTCTCTCTCTCTCTCTCTCTCTCTCTCTTTTTTAAAAGAATTAAACTGAGTACTGTCAATTCCTTGATGTTGTTTTAAATAAATGAATACCCTCTGGAAATCACTGGTGGCATTACATTTCCCTCCCCCTGAGTCTGTTTGGAACTGCAGAGGGCAGGAGGGAATCCACAACAGAGTATCGGGGATTGTTTTTAACTTGTTCCCCCATCAGTCCCTAATTCACGTCCTGAACGGCAGTTTCCAGATAGGGCTGGATTTAAGAGGCACCCCTGAGCAAGTGAGCCACAGTCCACCCAGCCTTGCTTGCTTGCAGGTTCTCACTCTTGGTGTTCTGCGTAATGTGTGAGATCCGTCCTTTGTGTATCTTCATTATGGAAGTGTGTCACAGGATCCACCCCCTGAGCAGATGACACGGGGTTGTGCAGGCTCTCGCACATTCCGGGACCAACATGAATGGATTCTTATTAGGGGGCAGAGCAGTCGCAAGAGCAGGGAGCCCCCCCCCCCCCAAATCAACGTCAGGGCATCGATTTTTTGCAGGTGGGTCGCTGTGTTGGTCTGAAGCAGCAGAACCCAGTGGGGAACCTTTAAGACCAACAAAGTTTTATTCTGGGTATAAGCTTTCATGTGTACAGAGTTTGAGTCCTGTGGAGAACCTTTAAGACCAACAAAGTTTTATTCTAGATATAAGCTGTGTGTGCACACGAAAGCTTACACCCAGAATATACCTGTTGGACTCAAAACATTTTTTGCAGTCATTGATTTGGCCACTGGAGGGCTCCTTCCCCTTAACGATTCCACAGACCAGCCCCACAGACTGGTCTGTCGCACGCCAGAACCAAATCACATGTGTGCCTTGAAGAGCACGGGAGCCTAAAACGCGCCAGTCGAGCCACCTTTCTGCACACATTTTGGGAACCGGCTTCCCGTGTGGTTTAAAGCACCTTCCTGTTCTTTGCTCACAGCGACCTGCATTACTGAGCACGTGTGAACTTGGCTCGCTGGTGGTTTGCCGTTAGACAAGAGTCTGAGGGGACAGAAGCCCTGCACAGGTGCTGTGAAATAAATCTGCCCAGAGGGCTAACCTTGGGGGCTAGGGTGCACCAGTATCTGTGACAATGGTGTAAGGAAGAGACCGGCTTGTGTGGAAAGCAGCAACACTGAAGAGCCGAACGAGGGTAGGAGGGGGAGGATCGACCTTGCAAGTTCTTGCAGGAACTGCCCGGTTCTTAGCTTCGCAAGAGATGCACAGCTGAGATATCTTAATTAACAGCTGGACTGGATAGAGGGGGAGGGTAGCGCCTTAACAGGCCCTTCTGAGGATAAAAGCCAAAAAGGTGTGTGTGTGTGGGGGGGAAGCGCACATCTTTTGGGCAGGATTTCCCTACCTTTTGGGGTTTGAGTAAGTTTCAGCTGATTTTAATCACTGTATTTTGGCAACCATTGAAGGACGCTGAATTTTTCCTTTGTTCCTCTAATTATTGTTGATCAAGGTTGCCTTGCCTTTTCTTTGCTAATAAAAGTACTCTTGCCTGATTTACCGAAACCGAGTGTGGCGCCTGAAGCCGAGTGTCCTGGCAGAGAACCCAGAGCCTGCATCATACAAATGGTCTTGTCATGGGGGTGAGAACGTACCCTGGGTCTGGCCCACTGGTGGGAAGTCGGTCCGTGCAGGGTGGCACCCATGAGGGAAATCCAACAGACAGTATTGCTGTTGCAGTTCTTAGCTTGTTCTTACAGAAGCAGCAGACCCACCACAGCGAGGAAATACTGCTGGAAGCCAGTTTCCACATCGTAAGGAGTTGTTCCTCAGGAGTGGATGTTTAGAGTGGGGGAAAGAGGGGATGGGGGAAGGCCGGAGTCCCGAGCACTGGGTCTCCCCAGGCCTTTCGTTGCAAGGAATCCAGGAAGGAGAAGTGGACACAGATGTCTTAGCACATCACCAAAGGATCAGGGACGGCTGGAGATGGCTAAATTGACTTCTTTGATCAGAGGAAAGACATTATGGCCAACTGGACATTTATGGACTTTTTGCATGAAACGGGGAAAAATAATAATTGAAGATCTACGGGTGTGAAGATTAAGACAAGAAAAGAACTATGGATAGACGAGAGGGTTTCTTGTATGTTTGCACATTTAGAGAGACGGGACAGAATTCAGTTTTACTAGATGTAAATGAAAGTCAAAACCTATTCCCTCTCCCCCCCTCCTTTCTCCCCCTTTCTGTTCTTTTTTTTCTTTCTTGCCTTTTTTATACTTTTATGTATTGTAACTTAATAAGAAAAGAATAAATCCTTAAAAAAAGAAAATGGCTGGGAAGATCTCCAGGAGCAGGTCTCTTCTATTGTGATGCCTCCTGGTTCCGTCTAGGTGGAAACTCTGGTGGACTGCCACCAGTTTCCCTGCCTCAGCAGCCCCCTGACCTACACGGCCCAGGCAAGTGCAGTCTAGTCGGATCTCGGAAGCTAAGCAGGGCCGGCCCCAGTTGGAACTTGGATGGGAGACCACCAAGGAAGTCCAGGGTTGCAATGCAAGAGGCAGGCAATGGCAAACCACCTCTGAATGTCTCTTGCCCGGAAAAACCCAACAGGGTGGCCCTCAGTCTTGCCAGCACTTTCCCACACACACACAGGCTTCAGGGACAGTTGGAGCCCCGCTGGTTTCCTCCCATGCAGTTCTGAGAGCCACTCATGCCTCATCTGCGCTGCAAGGCCAGCCGGCTGTTGAGCAGGGAACCTTCTTCTTTCTGCTGCCCCCTTGGTGGGGGGCTCATGGCCCTTGCTGGAGGAGGACAGCCACATCTCTCTCTGCTCCCCCCCCCCATGGGACCGAACCTTTCCCCGCCAGCTAGCAAACACAGCAGGAAGCTGGCTCCCTCCCAGCCGGCGTGTGCAGGTGCCTTCTGCTGCCGGCCTGGCAAAGACAGGCTGTTCCTGAAATGCCAGCGGAAGCTGATAATGAGCCGCTTGATTAGCCAATTAATTAGCTGGTGATGGATGCTTGGACAGAGCCTGTGAAACGGGACACCCGGCTGGCTGGCGTTCGGCGTCTCCATCTGTGCCTGGAGACGGGGCTGCCTTTGCGTGATGCCAGGAGGAGGAGGAGGAGGAGGAGGAGGGCGGCGTTGGACTGGAGCTGCTGCTTCTTGACCGCTCCTGGCCCCAAAAGGTGAACGTTCTGTGCTTGGGCTGGCTCTGCTGGCCACTGCCCCCCCCCAGGCTCTCCTTTCCCCCTCACCCACTTGCCTGTGGTCCCTCCCACCCACCCTTTCTCCAGCATGGCACGGGGCAGTTCCCTTTCGGTCACTTCCGCAAACTCCCCCCCATCTCCCTGAACACCCTTCCGCAGGGATGCTGGGAGGTGTCTGTGTCAGGAAGCACGGGTGGTGGTGCCAAAAAGAAGGCGGGTGAGGAATGCGGGCAACGTGGCCAGTGGGCCCCCCCCAGAAACCCTGGGCCCCCGCACCTGCCTTGCCTCAAGGAACGCTGCCACCAGCCCTGCCTGGGGCTTCCAAAAAGATCCCTGCCTCTGCCCCCGGGGGAATGCCAGGCAGCTCTTGCCACCTAGGCGAGGCCAAGAGGGAGAGCGAGAGAGTCCTTGCCACCAGGAGACATCCTTCCTGGGACAGTGGATGCTGCTTTAGAAGGGCTGTGCCCTGCATGCCTCGGGCAGCAGCCTCCACATGAGTGAGAATAGGTAACAGTGACTACGGAGCTCCAGGGGAGCAGAGACTAGGGCGCAGTGTCAGACTGGCATGGGGAGAGTTAAAGGTCAAGGTTTCCCTTGCTCGAAAGCTAGTCGAATCCGACTCTAGGGGGCGGTGCTCATTTCCGTTTCCAGGCCGAAGAGCCAGCGCTATCCGAAGACGTTTCCGTGGTCATGTGGCCGGCATGACTAAACGCCAAGGCACACGGAACACTGTTACCTTCCCACTGAAGCAGTACCTATTTATCTCCTTGCAGTTTCTTGCTTTCGAACTGCTAGGCTGGCAGGAGCTGGGGCCAGAGACAAGAGCTCAGTCCGTCACATGGCACTCGGGTCTCGAAC